>NC_058131.1:42548119-42646064 GCF_016433145.1 Gracilinanus agilis | reverse complement strand
TTTAACCTAGAACCTCCTGTGTCTAGGCCTGGTTCTTAATCCATTGAGCCACCTAGCTGCTCCCTAAAATTATTTTTTTACTTGTTTTTTGGAACTGGAAGTTCCCCCTGAGCAAACTCAGTGATCAGTAGAATGGAAAATTGGCAAAGACAATAGTTTTGAGGCAACAGCCTTTGTATCATTTCTGGTTCTATAGATAATTCATTGTTGTTCAGTCATTTCAATCATGTCTTACTCTTTGATATGCCATTTGGGATTTTCTTGGCAAAGGTATTGGAATGATTTGCCATTTCCTTCTTCAACTCATTTTACAGATGAGGAAATTCAAGCCTGTGAAGTTAAGTGACTTGTCTAAGGTCACATAGCTAATAAGTGTCTAGGGCCATATTTGAACTGAGGTCTTTTTGACTCTAGACTTAGTGCTTTATCCAGTATGCCATTTTGTTGTCCTATTAGTTAACTGATATTGTGATTTAAATTAACAATTTAACATTACTTTTAAGTTTTTCATAGTGTCCTTGGGCATTAGTCGATCAAATCTAACATGTCTGTTTTCACAGCTTCAAATTTTCATTGAGTGTTAGTACCACTTTTTAAAACTATAACACTGTCATAGACTTGCCACAGACTGGTTCCTGTATTTGTCATATTTATAGAGAACCAAATGATGTGCTGCATATAAAGCGGAATCTGGTTTCTGAAAGACTTTTAAGGGTAGGAAGTGACCCTCAGGAGGTTTCCAGGTAGAAACTTCACATTTAAGTTGGGAGTTGAAACCTTTTTCAAGTTGAGTAGTGATTCTGTTGTGATGCAAATCTTCCTCTTGAATTGAAGATAACATTTAAATTTTATATTGTAACCAAATACTCAAGTGACCTCTGTATGCAAACAATAAAGATCAATACAAAGTAGTATTGTAAGGGGTAAAAATAAAAGGATTGGATTAAATTTATCAGAGTGTAGTCCCCAGGAATAATACTCAACTCCAAATGACTTTATGGTAGTTTATTTACAAAAGGAGAAAGAGTGAAAGTAAGAAAATCAGAGAGAGTAGATATTTACTCTGGCAAGGTCGAACCAGGCAGGTTTTAAGAGGCCCTAAGAAAGGGGGCCTAGAGGCAAATTAAACAAGAGTTTTAGCCACAAGGCCTCTTAGATAGGGGCCTCTCCAGAGGCTAGTACCTCCAGAACTAGCTAGGGAAAGGAGTCAGCCTTTTTTACTCACCAACATAGTATTTCTAAGGGAAAATAGAAAAGTAGTCTGAGGTCCTCAACCAGAGTTCCTTCAGGGTCAAGTTGAAGGCAAAAAGACCTTCTCATTGGAAGTTCTTGCCACTTTTAAAGACCATTCCTTTCATCACTTCCTGTGCCTTCCTCCCACTTTATGGGGACCAATTTCAGCTAAAGTTTTGCCCCTGGGCAGTCAGTTGATTCTGATTCAGCATCCACTATCACACACTGGTGGGTCACAGACCTTCCCCACTTAAAGACAATGGGGTGTATACACTTCTGGTGGTTAAATCTAAAAATGGGCAGGGGAGAGTTAATCCCATCTTCACAGTATGATATTGTTTGCTTTCAAGGATTCCTGCCCCTTCCCCTAATTTCGAATATACTCTTCCATGATGACCTTGTGCTTATTTTGTACTTAATCTGTATGTATTTGCTCTATATGTTCCTATTGTCTTAGAATATAAGTTCCTGTTTCATTTTCTGTGTTTGCATCCCTAGTGCCTGGCACATAGTTGCAAAAATGTTTATTGATTGGGTGAAAGAACATATAATGAATTTGAAGTTTCAGGGCTTTTATATATACATATATAAAAAAGAGTAATATACAGGGAAAGTAGGATGTTAACTTTGGTCTTGAGGTTTGATTCTATTTCAAACAGGTGGCTCAGAGATTTTCTTCTACCGTAGTATTTCAAGGACTAATGAAAAACCAAACCAAGTATTATCTAAAGAAATTAAAATAAAATTAAGCTATGGAAGAACTCAGGAAATAGAGAATCTAACACTAAATAAATTAGCCCACAACCTAGGGAAACAATTTGGGTTTCATTTGTAAAAGATTGAAAAGTGGCCTGGGAACACAGGTAGTCTATTTTGGGAAAGAATAGCCCTCAACTTATACAATCATATTGTTTCAGGGTAAATCACATGCCCCTGATGTTTCACCTGTCTTTCTAATAAAACTTTTTAACATTGCAGATTAGTGTGTGCTAGATGGTTGAATGCATATCTTGAACATTTAAATCAATCATTGAATATTTATTGAATTCCTGCTATATGTCAACTTCATGTTCATTGTGTCACTTAAATTGCTGGGATTTTTATTAAGTATGATTGTTTTATATAACTTGATGTTGTTTCTCACTCCTCCATTTTTTCCCAAACTATTGAAGCTCTTGAATTTGTTCATGAGTGTTCCACAATGACAAGAAAATGTTGAGGACACAGACAGGAAGCACCTCAGTCCTCTTTAAAGCATTTCTTTATTGAGATATAGATGTTATTCTGGCTGGCATTTGGAGATAGTAGTCTCTCCAAAAAAAAAAACCCTGTACAGTCATCCTTGCTATAGCACGATTCATTTGTCGTGGCTTCACTGTATTGTGAGTTTAAAAAAAAAAATCTAATTCTATATAGCAGAGTTTTCACTATATCATGAGATTTGGGGGATGAATACCATACTATATATACAATGGAAAACTGCTTGCGCAAGTTTGCCAATGTGAGATTATACACAACACACTAATAGCTGATGGAATTAAAGGTGATAGACCACAGCACTGTGTTCTGTATCCTGGGTGCTGATTGGCTCAGTGCTTATAAGAGTGTGGAAAAGGTTTATAGGAAAGAATTTTTAAAGCCTTTATATATTATATATATTATATATATTATTTATATATTTTTATATATGTGTGTGTATGTATGTATATATATATACATATATATATACACAATATATATATATAAAATAAATATAATGCCACCACTACTTAGCAAATTTTCACCTATTCCGGGGTGGGTGGGGGAGTGGTGGTTGTGGGTGTCTCTCTGGAACATAACTCCCAAGTTAGGTGAGGAATCACTGTACCTGTTTTGTGCCTGCCCCATGCTAGCCAAGCTCACAAAGCTCAATTTTGGAGACTACTTTTGTTTTTCTAAATGTGAAGGCAGGAGTAATTTGGTTCTAAAGAATTGTCTGAATGGGGTCATTTCATATCAAAAGGGCTAGAGGGGGAAAAAAAGATAATTTCATACTAGATGCTAATTCCCTCCATTAAATTTCATTGTTAAAGCTCTAGAATATGGGGGCAGCTAAGTGGCTCTGTGCATTGAGAGCCAGGCCTAGAAATGGGAGGTCTTAGGTTCAAATCTGGCCCCAGACACTTCCTAGCTATGTGACCCTGGGCAAGTCACTTAACCCCCATTTCCTTGCCCTTACTGTTCTTCTGTCCTGGAACCAATACACAGTATTGATTCTAAGATGGAAGGTAAGGGTTTAAAAAAAAATTTTTTTTTTAAAGCTCCAAAATAGGTATTTAAATGTTTGGTGCCCTCTGTTATATTAAAATCGGCATGCTCTGTCTGTATTCTGTTTTTTCCTTGTATTTTCCATTCTAGTCTAATAAGACAAAAACTCTGATTTTCTTGATTGATTCCAAAGCTTTGGGTACATTTTTGAAAGGCATCTAATTAGAAAGAGCCCTTTAGAATAAACCTAAAAAAAATCTAAGTGATTTTTTGTTCTCAGCATTTTTCTTCCTTACAGGTAAGAAAGTGGTAATGTGTGATCTTAGTTTCTTCATTTCATTGAAATATAGTTGTATTTTATCTGCCTCTCTACAATGGACTTTTGTCTTTTTTGCCAAAACAACCAGTAATGATACTAAATGTTCCCTTACCTTAAACTTGGCTTTTTTTCTTGCCCTTTGCTGCAGTTGTTGTGGAATTATAAATTGAATCTAACTACAGACCCCAAATTTGAATCTGTGGCCCGAGAAGTCTGCAAATCCACCATATCAGATGTAAGTTATAAAAGAATTTTGTGGGTAGACAATAGTTAGGTGGGAAAAAAATATTTTTATGTTAGAACAAATATATAAGGGAAAGAACTGATACAGTTTCCATTTTATATAATTTGTGCATGTTTTTGTTGTTGTTTTGCCTTTGGGAGAGGGTGTGTGGCAGGTTAGATAAAAATGAACTTTATAAGGCAGGATAAGCCAGTAGGCTAGAAATATTTTATAGAAAAAGCCCTCCATATGACTACTGCTTTTCCTTAGGACCCTATTAATTCAAACTGGACACTGTGAGGTCTTTTTGGTTCCCAGGTGGGTACCCATAAAGTTTAGTAGTAAAACACCTCTCTTGTTGCCACATTCTCAGATTTTACAGCCCACTCAGGCCTGAACCACATTAAAAAAGCTGGTTCCCAGGAGGCACCCAGACATTGAGATTATTGATTCCTTTTTGTTATTTATTTAAGCTGTGCTATTGGCTATGTCAAAACTCTCAAGTTTTTTGGGCTTTTTCTCTAGTCCTGTGTGAACAAAGGTCAGTTTTATTGTGCACTCTTGGGGAGGTCATTTAAACTTAAAAGTAAAAAACCTAGGAGCATAACTAATAGAGTCAGTATAGAATGGGAAGTGAGATCGCAAGACGACTCTTAATGTGAAAGACTACATTTCCCACAACTCATTCCTCAGAGCCATTAGAAGTTGTCATGTTACATGGAACTCAAATGTATGGGGCTACTTCCAATGTGGCAGCTCTGAAAATATCACTGAGTATTACCTTGATTCTATATAAAATCCATACCTGCTGATATATAACCTAGGAATCTTTGGGCTGAAAGGAATTCCCAGGGACCCTCTCATTTTAGGTGGATAGTTTTCTTTACAGGCCAGGTCCAGAGCAGACCTCCCAAAAAGTAGAAACCATCCTATTCACATTTTTTTAGAGAAAACAACTTCTAGGTTCCAAAAATGTATACCTCTGCCTATGCCATAGTTTGAGAGTATCTAATTATAATTCAATTTATTAAACATTAAGAGCCTACTCTGCACAGCATTGTATGAGGAAATTGAGGATGTACTTAATGATGGATTTCATTGTGACCTTCTTATGTCTTATGTTTTGAATAGTAAGGGTGGTTCTCTTTATTCAGTAGAAAGTTTCTACCCGAGCCTGGAAAACGACATAGCAGCAATTGGGGTTGCCTGACTTTCTTAGGACCCCATACCTCTTGATTCTGAGACTTGTGATTTCTGAAAACCAAACAAGTACACAAGAAAATCTCTGAGTTTAAAATCACCCATATTTCCTTTTACCATCATTTCTCCAAATGCTCTCTATTTTTGTCAAATTTCATTCAATGAGTGTGTTTCATATTTGTATAAGTTCTGAATATGCTCTGTAGTCATCGCAGTGATACTAGACAAGTTTGGGCTCCTTGACTTTGAAGCATTGGCCTTTGAAGATCTGAGTGCAGTGGCAGGAATGCCATAATTTAGACTTCTAATTGAACACTTATGACTACACACAGTACTAATTTATGGTGAATAGAATAGGTACCAGCTGAGTTGCATATACACTTGACCTATGATGGAGCTTGTAACTATTGAAATGGGCTTTTTGATTTTGCAACATATTAGGACATTGCCAAGTACTCAGAGGGCAGCACATGCAGTGTTACAGAATGCCCATTGTGCCCATTACAGTCCCATTGATCTTACAGTTTTTGCCAAATGTCTATAATAACCTGAACACCAACTTGAATATGTGACTGTCACAGGCCTTTGCAAGATTGAATTTGGATTTTCCTAGATTTAAAATACTTTTAAATAGAAATGATGTAATACACCTAACTCTTGCATTTAAGAAATAATTTGATGGGGCAGCTAAATGTCTCAGAAGACAGAGAGCCAGGCCTAGATACAGGAGGGCCTCAGATACTTCCTAGTTGTATAACTTGGCAAGTCACTTAATCCCAATTCCCTAGTCCTTGCCCTTCTGTCTTAGAGTGATCACTAAGACAAAAACGAAGAGTTAAAAAAATAGTAACATGCTTTACTTAGCTGAGTTTAACTTATTTCAGTATTTCAATTATTATTTCAATAGTCTACTTCCTCTAGACCTGCATTAGATTAGAACTTAAAATCATTACTACTAGCTCCACACCTTGGTTCTGGATTTTCAGATTCCTTAGAGAGTGTTCCCTACACTAGTTAACCTCACCAAAGTATCCTTTTCTTTGCTTGATGAATTACTAAGCAGTATTCATATCAAAAGTTGAGCTGTTAAATCATCTCTTCCCTTTAGAAGCAAGTTCTGACCTAGCTAAAGCCATATTGTTGTGTGCAGAGGGCACAATGATATGAATATATGTAAAATACCATTTTGACTTTGAACTTTGATTTTCCCCTTTATTAATGGTTAAATATGTTGTGTAATCAGTAGTAAACATTCCAGACTTCTTTGACTAACATTATATGAAATGAGCATAAACTGCTTGTTTGAAACAATTTTTTTTAACAGATTAAAGAATGTGCTGAAGAACCAGTTGGGAAGGGCTACTTAGTCTCTTGTTTGGTGGATCACAGAGGCAACATTACTGAATACCAGTGCCATCAGTACATAACCAAGATGACAGCCATTATCTTTAGTGATTATCGTCTGATCTGTGGCTTCATGGATGACTGCAAAAACGACATCAATATTCTGAAGTGTGGAAGCATCCGACTTGGAGAAAAGGTATCCATATATCAGAATGGGCCAAAGTATTTAAAAGACTTAGTAGCCCAGTCCCAGTGTTACAGAAATTAAATATGTAAAATCCTAAAATGTATCCAATTTGAAAGGACCATAAAGATCTTTTAGTCCAACTTTCCATCAGAGATCCCAAGAGAGCCTTTGTTGTTCATTGTCACACTGTCAGAGCCAAAATGTCAGAGACACTTTTCTGCCTCTCAGTGTGATGGTATTCAATTTTACTTCTAGGAACTAGATAGTTCAGGAAAATAGAAGAAGCCATACACAATAACCTCAGTCTTTCTTGCACTGACCTTCTCTTAATTAAGCATCTTATCACACAATTGTATGACTCCTCATTCTATAAATTTCTGAGTTACTCTCTAGGAAAAGTCATTATCTCTTTCTTGAAATAGTAGAGAATGTGGACTGCTTTACAAAGAGTTTCTATTTATCTGAGAGAATGATTCTGTGCTGAGAAGTTTTCTCTTCAAAATGATGAGCTAGTTCTTAATGATCAATCAATAGGCATTTATTACACAGCTGTTTACTTTGCTAAAGGAATCAAAGCATCAACAAAAACAATAGTCCCTGCCCTTAAGGACTTTTCACTCCAGTGAAGGAGACAATATGCAAATGTTTAGGTTTATATAAAATAAGTATAGAGTTTCCTTTTGAGGGAACATGGCGAGGCCCTGTGTTTAGAAGATAATGAGTTGAATCTTTAAGAAAACTTATGATTACAGAAGGCAGAAGAAGTGAGGAAGGAGGAAGCATATTCCATACTGGACATAAAGCCATCCCAAAGGCACAAAGAGAGGAAGTGGCATATCATATATGAGGGACAGCAAGAAAACCAGGGTGGAGGAGAGGGGGGGTGCATTGGGGGAACAGGAGAGAGAGAGAGAAAGGTATCTAATAAGTGAGAAATAACCACATCAGGAAGAGCTTTAAAGTCTAAACAGGGACTTATATTTGATCTTAGACATTGAGTGGGAAGGCAGCATTGCTAGACCCATTCTTTAGGAAGATCACTTTGTAGAAGATTGATTGGATTGGAGAGTAGGCTAAGGCAAGGAGAAAATGAGACACTTGGAGAGGATATCCTAAGGATGCCAATGAGAGTAAGATTGGGCACCTGCTTTGAGAGATGGACAAGATGAAGGAGATGAATCTTGGAAATATCAGTTACCAGATATGTCTGCTCTTTCTTCACAGTACTCTCATCCCTCCCTTTTCCCCTCTCATGCAGTCTTAATTCAGGCCCTCCTTTCCTCCTCTCCACTCTTTTAGTAGTTCCCTTTGACACCTCCTCTCACCTCTTCGATCCAGCCACACAGTTACCACAGTCATCTATAGAAGTACCTGTGTGACCTTGCATTCCCCTGCTCAAGATTCTTCATAATTCTCTGTCTCCTTTGAGATAAAGGACAAATGCGGCATTGAAAGTCTTTCACAGTCTGGCCTCAGCCTGTTTTCCAGACCTTCTGTACATGACTCTTCTTGCTGTGTTCCACATTCCAACCACACTCTTCTCTGAAATGGCTGTTACCCTGGTGCAGGCCCTTATCACTTCACACTGAATGATTGTCTCCCTGCCACCGTTTTCTTCCTTCTAGTTGCCAGTGACCTTCATAAAGTGCAGGTCTGACATATCACCTATCTACTCAGTAAATTCCAGTGGCTTCCCATCGCTTCTAGGGTTAAATATCACATCCTCTTTGTGGTCTTCAAAGCCCTGTTATGACTACTGTTATGACCTGCCCCCTCCCATTTCCAGTTGTCCTCCCCATGTATTTTTTATATATTTCACTGGATGGATGACTAGCATTAAGAAATACCAAGATGCCTATTTAAGACTTTTATACACTCTGATAGTGATGTTTTGAACTGTAGTTGTCTTAATAAAATTATTTCAAGTATTAAAACAAAGGTGAAAGGGTTGATAATTAGATTGAAACCTACAACTAGTGATAAAAATGAGTTTCTATATTGTCAGTAGTGGTAAGGTTTGAACTGGTGCCCTCCGGTGGCCAAAAGGAAGTCCATTATCTTCTTACCAGCTACTAGAGTAACTTGAATATGTTATTTTAAATGGTCATAAATATATATTCAAAATACACATAAACTAAACTTCCAGAGTAAAGATCATGTAAAACTAAAAGAGGAGGTTCCCAATTTAGGAAATTAATTATTTGCCTTGGCTTGTATTATTAGCGAATGGCTTTTACCAATGAATTTAAATAGATTTATACCTTGTATGGAGATAGTTAATGCTTAAAAAAAAAAAAAAACAACCTTTAAACTAAAAAGAAAGAGAAAGGAAGAACACTATTCATGTTTACCAAACTGGAGACTATAGAGAGCAAAATAGCTTTATAGAGCTTACGCTCAGAAATTCACAAGAGACAAAATCAGAGAAACCAGCAATGAAATTCATGATCTTAATTGTCTGTATATGGATGTACTGAATAGGGAACAAAGTAAACTAGAAAGCTTAACACAAGTGGACAAATTTGCCTTCATAATTGTCACTAAGGATTTGTGGGGATAAAAGATTATGACTTTGGAATGATATATTTTATTCAAAAGAAACTTTTCACAAAAAGTGCAGTGGAATAGGGGTATAGTAAGAAGATAGCATCTATAAATAAATCTAGAAAATAGAGGAAGGAAATAGGGCGGCAGACATTGGAGTTAAGATTGGAGGCAGAATGAGGCAGCTGGGTGGCTCAGTAGATTGAGAGCCAGGCCTAGAGATGGGAGGTGTCCTATGTTCAAATTTGGCCTCAGATACTTCCTAGGTGTGTGACCCTGGGCAAATCACTTAATTCCCATTGCCTAGCCCTTACTGCTCTTCTGCCTTGGAACCAATACATAGTATTGATTCTAAGATGGAAGGTATGGATTTTGGGGGTGGGGAGAAATTGGAGGCAGAAATAGAGGTAGGAAATACATTATGAGCCCAGCTTAGAGGCACTATATAAATAATAGGGGACTTCACCTGTTTTTCTTTTTTTTCTGTGTCTGTAGAATTTTGTTTTCCCTGATAAATAGCTTAGCTGGGTATAGTGAAAAATAAAATTCATATGGAAATATTTCAGTGTCTTAAGTCAGCCTACCTTCTGAAATAGACTTCCTATCCCCCTTTCCAGCTACAACTATTTAAAGGTAGATTATGTGAAATAATGTGGTTTTCCATACATACATACTATGTCACTAGTTATAGTTTATGAGCTCCACTAGGCCCTTTTTCTTTGTTTTCTGATATGTCTCCATTATTAATATTCTCGTTTTATTTTATTTTCTTTGCCCCTAAAGTCTCCATTCTAATTCTCCTTGCCCTTGAACTAGAGCTTAGTGAGACTGAGATGCAAAAATATGTTTAGTTACTTGGCATATGTTTTATTATTATATAAAATTGCCTTTTCACTGAATTTTGTTTTACTATTTGAATCAGTTGAGTGCTAATATGCCTTTGTTTAGTGTTAATTACTTATTTTGTCCATCCTTCCCAAAAATTCTTCTAGATAAGTTTTGCATAGGTTTTTATTTTTTCTTATTTAATATGTAGAAAAAGAGGCTAAGGTGAAGGAGAGGAGGGTAATTGGAGATGTTGCAGGAGAAACACACCCAAGTTTGTAGTATGGTCTCACCCCAAGAATGGGAGACTCAAACTCTGTTCAATTTAGAAGTAAGAAAAGAATTTTATTTGAAGAAGTTTTTAGATAGTATAATAGCCTAATAGCTGGTGGAATAGCCTGGCAGCTAATCAGCTAAATGATTAGCACTAGCATGGGGGCTAATAGAGTAGCCTCTCTGGAGCTGATGGAATAGCAGCTCCATAGCTTTGGGTGATGGAGTAACCCTTAGGGCTGATGGAATAATCCATTAGGTAATGGAGTAGAAGCCCAAGGTGTGGATCAGGGTTTACATATTTATTGAGGATCTGGGAGCTTCCAGAGAAATTTTCAACTTTTCTCATTACAGTCTGAAAACCCTAGAAAATGGCATGACCAATTGAGGTAGGGGTGTGGTTTGGGATCTGACACATCATAGGAGAACTTGAGGACACCAGAAAGGGAATAAGGACCATGTTCGGGTTTGGGGGGGATCCTTCTGAAATGCCAGTGCCCTTAGTATGCATACCCCATGTTTCCCCCATTGTCCCACCTGGCATCATTTGTCAGTGTGGGAGACATCTTACTACCCTTCTGGAATGGAAACATGGGGGAGGGGGGCAGGAAGTATAGCACGGTAGACCACCACTCTAGGTAATTAGTAACTAAAGTAAATATAGAACAATATTTGAGTAATTAATTATGCAGAGCACACAAAGCTGGTCCCAACAATTCATAGAGATAGAATGGTACAGAACCATTATGAGGGATTAATAACATCGCGATTTATACTTGACTAATGTCAAAATTACAGATTTTACAGCTTATGTTTAGCGCTATCTGGTGAGAGATTTTAGAGTATGAGGATCCTGTTTCTATTACCGCCCCCTCACTGCTCACTGCCCATCTCCAGCAGAGAAGACAGAAAGGGGATGGCAGAGGGAGAGGAGCCTCAGGGAAGAAAGGTGTTGCTTTATCCTTTGACCACCTAGGTCCTTGGGGTCCAGCAATACATCTTTCTATCTTATACCCAAGTGTAGACCTGTCCATCCTCTTTTCAGGGCACCTTACCAATGTCTGCCCTCTGAAGTTAAGTCCTTGAATTGCTGGATGCCCAGGATCTGATACTAGTTTTTTCTATACTTGCCTCCTCACTAGGAGTTAAACATTTTCAGCAGTGTATAAAAGTTTCTTTTTTATACCTACATATTGGTCTAAGATAGATACCAAAATAACTCTCCCTGCTCTCTGCCCTGTGCCCACCAAAATGACAATAGGGTAATATAATTCATAATCCATATTAACATGTTAACGAGAGACCCAACTCCAAAAAATATATATATATATCTTATGCTTCATTGTTTTATGTTAAATATTATTGGCTGTAAAATGGAAATCCAAAGCAAATATTCTCTTATTTTTAGAAATACAAATTCCAGATTGAAATAGATATGTTTTTTATTATGGGGTTTTTTAACTTTATTTTTTCTGAATATTTTTCCCATTATTATATGATTCATGTTCTCTCCCTCTCTTTTTCCCTTCCCCCCTCCCAGAGCTGACAAGCAGTTCCACTGGGTTATACATGTATTGTTACTAAAAACCTATTTCTATATTATTCATATTTGTAATAGAGTAATCTTTTAAAGCCAAAACTCCCAATCATGTACCCATATGACAACATAAAGTGATGTCATATGTTTTTCTTCTGCATTTCTATACTTTCTCTCAAACATGGGTAACATTCTTTCTCATAAGTCTTTCAGAATTATCCTGGATCATTGCATTGCTATTAGTTGCAAAGTTGATTACATTTGATTGTCCCACAATGCTTCAGTTACTATGTTTAATATTCTCCTGGTTCTGCTCATTTCACTCCACATTGGTCCATGGAGGTCTTTCCAGTTCTTATAGGAATCAAGCATGAACTAGATATGTTGAAGGATGTATTATTCCAGAATAATTGCCTTTTTTAGTTAGCCATCCTCTGACTTACTTGCAGATAGATTTTTGTTTTCCTTTCTGGCCTTTTTATAATGACATCATCTATATTGATGCCTCTTACTTATGAGAAAGAACGCTATTCACATTCAGAGGAAGAACTATGGGAGTAGAAACACAGAAGAAAAACAACTGCTTGATCACGTGGTTCAATGGGGATATGATTGGGGATATTGACTCTAAATGAGCACCCCAGTGCAACTATCAATAATATGGAAATAGGTCTGGATCAATGACAAATGTAAAACCCAGTGGAATTGTGTGTCACCTATGGGGGGGGCGTGGAGGGAGGGGAGAGACAGAACAGAATCCTGTAACCATGGGAAAATGTTCTAAATTAATTATTTTTAAAAAATAAAAAAGAAAGAAAGAAAATGCCCTCTTCTTCCTCCCTTCATTCCCTCTCTTTCCCTCCTTTCTTCTGCTCAAGTCATACCATGTCTTCATGTAAGGAACACATTATTCCATTTGTGTCTGATAGGCTTTCTCTTGTGAGGGAAGGAAAGAGAGCCTTCATGGCAGAGATCTAGGCAAGTGAGAGTCAGCCGGTGGTTTGTCTTCCCATCTGAGAGATGGGGTAATACATTGGAAAGGTGCTATGGGTGGAGATTCCCAGAAATGTCTGTTGTCAGACTATTTCCCATTAAATAAGATCTGGATTGGTTTTTAGATATGCATTATGCTCCTTGGTTTATTTCCCAGGAGAATGACAGGATCAGGGTAATGCTAGTAAACATATGACCTAACATTTCCCTGGCAGAAAGTTTGGGATTTCGTCACTTCCTGGCTGTGATGGTGCCTTTCCTGGTCAGGGACAAGATCTTTTCTCTGTTCTTTTATTTTGGTCTCTCAGTATTAGGATATCCCCTAGTAGACTGTTTTCCACACAGAATTTAGCTAGCTATTTTAGAACAGGGATGGGTATGGGACATGCCAACAGTCTACTTTCTGAATTCTGTCTCTGGCTTAGGACAATAATGCTTAAATACCACCTTTTCCCCTAACCATGAAGCAGAGGCTTATAGCATATCTGCCTTTTACCATAATCTAATATGAGAGGCCACATGGCCTAGCGAAGAGAGCCATCCTGAAAGTGCAGAAGTTCTTGGCTCAAATCCCACCTGTGACACAGTACAATCTCTTGAGTCAGTGACTTCATCTCTCGAGATAGTTCTTTAAGTCTGTAAGCTATGGGGGCAGCTAAGTGGCCCAGTGGAGAGAGCCAGGCCGGACCGGAAGGCTCTGGGTTCACGTGTGGCCTCAGACCCTTTAGTTCTATGACCCTGGGCAAGTCACGTCACCTCAGTTGCCTCGCCCTTATGTCCCTCCACCTTGACATGATACTTAGTATCACTGTAATATAGAATATAAAAACAGAACAAAACCGTCACATAGACTAGTGTGGACCCATGCTGGGAGGAATTTCCCCACCTAGCAGTTTCCTAAACCAATGAACTCGGGATTCAGTCTCTTCTCATATGAAACAAAAAAAAATCTCATTCTTTTTCAATCTAGCCCTCTAATAGTTTGTACACCTTAATAAAGATTAGCTTTGTAATATTGGAAAGTATCTCTCTTATTTAATAAAGCAGATGTTCCAAGTATAGAAATAAGGACTTGAATAGAAAATCTTTCTGGGAAGTTCCTTATGTGCCATTAACATAGCTTATATCTGCTGACCAGTCTTCTCTCTGTGAAGTGCTGAGATGCAAAATAGCGACTTGTTGCTATGGTGATCAAGCAAGTATGCAATTAAAGATAATTGGATGATCTTAGGAAATACTCAAAAGAAGATGCTTAAATGGTGGTAATCTTGTTAAATCACATTAAGACAAAGCCAGACAGAGTGGTTTTCACTCTGAATCATGCATGTGTAACTGTTTAAATCTAATAGTTTAGAGAAGTAGAGGAAGAACAATAACAGTCTTCATTCTTCTATTTTGGCCAACATCCCCCACCCCCACCCCAGAGAAGGGAGATATCCACAATCTGAACAAAAGTATTTCTGTACTGTATGAGCTTTGATTTTTAAAATAGCCTAATTTTAATTAGAGAGTTAATCTAACAACTTCCCTTTGAATTTTTTAAAATACCATTTTTTAAATTAAGGTAACCAACCTATATTTATAGCTTTCCTCATGACATTGTCTCCATTTGTAACATTTAAGTAATCTGATTCTAATCAAGAGCCTCATAGGTTATCTTTGGTTTCTTTTGAGCATATTATAAACCATCTATAACTTAACTATGTGAATTTCAGCACTATTTTTTTCCAGTTGATGTTTATTTGAGAACTCTATCTTATACCTGAGTATGAAATACAGTTTGCTTCCTATACTTTGGAAAGCGATAGTAGAATAAGGATGACTCATGAGAATCTCTGGTTTTATGATATCTTTGTTGTGTTTCAGGATGCACATTCACAGGGCGAAGTTGTGGCCTGCTTAGAAAAAGGTTTGGTAAAGGAAGCAGAAGAAAGAGATCCCCGGTTTCAAGTCTCAGAACCTTGTAAGAAAGCCATTCTCCGTGTGGCTGAGCTGTCCTCAGATGATTTCCACTTGGATCGGCATTTATATTTTGCATGCCGAGATGATCGAGAGCGTTTCTGTGAAAATGTGAGTCTGCTCAAAAGTGAATTTTCCTCTTCCCTCCTTTTCTCCTTTTTCCCATATCTCTACCCACCCACCCAAAAAACAGCCACTTCACATTCAGAATTAATGAGATTGGCATGAGTTATATGATAAAGATAGTAAGTTTGTTTTTATTGGTTTCTAGTGGCTTCAAGTCAATGTTGCCCTTGCTGATCTCAACATATTATTTCTGAGTCCCCTTTTCCCTCTGTCATCCTTAGGGATGCCAACTTACTTTATTATTGAATTTCAGATCCTGAACGAAAATATTTGATTTGTATTCTAATTTTCTCTAAAGGAATGGTTTTTTAGGTCTCCTCAGTCATAATTTTGCTGTGTTTGCTTATGCATATTTTTCCCTGTGCCAGAACGTTGGCAAGCTTTTTTAGTACCAAGAATTAGGTGGTGCCCTCCAAGTGCGTCAACAAAACTCCATTTTTTCCCTACTACTTTATAAAGAGTATCTTGTGCACACCCTTTCAGCAAACAATATCAGTTTACTTCAGCACTGTGCATTGTTTGAATTAAAAGCTGTAACAATCATTGTCATTTTATTGACTTGTACTTAGAGGGGAAAGAATGGTAACTAAATCCAATGTGAAGCATCTTTTTATTCTCTTAATTAGCAGTTTTTATGTGAACAAGTGACAACAGCCAAGGATCCCAGGAAGGAAATTCAGCCTTCATTTATTCTCCCCAGCCCTTGAATTTCTGTGGTCATTCCAGAGTTACTGGATTGCTCTAGTAGCTGAGCCATTTGCTCAACTGCATTTAGCATTTTAATAACTTTAAAGATGGATTTTCCATATAAGAGTGGTATTGTGATATGATTGGTGCCCAGTAGAACTCTGTTTTGTAAATTAGCTACAATGACTAATGTATATTTCCCATCTTTCAGACACAGGCTGGTGAAGGCAGAGTATATAAGTGCCTCTTTAACCACAAATTTGAAGAATCAATGAGTGAAAAGGTGAGCATGATTCTGAAATAAGCAGATCTTCCCTATATGATTTTAAGGGCCCCTCCTCAGTTTCAAACTTTCTGCAACCTGAACCCTTATCTTCCATCTTAGAATTGATACTAAATATTGGTTCCAAGATAAAAGAGTGGTAAAGGTTAGAGAATTGGGATTAAATGACTTGCATGAGGTCAGATTTAAGCCCTAGACCTCCTGTCTCCTAGCCTGGCTCTCAATCCACTGTACCACCTAACTGCCCCATAACCTTCCATTTCACAAAATTTGCTCTGATAAGCTTATTCATCATGACATATAAATACCTGACGAGACATAGTTTTCCCAGGGGAATTCATATTTTAACTAGCCAGATCCCTTATTTGCACTCTTTAACATAAAGGAAGAGGAATGGATGACTACTTGTGCAGTGAGAAAAAGCTGTACTAATGTGAAATGATCACTGACTTTGTAGTAAAAGGACCTGGGACAAATCCTGTTCCTGAGCACTCTCTGTCACCTTGGGCATACACAAAGTGTCATCATTTGTAAAAGGAGGAGGTCAGATTAGGTGACCTATAATATCTCTTCTAATTCTAGAAAGATGATTTTATATATTCTAGGCCAGTGATGGGCAAACTTTTTAAAGAGGAGGCCAAAGGAAAGGAAATGATCATCTGTCAGTCTGTTTCTTTTTTTTTTTAACCCTTACCTTTCATCTTGGAGTCAATACTGTGTATTGGCTTCAAGGCAGAAGAGTGGTAAGGGCTAGACAATGGGGGTTCAGTGACTTGCCCAGGGTCACACAGCTAGGAAGTGTCTGAGGGCAGATTTGAATCTAGGACTTCCCATCTTCTAGGCCTGGCTCTCAATCCACTGAGCCACCCAACTGCTGGGAAGGGGGTGGGGGGTGTTTCAGTCTGTTTCCAAGGCAACTCTTTCAAAGTTTCATTGTATTGTATCCTACTCCTTGTATTCATCAGATTAGCAATAATGTCCCTGCAGGATAGATTTGCCTGTCACTGTATTTGATTTGGGAAGGAGAAATTGTTTGATGACTTTCCTTAGTGCCAGTGTAATTTATACAGAATCATGCCAAATAAGACATTTGCCTACTCATAAAGCCAGCCCTCCACCTATTCCTAAATCATTGTCCATAATTTCCAGTGATTTTGAGCTTAGAAGGTCAGGTGGTGCTACATGTCTAAGTTTTACCAGTTGTCCCACTGCTCTTTGATCTTTGTACTGAATGTTGACTAGAAGTTTTTTTGGGGTTTGAAAATAATTCTGTCACTTCATTAACATTCTCATACTGCTTAGGAAGTGATTAACAGTATTGGTTTTGTGTATCCTTGTATTCTCGAATCTTTTCAAAGAAATGTAAAGCTCCATTTAATGAGAATTCATCTGATGAAACTTTCAGATAGTTAATGCCAATTGCCATTTTCATTCTGATGAGATTTAGTTGAGTTATTATGGGTGGATAAAGATGACTTTGTATTAAGAGCACGTGTTGAAGTCTCTCAGATATCTATGCATCTATGGCAACTACTCCTATGTTAGCAAAACCAATTTGTATTTCCCCTCTAAATTCTTGCACAAGAATTTGCATCCTCACAGATGTTGACTTTTAACCAGATTTGAAATTAGATTTTCTATCAACAGTCTGGGCTAATTAAGCAACTGATATCCCTGGTCGTCTTTTTTGGTTTGTTTGTTGTGTGTGTGTGTGTTTGTTTTGTTGCTTGCTTGTTTGCAATAAAGAGAATACTTGTGAATAGCACTGTAGTGTATATTTATACCTCTTTCTCTTCTTTCCCTCTCTCTCTTTTTTTCAGTGTCGGGAGGCCTTGACAACTCGACAAAAGCTTATTGCCCAGGATTACAAAGTTAGTTATTCACTGGCGAAATCTTGTAAAAGTGACCTGAAAAAATATCGCTGTAATGTGGAAAATCTTCCTCGGTCCAGGGAAGCTAGACTCTCCTATCTTCTGATGTGTCTAGAATCCGCTGTACATAGAGGTAGGTAATAATTTTTTTTCTCCTTTTTGTACCTCTCTTTTCTGCAAAGAAAAGCATGGGCAGTAAGAGCTCCTCTGGTAGATCTAAATGTTAGCAGTCTGATAGTTTGGTTCTAATCTTAGAGACTACAGTATTTTTGTACATTGTAATTTCTTTATATTAAGGATCGTAGGGCACTGGAAATTATTCACATTGAAATGAAAAGTTTGACTTAGCATAACTTGATTTAAAGTCCTTTTAGGTAGTGATTTCTAACTTTGGTTTTTGCTACACATTAAAGTATTTCCTCTAGTTTTAAATTTTTTCAAAACCAATTTAGTTTATTTCACTTTTAATTTAAGGACTTTATGACCCTTTTGCTGTAGTTACAACATATTTCTAGCAATGACTTAAGCCCAAGATTAGTGGTATAAGAGATATCATTGAGAAAATGTTTGATCAAAAAAGAAAGGGGTGGTTGGTCATGTTATAAGATCACAGAATACCAAATGGACTGGCTTTTGTGTTCCACTTATATCTACAGAATGTCATATGGCCTAGAGCAGCTTTGACAAAAGTTTTCAAGTTTGGGTGCCCAAACTGCAACTTCAAGCTGCCTGTGAATCTCCGAATTACCCTAGAGAGTAGAGGGAGGAAGTGCTTGCTCTGGGTGGCTGAGCAGAGGGGCAGGACATGCAAAACATGTCCTCAGGTGCTGGGAAGAGGTGGAAAGGAACAGCTCCCGTGTGCCAGCCCAGTATGCGTACCAATATTTCACCAACACTGGCCTAGAGTTTTTAATCAGGGGTTGGTGGACTATTAAAAAATACTTTGGGGGGGCAGCTAGGTGGCTCAGTGGATTGAGAACCATGCCTGGAGACAGGAGGTCTTAGGTTCAAATCTGGCCTCAGACACTTCCTAGTTGTGTGACTCTGGGCAAGTCACTTAACCCCCATTGCCTAGCCCTTAACGTTCTTCTGCCTTGGAATCAATATACAGTATTGATTCTAAGATGGAAGGTAAGGGTTTAAAAAAAAAGATGTAAAAAGATACTTTGATGATTATTTCAATATAATTGATTTCCTTTGTAATCCTTTGTATTTTGTTTTATGTTTTTTAAAAACATTGTTCTAAGAGATCCATTAGCTTCATGTACTAACTATAAGAGTCCATGGCATCAAAAAAGATAAAGAATTTTTAATCTAGAGGAAAGGTAGATTTTCTTTGTAAGCTTGGGAGAAGCACATAGACTCAACCATAGATCTAGAAAATGCAACTAGATCAAAGAAAATTAAAGGAAAAGTCACAGTTCATCATTTTTCTAGCTCAGGTTGGCTTTGAGAGACAGGAAGATCCATAGACCCTGACCATAAGCTTCCTGGAGCACAAGGAACATTCTAGTACCTGGACAAGAGAAAGTCTCAGACCCACATCAGGACCCTTGGTGCTAGGTGCCAGTCAGTAGTTTTGTCACTCACTACCCACATTTAGTTCACAATTCCAGGGCAAATGGAGGAGAGGAAAAGAAGAATAGTGGGCCAGTGCTTGTGTACCAAGAATGGAGCAAATTTAGTAGTGCGATTCTTAGTTCCAGCTTCTAGCCTAATCCAAAACCTGCAGAATAACCAGGGCAGGGATCTCAAACCAAAGGAAGCTTGCAGTTATACTCTGCTCAGCTGGGTGATAGTGATAGGGTCAAATAACAGTCTCCTCTTGCTCAGACCCAGACCCAGAACTTGCATTACTCAGACTAGGGAATAGCAATTATGCTTCCCTTAGATCAGACAGCTTTGGGACTACTGATAGCTTGCATATCCCCAGCTTAAATAGGCCCTGAGATACTGTAACAACACTCAGTGCCTCAAGAAAGCAGCAAGACCACACTATACCCTTCCAGAAGCATGCATAATCTAATCCCAGTGTAGTCTGAAAGCAGGATGCATGTGGGAAGAATGAACCAATAACAACAACAAACTCACATGAAAAGCTTTTATGGTGGCATGAAATAAACCCAGAAGAAGAGAAATCCTCCAAAACATCTACAAGCCAAAAGTTAAAGAAAAACTTTGACAGGATGAATTTTTTTAGAGAGCTCCCCACTACCAAGCAAGGGCCTGGATGTCTACACACTTTCTGATGCCTGGAGCTGCCTATCTTGTTTCAGTGGCTCCGAATTAACCTTCTCCCTGGACTACTCAGAAATTTGTTTACATAAACCCAAAGACTGTTTCTAAGAGCACATTCATATGTCATAGTAAATACTCACTCCGGAGAGAAAGAACCAAAAGAAACTTCTGTGTCTCCAGGAGAAGGTGATGAGAGAAAGGAACATACTTCTCTGGTTGCTGAAGTCCTGTCTTTCCTGAGGGACATATGGGCAACTTAAGCATTGTTTGACACAGTATGTGAACGGCAGCTTTGGGTGCAGACCCTGAGAGAGAAGAATGTGATGTTAAAGTACTTGAACATGGGTTAGAATGACTGTCTCATTGAACTGCTGGACAAGAAGCCACACTGGAGTGATTACAAGCAGTGAGTAGCCAATGTAATGAAGCTGAAGTACAGACAGAAGACTCAGTAAGGGGTTATGGAGGTGGGCTTCCACACCGATTCCTGATTGTTTGAGCATGCATCGGTTACTAAAGGAGGGACTTTGGTATTCTTTTCTAGAGTAGAAAAAACACCTTTTGCCTTCTCAAAAAGTGAGATGGACTAGCTCTTTCTTCAGACACATTTATACTTCAGCCATACAAATCACTACCACTCAGCAGTTGTAGTCTTTATTAACAGAAGTCAGTGAATTCACATTGATCTATAATCCTTTCCCTCATAATAGATGTTTTCTATAAGAATACAGGGTCATGTGGTTCAGAGCACAGAGAATTCACAGGGGTGGGAAGCTTTGAGAATAAAAGGATATGCTCCTAAGAACACACTTTTTATGTATATAACTAGAGAGACAGCATCTACTTCTGAGAGAGCAATGAGAATAGCTTAGTCTTATCTCTCTGCCTCTACTTTCTTACATTCAGGATTAAGCATGGAATTATCCATAGGGAATATGTTGGAAAAAAATATAAAGTAAATTATTTAGCAAATTCTAAATCTAAGAGTAATCTAATTAATTCTTTAGCAATGTCCACTAACACCCATTATGGACAAACTTTAGCTATATTCATTGTGTTTACTTTACCCTGGAAAATGAATTTTTAAATTATAGACAGAATAAATTGGCCTCAAAAGCTGGACCATCTTAGGTTTCTGTGAAGATTTAGGGAGGCTGGAATGAAATTCTCAAAATACTGTGGATGGTAGGGACCCCTGGGTGGCTCAGTGGATTGAGAGACAGGAGGTCTTGGGTTTAGATGTGGCCTCAGATACTTCCTAGCTGTGTGACTCTGGGCAAGTCATTTAATCTCCATTGTTAATCCTTACCACTTCTGCCTTGGAAATAGTACATGGTATTGATTTTAAGGTAAAGGTTTAAAAATAGTTTAAAAAACAACAACAATGTAGACAAGGATTCTTTTATGCCATTTTAACAACTAACTAAATAAACCTGGGAGAGAGGGGGTAGAGGCAAGAGGGGGAGGGAGAGAGGAGCAAGAATTTTTTTTTTCTAATTTCGAACTGGTTCTCCTCTGTAGAAAACACAACAGTGCCTCTTGACTTGTTTACTAGCCTAAAAAGAAAAGAAAAAAAGGCCAAAAAAACCAGCAACTAATAATCATTAAAATGATATTGAGGGGGGCAGCTGGGTAGCTCAGTGGATTGAGAACCAGGCCTAGAGACAGGAGGTTCAAGGTTCAAATCTGGCCTCAGACACTTCCCAGCTGTGTGACCCTGGGCAAGTCACTTGACCCCCATTGCCTACCCTTACCAGTCTTCTGCCTTGGAGGCAATACACAGTATTGACTCCAAAACGGAAGGAAGGGTTAAAAAAATTTTTTTTTTATTTAGGTCAAAATCTCATATCATATGCCAAGATAAATTCAAAATGTGTACATGACTTAAACATTAAAGGTCACAGGCCAGCGAGGTGGCTCAGTGGATAGAGAACTAGGCCTGGAGTTGGGAAGTCCTCAGTTCAAATGTGGCCTCAGACCCTGGGTAGGTCACTTAACTCCCATTGCCTAGCCCTTACTACTCTTCTCCCTTAGAATTCATATATAGTATTGATTCTAAGATGGGAAGTAGGAGTTTTAAAACAACAAAGACCTCATTCTGTATATGCATATGATGTATTACCCTATAGTCAGAGGATATAAATAAGCAATTTTCATAGGAAGGAAATCCAAGCTATTTAACTATATGAAAAAATACTCCATATTACTGATAGAGAAATGCCCATTAATGTAACTCTTTAAGGTTTTAATTCATACCCATCAGATTAGCAAAGATAGTGAAGAAGAAAATAATATATTGGATGTGTTATGAGAGAACTATATTTATGGAAATAGATGGAAAAGAAACATCTTTTCCCTTTAGTGTGTAATTGGAGGTGGGGGCTCGGATTGAGGGAGAAACGATATCAAAACCTCTATGAAACAGAATCCAAAAATATACAGATGGGTTTCACTTGTTGCTAGTCATTCTAGTATAGATTAAGTATCATAGTTGAAATCAATTAGTTAAGGAAGACTTCCTGGTGAAAGCCAAGATTGATTCTGCAATATAGCATGCCTCATTCTTTATGCCTCATTATGGCAGATTATATTTGGTGAGCATTTTGGGTCCATTTTTTATTTTTTCCTCCCAAAAAATAGCACTACTGACAAAGCATTCCCAATGTTATTTCAGAGGTGTGCAGTTAATAAAGAGAATCCTTACATTACTTACATTACACAGAGCAACTGTATTCTGACTTACTTTTATGCTCATAAATCTTGAACCAAGTTCAGAGTTCTAAATCTTGACAGTAGCAATAATTTGTGTTTTCTGATTGCAGAAAATTTGTACATATAATTTGATTCACCTTCCTTAATACTGTGACTTACCTGTCTTGTATGTGGTTTAGGTCGACAGGTAAGCAGTGAGTGCCAGGGAGAGATGTTGGATTACCGACGCATGTTGATGGAAGATTTTTCTCTAAGCCCCGAGATAATCTTGAGCTGTCGGGGTGAAATTGAGCACCACTGTTCTGGATTACACCGGAAAGGGAGGACTCTACATTGTCTGATGAAAGTAGTTCGTGGAGAGAAGGGAAATGTTGGAATGAATTGCCAACAAGCGGTAAGGAAAGAATTGGGCTGTCATTTCAGTGTTGCATTTCAGCACCTAAAGATCTCCTTCCTGACCCTGATATGAACCCATAGTAAAGTTCATTGATGTTGCATGTGGTTTTAAATATCAAGTCCAATGACTTTCTCAAGGCAAACATCACTATGGATATGAAATTTGCAATAGAGTAGCCATTGTAAGTCATAACCAATAATAGCCCTTTTTACTTTAAAATGTAGAAGAAAAATATTCTTTGCAATTGTTTTTACAAGAAAGGGTAATAATTTCCTGTCTTGAAAGCCAGTCTCAAAGTCAGATCAGCTTCTCATAAATTGGAAACAGTCCTCAAAAAAAGAATTGGTGTACATTAATGGTTTTATCGATTGTTTCCATTGAACCTGAAAGGCTTAGAATTGACAGTAGAGGGAATTAATGGTTTTTAAGAGTTATTTTCATTTCTGATATGTAATATCATTTCTCTTTTGGTCTCTCAAAACCCCATCTTTCCTGCTAGAAGAAACCAGTTAATGCAAAAGAGAACAAAAACATACCCACACACCAATATTTCTTGCTAACTCTTTGGCTCTCCCCTTTCTAAGGTGCTTAGAGTATTTTGATATTTTCTGAACAGCAAAATTACGCTCAATATTCTTTAGTGGGAATGTCATCAAATTATTACTTGTCTTGGGTTCATAGGCAGATGAGTGATTGATTACAGACTAGCAAATAATCTGTAATTTCAATGGAAAAATATCAAGGTCTTTTAGGTGTGACCTACCTATGTTATCTCTATGGCCACATTTTTTTCTTTTTACCAGTTACAGCCTTTTTTTTAAAAGTAGTTAACTATAATAATGCCATTCTTGGGTACTCTGCATAAGAATTAATTTTTCATTATGTGAACCTAAAATTCAAAGGACAGTTTATCTAAAATAATCAAAGTACTTCTCAAGAAACTTTAGAAAACTATAATGTCCTTTATTTTGAAGATTTTAATTAAATCTCATGTATTACTTCACTATTATTTCTGAATTTTACATCCTATTCTATAGCATTGATATGCATTAAATGCATATACTGCATCTTTTTTTTATCTCTGTCCCTTAAAAGTAGCCTGCTAAATTGTTCTGTAGTATCAACTACTACAGAAATTGTTCTCCTTATTAAGACAGAAATTTGAAAAAATAACCTGTTCTCTTAAAAATACCATGTTAGACTTATAGGAAGGTTCCTATATGCTTTTAATCTGAGTTTGTAGCCTTGGTCAGCTTTTGTGTACACAAGCATCAGTTAAAAATAAACAGACATCAGGTATCTGTATATTCATCCCCAGAGTAATGGGGACCCAGGAGAAGGATTTGGTTTTAGCTATTTTTGAAACCTGAACAAATATGCAGCCTCGCACCTTTTTAGTACTAAGAGACATGGGGAAATGGAATGTAATGTGGGTGAGTTGGCTATAGTAAGACTAATTATTTTCATACCTATGAAGAAATACTGCTATTTCCCATTTGGAAATTCAACTCTTTGAAAGAGACTAATATTTCATTTTAAAGTTAATTGTAATTGACGTCTCACTAGATGTCTATAGTAGAAATGCTTTCCAAATACAGTGGCAGGAACTTTTCACCATAAAATTCTCAGCAAGCAACAATGTTCCCTCAAGCTGATGGCCCAGTCCACTAAGTTTAATTGTCATTGCTTCAACCTTGTTGACAGTCAGTGAAGAAATGAAAAAGTAGCCATTGGTGGTAGTTCCCGAGACTAGCCAACTGAAAAAACAATGCATTCCCCATGGCATTAACATTAAGCACATTAGAGGTCCCTTAGTCCTTGCTTACCAGTGAAGAGCCCTGAATGAACCAAAGGCATACACTTTTCCTTGCTGTCTGCTACAGTATCAGACTTTCATCAGGTGTAGAGAGCTGTGTAGAAATGGTTCTTTGGAGATGGTCTATTTTTCTCTTCCTTGCTTCTTAGAGTTTTCATTCTTTAACACAACCAACTTCCATGTTAAACTTGAAGCATCAGATCACTTGAACCATGTTAAATTTGTCATCCATTTATGCACCCGTGTGGTTAACTATTAATTTTAGCTGTTTTTTTTATTTACTGAAGATACGATTTAGAAACCCTTCCATAAATTAGGGCTTAATCAATGACACATGTAAAACCCCAGTGGAATTGTGCGTCAGCTAAGGCGGGTTGGGGGGTTTGGGGAGAGGGAAAGAAGATGAAATAGGTAAATATGGAAAAATGTTCAAAATAAAAATAAGGAAAAAAAAGAAACCCTTTCATAATTAGTAAACTTCAAAACATAAGAAAGATTACTGCCTTTATTAAGCACATAATTTCCTGTTGTACCCAGAATACCTATTTAGCCCTCTTGACTTTTAGCTCAGTCTATTTAGGCAAGGGTTCTCCAGAGCCCAAAAAAAAAAAAAAAAACCAACAAACAAAATCCTACTTCCTAATCTATTTTCTGCACTAAACCCTTGAGAACTTTGTCAGATTTTTCACATACATATTAGGGATTAGAGGTGGATTTTTAATCTATTAGATAACTCCTCAGCACCCATTCACACAGTGGTATTTTTAAAATTCCAATCTGGCAGCAATCATTCTTTGAGCTTACTAGACATTTATTGTCTTGGTGCAGTGTGAAGAGCTTTTGTCTATGGTGCATTCATTCTATCCTCCCTCATCCTTAGCCTACAGTTTGGCAATTATTCACATATATTTAACATACAGCTTTTGTTGGAATCTAATATCCTGAAATAGATTCCAGATTGACTGCCTTAGGAAAGAGGTAAATTTTGTTACCCTAGAAAGGAAGGAAGGAAATAAGCATTTATTAAGCACTTATTGTGTATTCCAGGTACTGTGCTAAGTCACAAATATTATTTAATCTTCATGACAGCCCTGAGAAATAGATGCTATTATTATTATCACCCCCATTTTACAGATAGGGAAACTGAGTTAGAGGTTAATGACATTCCCAGAGTCATATAACCAATAGATGTCCAAGGCCAGACTTTAACTCAGATCATTTTTACTCCAGACCTTGCACTCTAATGGGCCACCTAGTAGACTAGAAAGGCATCATGACATTGTAGATTAAAAGCTGGACTTGAAACCAGGACCCTCTAACATATTCTTTGTCACCTTATGTAAGTCACCTAAGCTTCTAATATTCTAAACACAAGTCTCTAAAGTTCCTGGTTCTGACCTCTGAGGTAAAACAGAACAAGTCTGATCCTTCCTATATGATATAGTCCTTTAAATACTTGAAGATAATTATCATGTCCCCCTTTGGGTCTTTTCTTCTTTAGGATAACCATGTCCAGGTCCTTCAACTGATCCCAATATGCCATGGGCTGAAGGCCCTTTATCATCCTGGTTGTCCTCTGGATGCTTTCTAGCTTTTCAGTGCCCTTCTGAAAACCTGGTACCCAGAACTGGACATGATGCTCTGATAGGCTTCTGACAGGACCCAACCTCCTTATTTCTAGAAGCTATGGACTTTCTTAATGTGGTGCATAATTGCATTAACTTTTTCATCTGATATAATAAAGTCACAGCCTAGATTCCACCTCTAACCACAAGTGTACCACTTTTTTATCAAAAACTCTGAAATTCCTCATTACACTGCTAATTCATTGAGCTTAAAGTTCATTGAAACTCTCAGATCTTTTTCAAAACACATAGATACCTACATCTCCCTTATCTTATTCTTAGAAAATTGATCTTTTATAACCCAATGCATGACTTTACATTTATCCCTATTGTATTTCATGTTAGATTCAGGCCAGTGGTCTCACTTTTGAGGGTCCCTTTGGATCCTAGTTTTGCTTATCTTTCTGCCAGGTTTATGTCTTTTGCAGAATTTATAGCTTATTATCGGTGCTTTTGTCATTGATAAAAATTCTAAACATCCCAAAGCCAAGCACAGATCCCTTCAGTAGTCCCCTAAAAACTTTCTCCCACGTTGACTTTAACTGTTAACATCTCTTCTTTGATTCTAGCCATCCAACCAATTTTAAGTCTATTTGATTATATTATTATCTAATCCATGTCTCTCCAACTTTTTCACAAAAATAGTATGATGAGATGCTTTATCAAAAGCTTTGCTTACTCTAGATAAACAATAGTCACAGAATTTCCCTCATCATCTGATTTAATAACCTTATCAAAAAAGAAAATTAGTTTAGCCTGGAGTGACCTGTTCCTTTTTAATTTTTTAAAATTTATTTTTTTTTTAAATCCTTACCTTCTGTCTTAGAATTGCTGCTGAGTATTGGTTCCAAGGCAGAAGAGTGGTAAGGCTAGGCAATTGGGGATGAGTAATTTGCCTAGGGTCCACACAGTTAGGAAGTATATAAGGCAAGATTCAAAACCAGGACTTCTCATCCTTAGACCTGGCTCTTTATCTACCTAGCCACCTAGCTGCCCCTGACATGTTCCTTTAAAAAATTTTTTTTTTAATTCAGAACTTAAGCATCAAATACAAACAGCATTTCTATGTATAATAGAGTAGGGGAAAAGTATACTTGAAGCTGTGAATCTGTGCAGTATACAGATTATTTTCTTTTTATGTACATAATAAATTTAACATGTAACTTTCAAAGCTTTCCTTTTCTGTTCTGTACATTTTTTTAAAAATGCTTCAATGACACTTTTTTCCTTTTGGCAATGCTACTCTTATTCTTAATCTCCTTTCCCATTCTTAGTATAAAAGATGGTTTAGGGGGAAGATTTTTTTCAATTTAAAAAAAATAGTTTTATGGAGGCAGCCAGTTGGCTTAGTGTGACCCTGGACAATTCACTTAACCCCCATTGCCTGGACCAATGATGGAGTGCTGGACCCTGCCCCACCCCTGAGACCTGAGGGGGGGTAGAGGGAAGAAGGAGAGAGGAGAGAGGGGGGAGGGAGAGAGGAGAGAAAGCACTCCTGTTGGGCTGCTGCAGGGAGGGGCCAGTGAAGTAAAGAATGTCCTCCGGGAGTGTAGAGAGGGAGAAAGGAAGTCTGCTGTCTGTGAGCTACCCACCTCACCCACTTTGTGCTCCCATTGGACTGCTGGGCAATTAATGAACTAGGCGGGGTGGGGGTGGTGTTCACAGAGCACATGCTACATGCCATCTTTTGTACTGGTGACACAGGTTCGCCATCACTGTCCTAGGCCTCATTATTCTTCTGCCTTGGAACAAATATGCTGTATTAATTCTAAGACAGAAGGTAAGGGTTTTAAAAAATACCACCATAGCAGATTTATTTTAAAAAATTGACAGTGTCCAAAAATATGTGGCATCATCTGTTCTGCTAGCTTTTAAATTTTACTGCTGCTTTTTCTAGATATTAACTATGCTTCTTTCTGTGTCTCTCGGTTCTCTGTCTTTTTTCCTTTCCAAACTCTAATTAATCAAGCATTTACTTATCTTTCTATCCTTACATCTTTCCTCACCTCACATTTTGGGGGTAAAATTGTAAAGCAAAAAAAAAAAAAGAAACCCACATTGGCAATATATAAAAATGAGTTTTTCATTCTGCATATTAGTCCATCACTTCTCTGTCAGGAGGTGGATATCATTCTTCATACACCTCTAGAGTCATGGTTCATCATTGCATCTATTAGTAGTTTCTTTGATGATACATTCCAGAAATTTCCTGATAATTGGAATCAAGCTTACTGGCCTATAATTTATAATTTGTCTTTGCTGTTTTTGAAAATCTGGATATTTGCCATTCAGTCTTGTGATACCTCTTCTATTTCAGATATCACTGACAGTGGCTCAGCAATGCTTTCAGACAGATAGAAGAGCCAGGATAGAGTAGTTTCATGGAATCCTAGAGAGAAGAGATTGAAGGGAGAAGAGAATGATTGATAAAATCAGAAGTTATAGGTGGGTCCATAAGGATGAGGTCTTAGAAAAGGCTACTGGATTTTTTTCAATTAAAATATCACTGATAAAACTGAATACTCTGTTCAGAATTTAAGACTGTAGACTTTGAATGAATAAGAGTTAAAGAAATAGAGACATCAATTATAGGTATCCTTCAGAAATTTGCCAGAGATATGAAAGATAAAGGGGAGATATGGGATGAGAGATAGTTTGTATGGACAGATCAAGTGAGCATTTTTTGAGGCTGGGGAGATATGTGCCTGTTTGGAAGCAACCAAGAGATAGGGAGAAATTAGAGAGAAGAGAGTGGAGATATAAAAGAGGGCAAAAAAGTTTTCTGGAGAAAATGAATTGGGAACAGTTGTTTATGTAAAGGTAAGTCTGGGAAATCAGTAGGTAACAGCTACTAGAATCTTGTTTGGAATAGATATGTTTTCAGTGAACCTCAAAAAAGAGGAGGTTACTTAGTAATGATGGTAGAGGGAGAATTTGGAAATAGCAATCTGGAACAAGGAATATTCCATTTCTCCCAGTACCGTCTTGAGTTCAGGGTCTGATTTAAAGTGCAGTAAAGGCTGGAAATGGTGGCCAGGGAAGCTGTGTCATCATAAGGGAGTTAGTTCTCAATGACTACAAGAAGATGGAGGGAGCAAGAAAGGGAAAAAGTTTAAGATGGACTCTAGTTTTCCTCTTGATCAGGCATTCCAGAGAACACATTGATAGGGATATGTAGCTTCTAAGTAGGCTACTAGTGGGATTGGGTTTGAGGAGGGTTTGAAAATAAGGAATCAGGCAAGGGAGAGAGAGAATGGTGTTATAATAATGATACCTTGAATTCAGAATCCTAGGTATTGAGAGAATATGACCGAGTGGGAATTTTTTAGTTACTGAGGAATGAGTTCAAATAAGTTATTTTTATAGGACTGACCCAACCTTACATTCATCTTCTTTTCCCTAGCCTTACTTCTATTTTCTGTACATTTCTTTTTTTTTAACTTCAGTTGGGTTTATGAGTTCCCTTTGTGCCCACATTTGTCTCCAGGCAAATTTTATTTTTTCCTTTTCATTGGAATTTCCTCCCTTTGTGTCTTGAGAATTTTATTCTTAAACTTCCTTCCATCTTTTTTGGGCTGACTTCCCCTGAAGCATTTTACTTCATAAGATTCTACTCAACTTTCTCTGAACTTTTTGAAATCCAGGTTTTTGTTTGCATTGTTTTGTTTACAAAAACTGGTATTGTCATGGTAGCCAATATCTTCTCTTCTATCACAAACTCTAGGTTGAAGTAGTCATTCCTCCCTTATACTGCTAAGTTTCCCATTATTTCCAGACCATGAGCCAGTTTCTATTTGTTAGTGAGAATCAGATCCAAAATAGAATTTCTTCTTGATATTCCTTCATTTTCTAAATGATGAAATTATCAGTAACAGAGATCAAGAAGTTAATAGTTGCTCTGCTTTTGGCAGAGAAAAAAGCTAGTAGATATCTGGATAACTGGAGTTCTTCATTTTACATGTTACAATCCTGCCTTTGTGCCAGATTTGTGATCTTTTTCTCCAACTGCTTTTCTTTCCTTTTTGTCCACATGAAACTCAGAAGGTCAATAATAAACTCTAATGATCAGATCATTTCTTAGTTTCTCTCTCTCAAACATGCTTCCTCCCTCTGGTTCCTGGTCTTCTCTATGACTATACCTTCTTAATATGCAGTGCAATTGAAACCCACATCTACATTCATCTACCCAGATTCACATTCCAGGAATGGGTTTTATTGTGCCTCTCAGACCTCCCCTAAACTGCCCCTCCCTCCACTCTATCAGCTAAGAACTTGGCCTTATATTTAAAAAAGAAAAGAAAAAGGTTGTTTGCCACTACCTCCATTTTCACATCTCCTATCACTCGAGTGCCCTCTGCTCCTCTTTCCTTCACCCTATCTCCCATGATGAAGTCACCTTCCTCTTTACCAAGACTGACCCTACTGCTTGTCCAGGTATCTTATTCCACCTATTCTCCTCCAACAGTTTTCCCCTCTGTCTTGCCTGCTTTCTCATTTATTCTCAATCTGTCTACTGACTCATTTCCTATTATATGTATGCCCCATATCTACCTCAGCTTGAAAACCTCACTTGATCACTATCTAATCACTTGATCTCTATCTTGATCACTCACTTCTCTCATTCTATATCTCTTCTGTCCTTTGTGGCTGAACTCCTCAAAAGAACCTTCTATACTGGATGCCTCCACTTTCTCTCCTTTCTCTACTTTAGTCCTTTACAGTGTGCTTCCAACCTCTCGTTCCACTGAAGCCATTCTCTCCAAAATTAGAGTCTCTGAATTGCCATATCCAGCATCCTTTTCTCATTCTTTTTGACCTTTCTGCAGCCTTTTACATTGTTTTCCACTGTTTCCTTTTACTCTTGTCTCTAGGTTTTTTTTGTTGTTGTTGTTTTTTAACAACCTTTACCTTCTGTCTTAGAATCAATACTGTGCATTGGTTCCTAGGCAGAAGAGCAGTAAAGGCTAGAAAATTGAAGCAGCAGAACTGCCCACCCAACGACTTCTACCATATAAATGGAAAGACCAAGAACAAACTGAATCTGAATGCTAGGAAATGATTGCAAAAGAGCTAAGAAGGCACACCCTCCCTTCTTTGCAGAAATGGGATGCTGTTGGTATAGAGCATCAAGATGATGTTGAACTTTGTTGAAACATCAGTTTGTTTTGCTGAGCTGGTTTTTGTCTCTTATATGCCTGAAGAGCTGGTTCTCTGGGAGGGGAAGATAAATATTGGGAAATGAAGGTCATGTAAAAAAACAAAAAAATCAATAACATTAAAAAAACAAAGTGATATTGACATTGAATACGTGAATGATAGTAAATGTATTTGACATCAATCTGCTCTACTTACTCAGTAACTTTTTCACTTTTTCAAATTACCCTCATCTAGCTTCAAACACTGATTCAAGAAACTGACCCTGGTGCAGATTACCGCATTGACCGAGCTTTGAATGAAGCTTGTGAATCTGTAATACAGACGGCCTGCAAGCACATAAGATCTGGAGACCCAATGTAGGTGCCTTATTCCCAACGTACAGTTGTGTTGCATTTAGCAGTCAACTAATGAATCCACAAGCATCTCTCAACTGCTTACCTAGACCCTGTTGGCTCCATGAATATAAAGGGAAAATGATACAATCTCTGCTCTCACAGAGCTTAAATTCTCTCCTGGGAAATAACCTGTACATATATATGGCTAGATAGCACAATAGCAAGCCAGTTTAGACAAGGGAAGGCAGGAGGGCACTAGCACCTTAAGAAATCATTCAAGACTTCCTGTAAAAGTAGTGCCTGAGGAATTCTGGGAGGAGATGAGAAAGGAATTAATTTCAGGAATGACAGACACTGCAGTGCCATAGAATAAGAGAATAAGAAGACCAGTTTAGCCAGATGGCAAATTTTAGGAAGGATATTAATGCACTTTGAGACTAGAAAGTTACAATTAAGACCATGACGTGAAGGCCTTTAAAAACTTTAAACTCTGTAATGATCATAATATGATCATAGAGGCAATAGGGAGCCATTGTAGGTTATTTAGTAAGGAGAATAATGTGGTCATAGCTACACTTATGAAAAATCACTTTGTTAGCTACCTAGAAGATGAAATAGAAAGTTAGTGGATGGAGTAGATTTAAGACAGAGAAACCATTTAGGAGGCTTTTGTAGGAATCTTAATTGAGAGATGATAAGCATGTGAATTGATATAGTAACCATGTTTGTAGTAGGAAGAGATCCGATTTAGAGCTGTAAGGGACTAAAGGCAGGGGTCTCATTTTGCAGGTAAAAAAACTAATTAGGGCACAAAAAGGTCCAGTGAGAAGGATGGTGAATTGATAAATCATGAAAATATGAAAAGGAGATGGGCATGCTTGGTTCTTTGGGTACTAACCAAGCAAGGCCATGATGGCAACAGGAAGTGGGGCTGCAAATCACACTTTAATAAGGGACAGAGACAAGTAGCAAAAGGGCTACAGGGTAGATGGCATGGGAGCCAGGGGATGGTCTGGCAAAGGGAGGCAGACAGAATGAAGAAGAGGATGGAGAAGGAGAAAAGCAAAGACTATCACTCCTGTAATCTTGAGTTAGAGGTGGGCACACTCAGCAACATGGACCCAAGCGAATTGGAGAAGACTTGGGGGCCAGGAGTTTACAGTCTTATTTTTGTTGAGTTTTTGAGGGACTGTACTGTTTTTTATGCTACCTTTGGGGCAATTCATTAATAAAATCAAATCATCTCAAAGTTGTTGGTGAAATTTTAAAGCTAATATGTCTATATCATTATTATTATCAAATTATCTTAATATCTATATATATAGTGAAATCTGTATAGCAAATTACCAGCGACTTGAGGTAATCTAGTCTCACTGTGGATTCTGGAATTTGAGACTGACATATTGTAGCAGTGATGGCAAACCTTTTAGAGATGGAGTGCCAAGCCCTGCCCCTACCCCCCAGACTAAGTGCTGTTCTGGGCCTACCCCCTCTCCAGACCCACCCCCAGACAGACAGACAGACAGACAGACACACACACACACACACACACACACACACACACGGAAGCACTCCCATTGAACTGCTGGATGGAGAGGCAGATGAAGTGAGGAATGTCCTCAGTAAGTGTAGAGAGGGGAAAGGAAGTGGCCTGAGCTCTCTGCTCCCCTGCAGGTCTGCCTGTGAGTTGCTTACCTTTCCCCCTGTGCACTCCCATTGGCTGCTAGGCAGAGGGGCAGGTGGTGTGAAAAAAATATCCTGATTGTCCTCCTCTGGATCATGCTCAGTTCTGGGTACCAGGTTTTCAGAAGGATTCTGATAAGCTAGAAAGCATCCAGAAGACGACAACCAGGATGATAAAGGACCTTCAGCCCATGGCATATTAGGATTATTTGAAGGATCTAGACATGGTTATCCTGAAGAAGAAAAGACAGTTATCTTCAAGTATTTAAAGTACTATCCTATGGGAGGGATCTGACTTGTTCTGTTTGTCCCCAAAGGTCAGAACCAGAAGCATGGGGAGTACAGGGCATAGCAAAGAGGCTGTTACAGGTTTTATATCAGGACAAAACTTTATAACAACGGGTGCTATCCCAAAGAGGAATGGACTTTGTACAGTGGGCCTCTTTGGAGGTCTTCAAGCAGAGGCTAGATTACCACTTTCTGGGTATGATATAGTCTAAAGAGAGCTTTTGTTTATAGATTGAACTAGATTTCCCTAGGCTTCCCTATGATCTCTCAGATTCTATCATTTTCTGTATAGCTAAGGTAGAATGAAAGAGTAAGTCATAAGATTTAAGAGTATTACTCCAATAATTGAATGATTTAGGAAAGAGGAAATTTTGAAATATGACTGAATTGTACATTAACATTTGTAAAAACTAGTTTTAAAATCAGTCAAGTGTAACTTAAGTAGAGTACTGAATTTAAAATCTGGGGACCTGGGTATGTATCCCAGTTTTGCTCCTTAACTACCATTATGACTCCTCATTTTTTTTTATCTATTATCTTACTTTGTATAGAAGACCTATGTCATATCTGATCACCAGTAGAATAATGCCCATCAGTATCATGAAGTTCCATGACAGAATGAATGAATGAACCAAAAAAATACATTAGTAAGACTCTTCCTAAGGCAGTGTGCTAAGTGCTGGGGATATGAATCCAAAAGTGAGATAGTTCTTGCCATGAAGAAGCTTATGTTCTAATAAGGGAATATAGTACATAGAGGCGGTGATCCTCCAGAAAGATTTGTGGTCTGACAAGTCACAGTGATGGTGATGGAATCATAGGACAGTTGATTGGGTTATTCTTCCCAAAACAGGAGGTTAAAAGTATTGGGTGAGAAGGAAAGGTTTTTGAGGAAAGATAAAGTAAATGGCAAGATCACCATTCTAGATGGCTGGTTGGCATCATCTAGTTTTGAGCTAGTCACTTAGAGTGTGGGCTCACTGAGTTTAGCTCAACTCCAGGATTGGAAGTTCCAAACTGAAATCAGATCCTGACATCAGATAGCCTGAGTTTGAATCCAGCTTTGTGCTTGAGACAAGTGTGATAAGGTACTTTACCTCTTTTCAGGCCTAAATCCTGTGATTCTATAAGTAGTCATAAATAACTGTGAATTAAACCACCTTGGTGAATTAAGAAAATGAAGAAAACAGGCTATGATGGAGTTTCTCAGGTCCCTGGCTCTACATTTCCTTGAACTTTTTTGTTGATTGAGTGTATTATACTTATTTCCAACTTGGTTTCCAACCAAGACATATCATAGACAGTTATGCATTGTACTTCCATGCTTTGAATGAAAATTGTCTGGGTTAGGGTGAAAGGAGTGGTTAGTGCTCGTGATATTCAAAGAATCCATAGTGCTTAGAAGGATGAAAACAGCTTCGGGTTAATATAATGAGTATTGGAGTTTAAAATGGACATGTGCCAGCATGATGACAGGAGCCAAAGTAAAGGAAGTATTGTATCCATTTTTCCTCTTCCTGGGAAAATTGCCATATAGCTATTTCCCTAGCTACACAGTAAGTCTCCCCTCTTCCACACCACAGAACCTTCCTATCCAGTCTCTGGCTTTTATTCTCCTCTGCTCCACCCTCCTTCAGGCCTTTGGCCTCTTCTGATCATTTTCTTTCATCTTTATGTTCTCTCTCTTTTTGCTCCCTTCATTCTGCCTTCCTTCAGCTATGCCTTAACTTCTCCCTTCCACATTAAACCTTCATTTGATCCCTCCTATCCCCTCAAGCTTCCATCATAGAACTTTCTTTCCTTTCACAGTGAAAGTCAAATAAATCTCTTTCTCATTACTGACTTTTCACTATGTACATTGTTCTCATGGTTCTGCTCATTTCACTCTGCATCAGTTCATAGAGGTTTTTACAATTCATTTAGAAATATACAGTTCATAGAGAAATCAAGCAATTGATTATTCTTTATAGCACAGTAGTATTCTATCACCATCATATACCACCGTTTGTTTAGCCATTCTCCAGTCGGGACACTCCTCATTTTCCAGTTTTTTGCCACCACAAAGAGCACGGCTGTAAATATCTTTGTACAACCTTTTTTATTATCTCTTTGAGGTACAAACTTAGTAGTGGTATTGCTGGATCAAAGGGTATGCATTCTTTTAAAACCTTTTGGACATAATTCCAAATTGCTTTCCAAAATGGTTGGATCAATTCACAACTCCACCAGCAATGTATTAGTGTCCCAATTTTGCCATATCCCCTCCAACATTTCTTTTACTGTCATATTGGCTGATCTGCTAGGTGTGAGGTGGTACCTCAGAGTTATTTTGATTAACATTTCTCTAACCAGGAGGGATTTAGAACACTTTTTCATGTGATTCTTGACAGTTTTGATTTCTTCATCTGAAAATTGCCTGTTCATGTCCCATGACCATTTGTCAATTAGGGAATGGCTTGATTTCTTGTATATTTGACTTAGTTCCTTATAAATTTGAGAAATTAGATCTGTCAGGGATTTTTGTTATAAAAAATTTTTCCCAGTTTGTTGCTTCCCTTTAATTTTGGTTGCATTAGTTTTGTTTGTACATTTGTTAATTTAATATAATAAAAAATATTCATTTTACATTTTGTAATGTTCTCTGTCTCTTGCCGAGCATCCTTATTGCACTTGAATCCATTTTTCTTTTCTCAGTCCATGATTCTTCAGTTTTTGTAGCTTTTGACATAACTAACCATCTTCTTTTCCCTTGATCGTCTCTGTCTATAGTTTTTGTCATATTCTTTCCTGATCTTCTCCCATCTGTCTTAATTGCTTTTATCATTATCTATTTATCATTCCTTAAGCATAGGTGGTCCCTCAGAACATTGTCCTGGGTCCCTTTCACATCCTTCCTTGGCAATTATGTCTGCTTACATAAATTCAGTAATTTCTAATCTATCTGTCTAAACTTTTATTTCTTTTCTGAACCCTCAGTCCACATCTCTACCTTGATGTCACTTAACATATCCAGTAGACCCTCTTCTCCAAATTTCCCTATTTCTTTTGAAGGTTTCATCTGTCTTCCCCTAATTATTCATGATTTTTCCCCCTCTTATCACACTCTATCTAGTCCATTGTCAAGTTTTGTTAGTTCACCTCCATGTCATCTTCTCCTTCTACAAATAGCCACTACTGTTTCAGGCCCTTATCTTGTGCCTGTACTACAGCATCAACCTCTTCCAATTTAGGCAGCTAGGTGGTACAGTGGATACAGTACTGGTCCTTGAGTCAGGAAAACTCATCTTCCTGAGTTTAAATTCAGTTTCAGACACTACTTGGCTGTGTGAACCTGGGCAAGTCTCCTAACCCTTTTTGCCTCAGTTTTCTCATCTGTAAAATGAGCTAGAGGAGGAAGTGGCAAACCATCCAGTACCTGTGTCAAGAAAACTCCAAATAGGGTAACCAACAGTGAGACACAGCTGAACTACAAAAAGTTTCCCATCTTTGATCCATCTTTCAGATGGCTTCCAAAGTTCTCTTCCTAAAACAAAGATATGGCCGGGTCTCTTTTGCTCAAGGTCAGCACATCAGTTCTTTTCATCTCATAGTCCAGTTTAGCCCACCTTTGTCATGGGTCTCCCCTTCACATGCTCTGTTTCCTGAATTTCCTTTTTGTACTGCCCTCTCGTTCTCCTTCCCTCCTTCATCTTCCTCCAGGGTTCACTTGAGGTACCACTTCTTACTTGCCTTCTGATTCCTTCAGTTGTTAGTAGCATCAAGGAACAGTGGAAAGAGCCTTGGATTTGGAGTCAAAGGCCCTGGGTTCAAATCTCTGATTTGTCTCTGGTTACCATGGTAACCATGGAGAAGTCACCAAATGTCTGTTTCCTTATCTGTAAGATTAAGGAGTGCTCAGTCTTTGACTTAAATACGTGTTGTATCTCCTGGTAAAATGTAACCTTTTCTTGCCTCTATAGGAGGCAGTACATCCTAGTGGGGAGAGAGCACAAAGACCTGTGTTCAACACAAATTGTGAGACCCCTACTGGCCAGATGACTTTCTGAAAAAGTCTCTGAGCCTTCAGAAGATTCCAGTTTGCAAAATAGTTGCTGATGTACCTGGTAGGAGTTTTCCTCATCTGGAGTTCCCTGCCCCAGTGAAATCAGAAGTCCAATTTAAAAAAAAGAAACCCTATGATGTAGCACAGGTTAAGCATGTAGTAGCATATTGAGGATTTGTATTGTGTGTTCTGACTCTGCTGGTTCCTTCTCTCCCTTCCTGTGCACAGGATTCTCTCTTGCCTAATGGAGCATCTCTACACAGAAAAGATGGTTGAAGATTGTGAGCACAGGCTACTAGAACTCCAGTATTTCATCTCTCGAGACTGGAAGTAAGTGTCCCAAACTGTGGTCACAGCCAACCCTGCCTTCAAATCTGAGAAATTGTCACTAGAAAGGGGTCAGGGTTTCTTTTTCCTCTGCTGGCTAACATATTTGATCTTGTGAGACCTGACCTTTATTGAAAGTACAGTCAACTGCTAAGCTTTCATCAGATAGCACTAATTTGTAAGTGCAAGGTCATAATCCTGGCATCATAGATGTCTGTCTATAAAAACCCTGGAGCCTGTGAGGAAAACAAACAACATTCTTGAATTACAAATGCAAATTAGAGTTGTTGTTTTTTTGTTGTTTTATTGATTGTTATATTAAATGAGAATTTGTTTGTTTCTTTATTCACAGTAATTGAAACTACAGTTTCTTATTGTAAAAAAGGATTTTAGTCCACTCTATTCATCTACCCAAATTGATAGCCAGAAGAGAGATACCTATGTTGAAAACTCTCTTCAGTCTTCAATTTCAGTTTCACTCCATAGCCTCAGAATAACAGATAATGAATGGACTGTAATGTTCCTTGTTCTCTTAGTATTGGTTTATGTGTTGAAGCTAAAAATCCTTGGGATGTTGCTAAAATTTCTCCACATAATTTATTATACTAGAACTTTTAGTAGAAGATTCCATTTGTTTTGTTAATTCTCTGAAATTAGTTAATGAAATAGCTATAAAAATCTATATTCTTACCATGTTCTCCTAAGTTGAACAAGAAGACACCTTAATAAAAATAAAACATTTCATCACCTAGCCTGTCCCCAGCTTTCCCATTTCATTCCGAAACATTCATAAAAATGCAATTCTGAAGCTGCTTGGTAATTTTTTTCTGCTTTCCTCTTGCTTTGAGCAATCACTCTAAATATGTTTTAGAATTAAACTTTCCTTAAATTTTTTAGATGTAAAGTTTCGGTAAGCAAGTGATGATCTCTATTCCTAGCTTTTCTTTTATTCTCAAATCCAAAAATGTGATTTATGTTTACTAGAAGTTATATACTTAATTGGTGTCCTAAAAATAGACTTACTTTGTAACATTACTAACATAGAGGGAAGGTGAGAGACTTACAGAGTAGGGAGTGAGATACTAAGTAGGCTAGGACTAGGCCAGAAGCTTTCCATTTAATGAAAATTTCCCAGTCTTGTCACTCCCTTAATTAAGTTTTAGTATGTCAAAAGATGTTGTTCATAACTTGGCTACCTAGTTGTGACCCCAGTGGATTGGTGTAGACTCAATAACTTTGCTATGATCTGTCATCTCTTAAGTTTTCTTTTCTCATACTATGCAGAAGAAAATTTATCCTTCCCTCTTGCGACTACATGTACCTGGTATGGGGCTCGGAAGTCAGGACTGTGTGAGGCAAATCATTGGGTAAATTAGGTCACGAAGGTAGAACAGCAGCCAGAAAAATGAATCAGGAATATCGCTAGAACAGGAGGGCAGGATGATTTCCCTTGCACTGCCCCTCTGGACCGCCCCACAGGGCAGCACAGGCAAATTAGAAAGTGTAGTTGGCTCTGGAGATGTCATGTGTGAGAATTAGTGGGTAGAGAATAGATTTAATAAACTGAGGCAAGGGCAAATTTTTCTCTCTCTTCTCTTCTGTGTTTGGGTGCTGACTGGACCTGTTTGTGAGTGTAGCCAGAAGGCCTGTTATGTTGGCCTTAGGATAGCCAACTAAATGCAGCAATAAGGAAAATACCTTTTATATCTTTCTCCTATTTTTCCCTCTTTTTCCTACTCCTACTTTTGATTTAATAAAATTATTAATTTACACCCAATCTCTTTTAATTTTTAATTTTTGCAATACATAGAGTCAACATCCATTTACCCCACTGTTCTTCTCCCAGGGCAAAATTAAGCTTTGAAGTGGATGACATTTGAATATCTTAAAGTTTGCTAAGAATAGAGTGTTTTTGTGCTTCATATATATTTTTCTAGAATTTGCCCCAAGATAACTGCTTGTCATTGTCTAAAAATAGCATTTAAAAGTCCTATATAAATTCAGCCAAAAGGTATAATTAACAATAGTTGCATTTTTACTTTCTTCTTCATAGACTGGACCCTGTTCTTTACCGGAAGTGCCAAGGAGATGCTTCTCGTCTCTGCCATACCCATGGTTGGAATGAGACCAGTGAGCTTATGCCACCTGGAGCTGTATTCTCCTGTTTATATAGACATGCCTACCGCACTGAGGAGCAAGGCAGGAGAGTATGCAGTCTATGGTTTCTTTTTCTTTTCAACATCAGAAGTGGTTGGATCATTTGATTACATGTTACTGTGATTTTAGCTGACAAAATTCATGTTGGGAAAAGATATGTCAATAGATATGAAAAAGAAATGCCAATTGATTAGGCCATAAACATTCCCTCTCCTCTGAGAAAGTAAATTCTATTCATTGTCTGGTTCAAAATGAGAAGTTGACAGATCCTGTTAGGGTGTCTGTAGTGTGATCTCCAACAAATAGGACTCCCATCTGTCTTTTCACTTGTACTATTATTTTTTGTTTAAAGGGGGACATGCTGAGTTCCTCAGAATTGAAGCAAAATGCCCATCACAAATATGGTTTTAAATGTTGCTGTACAATTCCATTGAGTTTAAATGATTCATCACCAAACTCTTAAGCTATGACAGAGACCAGAGTTTCTGTTCCTTCAAGGGGATATATTGTGTTTCCTCTAATAATAATAATACACAACTCTGGACACAAAACCAAGAGCTAAAGAGTATTCTTATTAGTCTTCTCTTCATATCTCTTGACTCATACATTTTTGGGGATAGAGTATTTGCATTTAATTGTCTTTGAGTTGAGGCATACAGCCTCACTGAGACACTGCTAGACTATTCAGGAAATCTGGTAGTTTGGGAGTGGAATAATAAAACCATCATTAATGAAGCCTCATCATTGGCTTTCAAGTAAATTGCCTAATTCTTCAAATTTCGTAAAATCTGGCTTGTCACATCTTCACATGTAGCTGTCTCGAGAATGTCGCGCTGAAGTGCAGCGAATCCTGCATCAGCGGGCCATGGATGTAAAACTTGATCCTGCTCTCCAAGACAAGTGCCTCATTGACCTGGGCAAGTGGTGCAGTGAAAAAACCGAGATGGGCCAGGTAGGAAACCAATCTCTTTCTTTTCTACAAGTATTTATTAAGCACCTTTTGTGTACCTGGTGCTGGAGATAGGAAGTCATGGATTAAGCAATTCTTTACCTCAGGGAGTTTGCATTCTACTCAGAAGAAGCACTTCGAGCATAGAGAAGTCAAAATCATTATTAGAATCTTGAAAGATTCTCCTCAATATTAGCACCTGCCAGGGTCGGGAAAGGCTTCTCAAAGGAAGAGTCTGTGTCACTGAGCCTTGAAGAAAATTGGAAATTATGCAAAGGGGAAAATCTTGAGCTAAGATACTAGGAGACTAATGTCACAGGTTAGAAATAGCAAGAGGTCAGATTGGCCAGAAACAGTGTCTGAGGGGGAAATAACAAGATATGTGTCTGGAAAAATGATCTGGAGCCTAACTGGGAAGGGTTTTTAATGGTGTACAGAAAAGTTTGTATCTTATCCTAGAGGCAATAGAGAGCTACTGGAGGTTTTTGAGCAGGAAAAAGGACACAGAATTCTTTTGGGATTATCACTTGGTAGTTATTTGAAGAGTTCATAAGAGAAGAGACACAGACAGGAGGCAAAGAGAATGATTAGGACAGGAGTATCATAGTCCAGGTGAAGGTAAGAGATAATGAAGCACTGAATTTAAATGGTGGGTAATGTGAGTAGAGAAGAGGGGGCAGATAGGAGAGATGGTATAGAAACAGAATTGATTGTTTGCTTAACAGTTGATTGAACATAGAGTTGAAGGAGATGGAAGAGTCAAAGATAACTCTTATCGTTGTGAACCTAGTACCAGGAAAAAAAGAGGTGGTCATCTCAGTAAAAATTGGGAAGTTAGGTGGAAGACTTTTTTTAAAAAGATTGATAATGAATTCTGTTCTAGACATGTTGAGTTTGAAATGCCCTGTCCATTGTCAGAAGTCATGCCATTTGAAATAATCAATAAGCAGTTGGAGTTGTACTACTAAAGCTCAGGAGAAAGACTGGAAAAGGTTGGATATATAGATTGGGAATCCCATGTACATAGGGGTGATAATTAAATTCATAGGAACTGATGAAATCACTAAGCAAGAAAATGTAGGTAGTAAGGAAAAAGAGCAGGCCAAAGACATAACTTTGGAGTCACCTACAGGGTTGTGATAAGATTGATAAGCAAGAAGAGACTGAGAAGGAGCAATCAAGTAGGAGAACCACCCTGAGAGAGCTATGTTACAAGAACCCAGAATTGAGACTATTCAGGATAAAAAGGTGTCATGGTGCCAGGTGCTGCAGGAGAAGGTCATGGAGGAGGATGCCTGAGAAAAGGATAGCAATTTTAACCATTGAGAGATCATTGGTAACTCTGGACAACCTAACCTTGGCTGAGTGTTGATGGAGGCAATCAATTCTCAGGGGATTAAGAAGAAAAAGATAGGAAGTGGAAGCCACTGAAGTAGACAGCTTTTTCTAGGAGTTTGGCATTGAAAGTGAGCAGAGATTTCTCACTTGTCTTTGATCGTTCCCTATTTACTGCCTTCTTCCATCTTGTTTAGAAAAATGCTTCTGTCTTCCTCATCCACAAAAACCCTTACTCCTTCTGTTAATCCCTGCTAGCTATTGTTCTATCTCCTCCCTTTTGTGGCTAAACTCCTTGAGAAGGAAGTCTACAATCTGTGCTGCCTCTTCCTTTTCTTTCATTCTTTTTAAAATTCTCTATAGTCTGACTTCCAGCTTGATCATTCAATTGAAACTGCTCCTTTCTCTCCTAAAATTACTAATAATCTCTTAATTACCAAATCCAATTGCTTTCTCCCAGGCCTCATTATCCTTGACTTCTGCGGCCTTTCACACTGTTGATCACTCTCCTTGATTTTCTTTCTCTCTAGGTTTTCAGGAGCCCCTCTCTCCCAGTTCTCCTATCTCTCTGATATATTCCTATCTGTTTCCTTGCACCACTTCCTCTCCCCTCCTCTCACATACTCTTCAATCTAGTGACCCTGGCCTCTTTGCTCTTCCTTGAACAAGATATTCCATCTACTGATTACAGGCATTTCCATTGGCTATCCCTCATGCCTGGAATATATACTACTTCCTTGTCTCCGCCTTAGCAAAAACCATGTGATATGAAAAGAACTATTGCCATGAGATAGTTTTAAGAAGGTGCTAACCATTGAATTCATCTGATTATCCAACTGAAGAAAAAAATAATGTGCTGAAATTCAGGGGTGACCAGTTGACAAAGTCCCAGAAAGATGACTTCTACATACAGAGATACACTTATCTCTATTTACACAAGTAGCAGTAAATAGTTTCAAATGTTACTGAGATTTGTCTCCCTCCATCAGAGTATAATCCTTACAGTTACTGGCAAGCTCTCAGACAAATGGACAGGGAACTTTCCTAGTTAGTACTGATAATTTCAAAAAATAAGTATAAAAGAAACTTGACAATTTTTGGCATCTCCTAAGGTTTTTCTTATATCTTTCGAAACTAGCTGTTCTAGTGACTGCTATTCACAAGTGTGTGTTTGTTGGTTATTCCAGGCTCAAGACTGTACCTACTGGACAGTTTTTGCCTCATTTGGATATTAAGAATTACAAATTAATCTTATTAACCCAGTATCTTTTCCTGACAGAAATATTAGTCACTGACAGGATCTAAAGTACATTTTCAAATACAGGATTTTGGATGTGGAATGCCTGGACATTTCACTGCAGCATTGATTCCCATTGGGCCCCAAACTAAATTGTCACCTTTGAGCAGTTTATGAGGCTATTATACCCTATTGATCTCAAATCTCCTTTTTCAGCTGAGACCAGTTGCATCGGGTAATTGTCTTTTCAGCAGTTTTTAATTTATAAATCAAATAAAACATTTGTATATATATACCGTGAGCTCCTCCTTGTAGACAAAATTGGACCTCCACTAGAGGCCTTCCATGAGAAAACAGACACAGTACCTCAATTTGAACTGCTTATGGAAGTAACTACTTAATGACACAGGTTTTTTGTTTTGTTTTTTCTTAATTTGTAGGAGCTTGAGTGCCTCCAGGATCATCTTGATGACTTAGTTGTGGAATGCAGAGATATAGTTGGCAACCTCACAGAATTAGAATCCGAGGTAAGCCATTTACAATTCAGAAAGATAATGCCTTTGTCAGGGACCTTTGCTTTGATGAAAGATCTATTGGTTCCAATACATTTTCCCTCGGAGGGCACCATATTTTCTCTCCTTTAACCAGAGGACACCAGGAGTTTGGAGGCTCTCACCTCTCCTTATCTCAATTCTTTGGAGTCTTGACTTACCATATGCTGTTTATTTCTGCAGCTCCAAATCTTCCAATCTCTTGAACAACTGTCCCCAAATTAGATCTTTGCCTGGATCTTCTTCATTCAAAATAATCTACCAATTTGCTCTTCTTACATTGCCTGAGAACTTCATGTTTCTGGGGCAGCAGCTCACCGACCTCCTTTTTAGCAGTAGGTTTTTAGGTTACAGCCCCCTATCCTCACTCTGCAAGACATTAGCCCATTCTGTCATAACACCCTCAGATAGTATTCCTATAAAAAGCAACCAGAGGGAACTCTTTAAATGAAATGCAGTCGGCTAAATTAGAATTTCTTCATTTAACTATAGTTGCAATCATTGACATCTAAGAAGCATAAAAATTCAATTGCATGTAGAATCACCCACAAGTATGAGACCTTGCAAAACACTGATATATTTATTTAGCTAGAGTGGAGCAGTGGTTCATATAATTAAGACCATCAGTCATAATTATGCCTATCGTCCAAAAACTTTGTCATTTGGCTTTTTATTTGTGGAAATGGGTATCTGAGTGATAGCCCTATGGCTTAAGATTTGGGTATATAGCAATTATTCTTAGTTATTACTCTTTAGTATATTTCTGAGCCACTTAAATTCTTGAACATTTCCCCAAAACTTTTCCAGATAATGATGTTAAAAGTTTCACTTTTCCTCTTTCCTCCCTTTTCTTTCCTACAGTTTCATGTAGGCAGAGAAGTCTTGTACTTTCAGAATAATATTTTATCACCCCTTCTGCCCACCTCTCTAAATCTGCCTAGTTTTTTATTAGCTTAAGTACAAACATAGTTTACATGTATCTGTGGGGATCTGATAGGGTGTCTTTAACTTGTAGGTTCTTCCCAACATTCCATATATTTTTGGATAAGGATGAAGAACATCCTTAACTTCTTAGGCTAACAGGAGAAGTCATCCAGATTAATTTTCAAGGAAGGGTAGAAACTCAAATATATAGATAACCTCCCCAACAAATGCTACTGACCTTTAAAAATGAAACAAACCTCACTTTCCTTTGTTCTTTTCTAAGATGAAACTGTTACCTTTGTCTTCTACAGGACATTCAGATTGAAGCTCTGTTGATGAGAGCATGTGAGCCCATCATTCAGAATTTCTGCCATGTAAGTGACCGTCAAATTTGACAATCTATATAATGGGCAGGATACCTTTACCTCCAAAATTAATTACCCTCAAAAAGAAAAGAAACTATTCATAACTTATGATTTTCAGACTTAGTCACCAGTAGCAAATTAAAACAAATAAGTTAGCAAAAAGCTACCATTGTTATAGGGAAAACTTTAACTGATTCTTTCTTCTAGATAGCTAGATGTATGGTTAATAATTCTAATAAATGTGCTTCTAATAAAGTAGTCTGAGATCTTGGCTGGCACCAACAAAAGCTTCCTTTTCCATCTACATTGTACATTCCTCTTGTTCTCTTTACTAGGTAATTCAATACTGAGAGGCCTTTACTATTACTGAATGCCCTGATTACCTGTGGTTAAATCATGACTGAAATCTATCAGCAAAATATGTTAGATAATCTTGAAAATCAAGTATTTGGCATTGCAGCAGAGCAGGAACAATAACACACAGTGGCGTTTTATAAGTACTATCTTGCTTTGTTAATTGCACTCCATTGACTTCTTATTTTCATCTGTTTTTGGACTGCTAGTTATTTGGTTTGCAAAATCAGACCCATCATCTTTCTTAAGCTAGGATGGTTGTTGTTGTTGTTTAAGTAGAGAATAAATGAGGTTTTTGCCTTCCTACAGGACATGGCAGATAATCAGATTGATTCTGGGGATCTAATGGAGTGTCTGATCCAAAACAAACACCAAAAGGAAATGAATGAGAAGTGTGCAATTGGTGTCACCCACTTCCAGCTGGTGAGTTGGTCTAACATAGGACTATGGTGGTTTCCAATCACCTAATGCTCTTACATAAAATTAGAGCAAATCTGCAATGGGAAATTTAATTTTTCCTGTCTTTATCCTATTTTAATATCCATTTATGTACTCCATATCCCATATGGGGAAAAAAACTTGAATCAAGGATCAGGATTTAATCAGTGCTCAGCTTTCCTGACAAGAATGCCCAGATCTCAATACTGTTATAGGGGTGGGTATCTAAGACTTTCCATTTAATAAGCATTTATTAAATGTTGCTTCGTGCTAAAAACCAGGATGACAAAGACAAAAGTCAGCTTCTATTCTACAGGGCTTATCTGCTCTCTATAGGAGGATGAGAGCCTTCATGTCTTTGGGCTCAGCAGGGTAGTCCAAATGAATCTTCAGACACCAATCTTTTTGTCTAGCATTTCTGAATTATTGCCCTCAATAGCCAGTATCTAATTCCTCCTATGTGTTCTTTCAAGAACTTGTGAGTAAGATGCTTTTGATGGTTGCTTTGGACAGAATGCAGACATTTCCCTTGTTTCAACAAGGGCAATCTTCCCAGGAAATTCACTTCTTGAATTTTAAAATAATAAAACAGGGAACAGCCAGGTGACTCTGTAGATTGAGAACCAGGCCTAGAGATTAGCTTCTGATCTTGCCTCAGAGACTTCCTAGCTGTATGAGCCTAGCCAAATCACTTAGCTGCCATTGCCTAGCCTTTACTGCTTTTCTGCCTTGGAATCAAAACAGTTTTGGTTTGTGTGAAATTATGTTGACTAAATGATAGCCACCTCTGATGACTGAAGCTTGTTATACGACCTTTATTTTGTGCTTAAAATATTTCAGGTCCAAATGAAGGATTTTCGATTCTCTTATAAATTTAAAATGGCCTGCAAGGAAGACGTCTTGAAACTTTGCCCTAACATCAAAAAAAAGTATGTGGCTTCTAGAGTGTCTAGCCCTACCCTATGACTATAGACATGTAAACTTCACTGAGCCAGAAGGTGGTAGAGAAGCAGCATTCCATTCCTCTTCTTCCCCAGATTCTTCCTCTCCTTCCCCGACTCTTCAATAGAAGGACTGAGAAGATTCATTGTGCACCTTCATTTTAAACATGAGAGAAACGCCTTTGTGCTGCCCTGGATTCCTCGCTTTTTGACTTTCTGTTTTCTCCAACTCCTTAACTTTTATAATCTAGCTATGGCTATTCTTGCCATCCACTGAAACCAGGTCCTTCTCTGCAGATCCAATCTCTAGGAAGAGCTTTGTGAAGAGCCCTTGATTTGTATACTAGGATGTGAAGTGCTTAGCAAAAGCAGGCTTGTGAACAAAATTAACTGGATCCCTCCCAGTATAATATCATTATGTCATTATTTGAATAAACTATCCAATGTAGAAACAAATTCTGCATTGATTCAAGGGTTAGGACTTAATGAAGGCAATTATCACCTTTCCTGATATGCTACTCCTGGTGGTGTTACCCCATTATTGGGAAAATGCTTCCCCATATAGCCTAGCCCTTTCTTTGCAAATGTTAGAAAATTATACCACGGTATCAGATTTTCCTGTCTTCCAGGAATTAATTTGACTAACCCAAAGACAAGAAGCAGATTTAAGTGTGTCATCCCAAAGATGTCTGTTTTTAGCTAAATATGCATTTGGATGTTGGGCTTTTTGCTACATTTGATCCATTAGGTAGACTGCCAAAAAGCTGCTACCCAGTTTGAAGACCCCTGGAATCCAATGGTGGCTTCTTGGAGAAGCCTAAACAACCATGAAAGTTGTCAGCACTAGTGGGGGAAAGCTGAAGAGCTTGAGCCCAGATAAGTGAGATGCTGTGTTCTTAGAAGCCTTGTTTGTTGGGAGGCACAGCTGTAGCAAGGGGCTGTTCTTTGCTGTATTGTCCAGGCTTAGCTCTCTCCTTTGGTTGGCAGAGTGGATGTGGTGATCTGTCTGAGTACCACTGTGCGTAATGACACTCTCCAGGATGCCAAAGAGCAAAGAGTGTCCCTGAAGTGCCGCAGACAACTACGCGTCGAGGAGCTGGAAATGGTAATGCCCAAGGCCTTGTCCTGCTTTTTTGAACTTCCCTCTCACCACAAACCACAACCACCAAACCCTCCCACCTTTTTTCCTCTTAAATTTTTAAAGCTTGTTGAAAAATTCAAATCTTGTTTGGATGTTTAGGGTACTCTTTGTAGCAAGAGACACACACACCTTCCCCCAGTTTCTAATCTCACTCCTGTTACGATTAAAAATAATAAAGACTGATATAATAATATAAATTAGTAGTTTAATTAAAGCCATGGCCATGCTGGTAAAATCATTAGACCACGCGCCAATAAGAATTCAAAACTCCTGCCTCAGGCATTTTACCTTTCATATTACACGCCTCCGGGTAGCTAAAGAGGGCTTACTTTTGGATTTCCTCTCATTTAAACTGTTCTCTGCGCGGTGACGCAGGCGTCCCCACACTCAAAGAACCAGAACCAGAAACCCGTTGGACCACAGGAAATGTAGTTTGATAGTTCCCACGTGTCCATAGAAAATATATATACTTTAGATGGCATCTCCCAAATTTCAATTTTACACTCCTAAAGGTAGTCCTAAATCATATGACGGGGAAAAGTTAAGAAAAATCTAGAGTTCACATCATCTAATTTTGCTCTCCTTCAGTCTCATCAAGAATAAATTATATGAATTACACAACACCTCATAACAGCATCACCATATGTTCAGACTACTTAAATCAAACAAGAATGCCATCAAAAACTAGTACAGCAAGGCCTTCCCAGTCACCTTTGTAGAGCAGTGAAGCACATGGTGGTACTCCCATTTCATAGTTTAGGGTCTTGAGATACCATAAAGTGAAGTGACTTTCTTAAGACCACCTAGTGTATACAGGGCTGAGTGAGCTGTTCATTTGCCTCTTGATGTAATACTCCTCTCTCTAGACTCACTTTGGCTTTTGTGGATAGAAATTGAGAGTCTAATGTGATTGACTTTTCAATGCTAAACTCAACTTCATAGCTTCTCTTTCTCGGTTCCCTTTTGGGCACAGACGGAGGACATCCGCCTAGAGCCAGAGCTGTATGAGGCCTGCAAAAATGACATCAAGAACTACTGTCAAACTGTGCCCTTCGGCAATGCCCAGGTAAGTCATCGTTGTGGAGCCTCAACAATACCACTCAGTGATGACTTTGTCCTTGTTCCCCAAAGCAGCCTCCTTACTGGCACACCTCTAGGGAACAGGAGCCAAAAACCAGGAAACAAGCACTCTGTTCCTTCTCCCATTGTAGTGTGATCAACTTGCAAATCAGATGCTCCATTTATGATAAACTAAGCCTATTTATTATCTTAGACATAGGAATAATTGGATCATTCTGTACTGAGCACTTAGCCTTGGCTTCCTTGTGGCTTCCTTTTTATTGACACCAGCCCCTGTGATTGAATTAAATCACAGTAGATTTTACCTTATGTCAGGCTATGGATCCTTACTTCTGTCATGTCAAAACTAGCCTAGAAAGAGGCCCCACAGATTGGTGTTTCAGTCAGCTTCATGCTTTAGGACCTTTTCTCACACTGGCTTTGTCACTTCTCTCCTAGATTATAGAGTGCCTTAAAGAGAACAAGAAGCAACTGAGTCCTCGGTGCCACCAGAAAGTCTTTAAGCTGCAGGAGACAGAGATGATGGACCCAGAACTAGACTATACCCTCATGAGAGTCTGTAAACAGATGATAAAGGTAAGACAGCTGCTCACAAGGCCATATCAAATTTTTCCCAGCATGTTCACCTTAAGACTGTTATGTCTGCTTGAGGCACCCTTTATCCCCTTGGTGCCCAAGCAGATCTGGGCTTGATTCCAATGTTCCCTCTAATTTGGCAGACTGCAGCTCATCCATTCCTTCATCCCTCCCCCCACTTTGAGATCCTCATCTGGGTAGTCCCACAGAGTTCCTGGGACCAGCCACCATTCTGGAAGCCTTTATGAGTTTTTCTTGACATTCCTTGTTCTTGCCATTTGTCTAGGCCTTCTCTTTCTGTTCTGCAATTCTTCTGTACTCTATTTTAGCCCTGGCTCTTCCTTGGTGTTCTTCTTTGGCTCTATGTCGCAACCTATTCATATTCCCTGTATTCCTCTCCATTGCTCTCTTTTTAGTGCCCTTTCTTTTTTTGGAGGTATTGTACTCTTGGTCTTGCTACCATACACATACAGGTGACTAGTACTGAAAATATGGGATATTGCTTCATTTGGAAGCTTTCATTATTCCCAAAGCAAACCAGTCCACACTCTTCCAGTCAGCCCTTGGCCCAAAGCCTTACCCAGTCTGTTCTCTTTCTCACTTAGACACCCTGATGGACAAGCTCAATAGGATATCTATTCAGATGCACTTTGGAACTTGCCCAGTTGTCCTTAATCCATTCAGTCTTTCCTGTGTGGATGGTCAAGCCAAACTCCTTTGAACAGTTAGAGATCTCTGCTGCAGTGTTCTGGAGCATGAAGGAATTAGCCCAATGGCATCAACAGCAGAGTACATCCCCAGGGGAACCCTGGACCCCATAGCAGATCTCCTTTTTTTTACAGTGGCAAATACCTTTCACAAGCATACATTCCATCTCAATTGATCTTTATTATCAAAAGGACACTAAGGGGCAGCTGGGTAGCTCAGTGGATTGAGAACCAGGCCTAGAGACAGGCGGTCCTAGGTTCAAATCTGGCCTCAGCCACTTCCCAGCTGTGTGACCCTGGGCAAGTCATTTGACCCCCATTGCCTACCCTTACCACTCTTCTGCCTTGGAGCCAATACACAGTATTGACTCCAAGATGGAAGGTAAGGGTTTAAAAAAAAAAAAAAAAAGGACACTAAACAGGGTTATTTCTGTTGCTAAATCTTCCATTGAATCTTATATTAAAAATAGTGCTTGGATGGGAAACACCTTTGGTAAAAGTGCCTTGAAAATAGCATATTGTTCTAGTAAATTTTCATATTCTACATACAAGAAGCACAATGAAATGTTAAATCTACTACAGGTTTCATGAAATGTAGTCCCTTGTGTAAGAATTAAAATTTAGTTATTATAGTTATATCTTTAAAATATGTGGCCGCCAGGAATCAACAATTCAGGTTGATTCCGTAATTAAATCAGACCCAAGTCAGCATCGGGTTGAGGAGTTTATTTACAATCAGGAAAGTGAGTAGGGATAAAGAGAAGAGGGAGGTTAGAAGACTAAATAAATGAAGCTGTGAGCCGCAAGGCCCAACAGCTGGATAGGCAGAGTATAGAATTGGCCCAGCCAGGCCAAGGAAGCCAGCCTAACTTACCCACGTGACAATACAGAGTGTAATCTGTCTGTGGTCTCAGGAGATGCTTCTTCTTCCAGTTCCAGACGACAACTAACTCTACAGGAAGTTCACTAACTTACTTAAAGAGAGTGTGTCTTTCATCACTTCCTGTGGTCCACCTCTAATTCAAATGGACAAATGGCAGTTTCTACATTGATTTGGACTGCCCAAAGGCAGTCCCTTATTCTTGATTTGTTACTTATTGTCACGTGTGGGTAACTCGTCTCCCCTCCCCACTAAGGGAGGTGGGAGTGACATCATTAGCACGCCTGTGTTGAGTAGATTCTTGACTATTAAATGGGATCTGGCTATTCTATTTACACACTTGTAAAATATCAGTTATCTTCAAGAATGCCCTTGACTTTATATATAACTCCAAATTTTTATATAATGGGAGACTCAGCATCTAGTAGGATAGTTTTAATACTTTTCTCCCTTCCCTATTTCAACCTCTTGAACTATTTTTCACTCTTGTTTCCCTTTGCACCCCGGACTGTCACTGAACATGTTTTGCCGAGAGCTAACTGTTGACTACACACACCATCACACGGCTAGACAAGACTAGGGGGGAAATCCCAAAATCATGTTGACTGTGCCCTCATTTCAAGAAGGGAAACATTCTGTTCCTCCCTAATTGATTCTCTATCTCACTTCCCATAGCATTTGTTCCCAAAGCTTCCCATCACACCCTTCCCCTCGCTCCCCTCATCCATGAGATTGCATGTACAAATCCTTTATAGATCTTACAACTCTATATAAATACTAGTTGTTTCATTATTGTTACTATATTTTGCCAGAAGAAATTTGAGACCATTTTCCTAGAACTTCTCTGCTCCTCACTAATCCACAACAAAGATCTTCTACTACTTCCTTCACAGTGGTTTGAGATGAAGATGTAGCCCTTCTCCTAGCCAAGGCAAACCCTTCTTCATGCTCCCTTAAAACCAGCCCATCCAGCTTCTCCAGCAAATTACTCTCATTGTCATCTCCACTCTCTCTTATTTTCAATCCATTTCTGTGTATGGACATTTTCCTTATTATCTAAAACCTGCCCATGTTTCCCCCATCCTTATAAAGCCCATATTTGATTCAGCCATTCTTTCTATTTCTTCCTTTTGGTGGCTAAACTCTTTGAGAAAGCTATCTGCAATTGGTGCTCCAATCTCACTCTTCTAAATCCTTCCCTTGAAGCTCATCTGTAACAATAATGTCTAACTGGTGGTTCCATTATTCTTGATAGAGAAAACGGTTTGTTAAAATAATTTTTTCAACTGCTCGTTGGCTAAAGGAGGGGGATGGGAGGAGGGAAGGGAAAGAACATGAACCATGGAAAAATATTCTAAATCAATTAATTGAAATTTTTCAAATAAAAAATAATAATTTTTTCAAATCTTTTCCATTTTTGTAGTCTTTCATTTTAATCTTTGAATGCCTATAGAATGACTTTTTATACTATATCTTGCTTATTTTTACTTATCTCTTAACTATCTTCTCAGGATAATTTCTTCTTCTTGGCAAGCCAGGTCTATCTAACCTACTCCATCTATAAATTATTCACTAACTACCTAACTCCCTAAAATAATAGACAGCCACCACTCACTCTTTGAATCAGTTTTTTATAGCAGCCCAACTGTCAGTAGCCAACTGCCAGTAGCCCCTTGCCTCAGAGACAGACCCTCCTGCTCTCTAGAAATCCCTGAGGCAAAAGACCCTCAACTTTTAGTGGCTGCTTCCTTTCTCCTCACTCATCAATTGTCCCCCCTAACTTCCTGTCAGAGGGCCAGCTATTTCCTCTCCTCAGTCCTGGTCTCCCTGGTAATGGAATCTTCAGCTCTGGCTTACTGACTCAATAGACCTGTCAGTTCTGATCTACTGAGAAATCCTGCTCTCTTCTAGCCTCTTAAGCAGACAGGAAAAGATTAAGAAAATCCCTTTTAACAATGTCAATGTAATTTCTATTATCCATTTTCCCTTTTTTATTTTCATTTACTTGTTTAAATAATTCAGATTGTGTTTTAATTTTATATCATTTTTTTTTCTTTTTTTTTTTTTTTTTAAGAATTCTAATCTTAATACTGATGACTCAAGCTCATATAGTCACTGATTCTGGGATAATTCCCACATCAGCAGAAAGTCTTTACCTGTCTGTTAAAATATAATCTGTTTACTTTCTTTTTTAACTCTTGCAGAAGAGTGGCAAGAGCTAAGAAACTGGGATTAAGTGACTTGTTCAGGGTCACACAGCTAGGAAGTATCTCAGGCCAGATTTGAACTCAGGTTTGAATCCTGACTCTAGGCCTGGTGATCTGTCTGTTGTGCTATACCTAGCTGCCCAATATTTACTTCTTTGTGGTATGATTTGGTGCTCATTATATCTATCACCTACCAATTTCTCTTCCCACCCCTATTGTAGAGAGCTGTAAGCAAACAATTTGATCTGTAAATCCTATCAGATCCAGCTATAACTGATGATTATAACCAATTTATAACTTCTTTCATTATTCAAAGTTTTCCTGTGTAATAAATCATGTTAATTTGAAGAAAAGGGTGATTATGTTGGAAGCTATTAAGAGAAATTAGAATCTCAAGTAGATATTTTTATCTGGACCCCATCAAAAGATCAATACAGACTGGCAGAGCCATGTATTGACCTTTCTCAGGTTCGAGTTTGGAATGGGATATCTAAGATAAAAATCTGAGATTCCTCTTTTGATTCCTTTTATAATTCACACCTTTCTTTAAAAAGCAACATAGTCTTATTGAAAAAGCTTTGGGCTCTCAGTAATACAGCAGGAGGAGGGTTAACACAGTTTCCCTTTGACCGAGAATGCAGCTGCCTGGTACAGCCAAGGTTGAACCCTTAGCAGGGACATTTTGCCCAGAATTAAAGTAAAATAATGAGGCTCAAAAATATCGTTTTAACACCATCAAGGCTGAGAAATTCAGGGGCTTTCCGGCCTAACAAAATGTCCCAGACTTCACTTAATGATAACACATATAGTTGATAGTTTAGCATAGGTTTTTATCTACACCTGGAGGTTTCTAAGGCTTTTGTTTTGACTATAGTAAGAATACTGCTCTCTGTAATTGTGGGAAACTTTCTTGGGCTTTTGGGGGAAGGAGATCTTTAACTTTCTATATAATAAACTGGTGACTCCATTGAACCTCGGAGCACTTTGAGCTAACAAACGATGCTTCCAATTCATTCTTTACATCCAATGACCACCCTAGGCCACTCAGATAAGTCTCTGGTTATAGAGCAGGATCTCTATACCCTATCTCCCAATTTTTTTTAATGTGAGAGCCCAAGACTTCACTTAGAAGTACTCTTCATTTTTTCTGAGTCATGATAATTCATCTGTTTCTCCCTAACCTTGCATTAAAATCTAAGCATTAGAGTATTTATTTATTTTATTTTATGGGTCTTATCAAGTTCTTCATGTAATTTCTTTGCCATTTCATCCTTAACAATTTAGATTGGTGCAAGAGCTACAGTTATTTCCATGGCCTTTTTTTTGCGAGCACTGTCACTTATAATCATAATACATGATAATCAGTATGCCATGAAGTTTTGTATAACCATTCAGTGTATGATAAAACAAGTTTCTCCAAATCCCGAGCCTCTCTGATAAGTGCCCATGAGTCCTTGACCATCCATAGCCACATCCTTGTTTCTTCTGGTTTTATCTACAACAAAATATCAAGGTTGTTAGAATCCATTTCCTCTAGTAGTATATCCACTTATTGATCACTGGGCAAGGATCTTATATTTAGAATACCAGTAGTCAAATTAAAGTTTAATTGGTTTGTTTTTAATACACAACATATTAGAAAAAACTTTCAGAGGCAGAGTCAGGAAGACCTGAGTTTGAATTTGGCCTCAGACTCTTTTACCCTGTGCAAGTCACTTAATCTCTGTCTGCCTCAATTTCTTCATCTGCAAAATGGGGGATTAAATAATAGCACCTTCCTTCCAGGGCTATTGCTAGAAATAAATAATATGTGTGTAGCCCTTAGTACATTGACTGGCTCCCAGTAGGTACTGTATAAATATATATTCCCCTTGCCTTCTTAATTGCTAAAAAATAATTTTTAGGCCCATAGTAGCAAGAGGATACTTGATGCTTTTCTAAAACTTGACACATACCTTTATTTTTATGGGAACAAAATTGATCCTAGCCAACTAGAATTTATTAGTGAACCAAAAGGAATATGTGGCTTAAGGAGAATAATGAACACCTAGAGACAGGCTTACTGTCAGAGAGGGACAAAATAGATTCTGTCTATCCCCTAAGATAGCAATCCCTGGAGAAGGAGGTTGTATGTGTGAGGAAGAGCTGATGTACACAAATGCATTTTTCATGGTTTTGTAGCTGTCACCTGCCTTTTTCTCCCTCCTTCCCCAGTGCAGAGTGGGAGCAAAATAGTCATTCCCTACCTGTCTCCTTTCTTCCCTTTCCCCACCTCTCAGAAGCAGAGAGTAGGCAAGCAGGGAGGCCATCATTCCCTTTTATTCTCTTTCCTCCCTGTGTCTCCACCTCAGTAGTAGCATACATTCTATATGTCTACTGACCCAGGCAGAACAGTTCTTTATACCATCAATTTAAAAAAATAATAATAATACTTTAAAAATACTGTTTGTTTCATCTTTATCTCACTTTTTCTTTATTTATGGCAGTTTTCTAGTATATGTCATATGTTATATATCACTTCAGTAGTAGGTTTTAAAAATTTTAAATTTTAGATTTTTTTGCTAATATGAGAATTCTCTAGTAATATTGTGGTCGCCGATCTAAAGATTTTATAACTTAAGTCAAAATGACTTTTAGTAGCTTTATTTACAAAGATGTGGAAAGAGTGAAAGTGGAGAAATGTAAGAAGAAGGTAGAGAATTATCTAGCCTATCACCCTAAATGCTGCTCCGATGTGGGGCTCAGCCCCAGCAGTACTTCACCATGTCCCTTGTCTCCATGTGGATATTCTGGTAATATTCAGCCAGAAGTCCAGTGGTATCTTCCAATCTCTCCAGAAGCCAGGAAGAGAAGGCCAGCTACTCACTCATCTCCCCAATGCAGAGTCTCCAAAGGTGAAGTCCCTAGGAGAAGTCTTCCAAAGAAGCAGTCTAAAGCCAAGATCCAAAAGTGAAGCTGAAGTTCTCAGCCAAAGATCCCCTTGACAGGAAGCTGAGGACTTTTTACAGTCCTTTCTGTGTCATTTCCTGTCTCTTCCTCCACTTTATGAGAACCAGTTGCAGTCTTTCGGTTTGCCTAGTACTGCCCAGGGGGTGGTCAGTGGCCTCTAGAGTTGTCACCCTCTCTGGCAAGTGATTTGTGAACTCTCCTACTTAGTGACTGGTAAGGGTACTTTAAGTTCTTGGTTGATTAATTTAAAAGTTGCTGATTGATAGACAAAGACAGTTTGATTCACTCTTCACAAGGTATATGTAATTTATAAATAAATGGGGTGTTTGCTCAAACGCTTTTTGCTAATAGGGATGTGCAGTTCAAAAAGTAATAATTTAATAAATGCCCATTTAAAACAAACCTAAGGTATCGCCTCCCATTTATTAGATTGGCAAAGTTGACAGATATGGAAAAAGAAAAATGCAGGTGGGGCTGTGAAAAAAACAGGTGTATTAATGCACCATTGATTGAGCTGTGGTCTGCCTAGCTACTCTGGAAAACATTTGGAATGATGTCCAAGAAGATACTAAACCTGTCATGCCCTTTGACTCAGCAATACCATTACATTGGTCTGTGTTTCAAAGAGACCAAAGAAAGAGGGAAATGACTCTCTATAAAATCATTTATAACACTTCTTTTCATGTTAGCGAAGAACTGGAAACTGAAGAGACGATCATTGATTTGGGGAATGATTGAATAAGCTATGCTACGTGAATATGATGGAATGGTTTTGTGCTTTAAGAAATGAGGAAAAAAGGAGCAGCTAGGTGGCTCAGTGGATAGAGAGCCAGGCCTGGAGTGTAAGAAGGAAAATTTAGGTAATTATAGATATATATTAAAATATGTGGCCGCCAGGAATCAACAATTCAGGTTGATTCCGTAATTAAATCAGACTTAAGTCAGCATCGGGTTGAGGAGTTTATTTACAATCTGGTAGGTAAAAAGTAGGAATAAAGAGAAAGGGAGAGGCTAGTCCAGGCCAAAGGCCTGGACGGAGAGAGAAGGTTAAAGGCTAAATAAATGAAGCTGCAAGCCGCAAGGCCCAACAGCCAGATAGGCAGAGTTTAGAATTGGCCCAGCTAGGCCAAGGAAGTCAGCCTAACTTACCCACGTGACAATATAGAGCGTAAGCGTTCTGTAGTCTCAGGAGATGCTTCTGCTCCCAGTTCGAGATGGCAACTCCCCCCACAGGAAGTTCACTAACTTACTTAAAGAGATAGTGTCTTTCATCACTTCTTGTGGTCCACCTCTAATTCAAATGGACAAATGGCAGTTTCTACATTGATTTGGACTGCCCAAAGGGCAGTCCCTTATTCTTGATTTGTTACTTATTGTCACATGTGGGTAACTTGTCTCCCCTCCCCACTAAGGGAGGTTAGGGTGACATCATTAGCACGCCTAGGTTGAGTAGATTTTTTACTATTAATGGGCTCCAGCTAATTCCATTTACACAGGAGATAGGAAAATCATGGGTTCAAATCTGGCCTTAGACACTTCCTAGCTGTGTGCCCCAGGCAAGTCACTTGACCCAAATTGCCTAGCCCTTATCATTCTTCTGCCTTGCAATCTGAGACTTAGTATTAATTGTAAGACAGAAGGTAAAGGGTTGGGGTTTTTTGTTGTTGTTTTGTTTTTGTTTTAAGAAAAATGATGAAAGAGATGGTTTCTGAAAACCCTGGGAAAACTTGTTTTAATTGATGCTGAGTGAAATGAGCAAAACTAGGTGAACAGTTTAAACAATAACAATAATATTGTAAAGATAATCAACCATAAAAGATTTGGGACCCCATCTTTCCCTCCCCCCCCAAAAAAAAATACCAACCACAATTTCAGATTAGTCTTGATGAAACATGCTGCCTACTTCCTGACAAAGAGAGATAATGAACTCAGAATCGAGGCATATGGTTTTGGCCTGATTGGGGGTGGGGTGGGGGGGGGTGTATTTCGTTTTGTCAGAAAAAACAAAGGCAGGAATTTATTTTACTTGTTCATACATATTTGTAATAAGTTTTTGTTTGGGTCAGGGAGAGAATTTGGACCTAAAGATATAATAAAATAGATTTTAAAAAAATTTTTTTTCATACAGCAGTGTGCATATGAGTTTGTAAGTGAACCATTCTGCAAGATAAAATGTAGGGGGCAGGGGGGCCCAGACGGCAAAGTAAAGGGATTTGTCTTGAGTTCTCCCAAATGCTTCTCCAAAAAAATAATGTCTTTAAAATAATATCTCTAATGTTGACTTTAAATGATCACTCTATTGCAAATAGTAATATGGAAATAGGTTTTGAACAATGATAGGAGTAAAACCCAGAGTTGCTGGCTCTGGGAGGGGGAATGAAGAGGGGAGGGAAAGAACATGAATCATGTAACCATGGAAAAACCTCCTTAATTAATTGATTGATTGATTGATTGATTTTAAGTGAATAGCATCTCTAAATGAATTGTAGAGCAACAGAAGGTCAGGGCAAAACAATTTTCAATCCCTTGATAACTTAGAAGGTCAGCACAAAAAGTCTGTCTCACTGGGGTGAGAATAGAGCACAGTCCAGCTCAACTTCCTCTGGCAAACCAATACTGTGTGTGTGTGTGTGGTCTGAATTGTCATCAGTAGCTTCTGAAGCTCTCAGTTTCACATAATTTCAGATCATAAGGGGAGTTGGCAGTTGGTCAGAAGATTACAGGAAACTCTTCACTGGCACTGGGTACAAGACTGTTACATTGCCCATGCACACTTTTGAGTCATGGTTCTAGGACAAGGAGGAGCAGAAACAGAAAAGAGTGATTGTGGTACTCATAGATAGACTCAAGCACAAGCCAGGAGAGCAATGACTACACCTCTCCTTAGATCATACCACCTTAGTAGAACTAAAAACTTATAGACATCCCCCTCCCCTGAATTAACTCTGAAAACATCAACACAAAAAACCTGAGGCTTGGGACAGGGTATCCTCCAATACAGGAGCAGAACCTGTGGCTAGCCAAAACCAGCACCCAGCTATCTACGCTGTCAGTAAGCAGAGGTCTCGATCCAGTTGGACATGAGACCTAACCTTGGGTCCCTATCTGATCTGTCACAGACCATCACCTCAATTAATAATCAAGAGAGATTTGGATAGTGCAGGGTAGCTAGAACAGAGTCTGGGTTACAGGTTAGAGAGTTAAGGGTGATTAGTATAGACCATCAAAATTTCTGAAGGCTCTTCGTGAGAAGGTTTAGATCTGGGTTAATTAGCTAGTGAATCAGTGACAGGGATTCCCCTTTCCCTCCAAACTTCTCTGATTATTACTAGAGGTGATGGTCTATGACAGATCAGATAGGGACCCAAGGGTAGGTCCCAGGTCCAGCTGGACCCAGACCTCTGCTTACTGATAGTGTAGATAGCTGGGTGCTGGTCCTGGCTAGCCACAGGTTCAAAGGATCTTCTTCCAAGGAAACACAGCAATAAGGACAGCAATAAGGACAGGATCAGAAACCACAGGACTTAGCAGCCACTCCCTCCAGTTCACATCCAGAGAGAGAGAACTAACAGCTAACCCTACATTCCAGCATTCCAGAATCTTTCCATCTTCAGGTCTCATGCATCTGTTCTCTGCAAACCATCTTCCTACTATACTTATCTCTTCTTCATAACACCCTCCTGAAAAAGAACTGATGTATTCTGAATGCAGATTGAAGCATACTTATTTTTACTCTCTTTACTTTTCCTTGTGAGTTGTGATATTGTGGTTTGTTTTTTTTTTTTTTTTTTTTTTTTTTGGTCTGTGTTTTCTATCACAATAGGGCTAAAATGAAATATATTTTGCTTGATTTCACATGAATAAACTATATAAAGTTGCTTGCCTCTTCAAGGAGAGGGGTGAGGAAGAAGGGAAAGAGAATTTGAAACTCAAATTTTAAAAAACGAAAGATAATTTTTTACATGTAATTGGAAAAAATTTTGAAGTTAAAAATTTATAAAGAGAAAAAAGACAAAATGCAAACTTTCTTTTATTAGAAGGTCTTTGGGAACAGAAATTTGAAATTTATACTAGCGAGGCTAAAAATAATAGAGTAATAGACATCTGGGTAATAATTACAGTAGAAAATGAAAGACAAATTGCATCTTTATGCTCAAGACACAAAAGACAAGTTTGAATTACTCTTCAGTGGATAAGATTGCATGGGGTGATAGCTACAACTAATTTCTTTCTTGAGCCCTTCAATAAAGAAAAAATGAAACAAATCGTAGATTTCTGACGTAAGTAGGAAATAGTAATTGCTCATATTTCTCTAACATTTTAAGGTTTATAAAAAGTGCCTTTCTCTCAGCATCCCAGTGTTGTAACTAGTGCAACTAGTATTAACTCTGTTTTCCTTGTCAAGAAACTGAGACTTAGTTAGTTGCCTTTAGTTGGCCATATGGCTCAGAGCTCAGAGCTGACCTCAGTGTCCTGGCTTTATGTCCCATGCTCAGGCCTGAGTCTGGGCCATGCATGGAGCTGCTGACTGGACTTCCTTTTTTTGCAGAGATTCTGTCCAGAAGCAGATTCAAAGAACATGCTCCAGTGTTTGAAACAAAATAAAAACAGTGAACTGATGGACCCCAAATGTAAACAAATGATCACCAAGCGCCAGATTACACAGAACACAGGTAATTAACCCCCTTCATTCAACTCCTCTGGGCTCTGTTGAATATGCCTTTAACAGAAGTTGACAAAGGGAATAATGAACCAGCCTTGTGATGCTTTCTCTCCATTGAGGTTATCTTGATGTGATGCAGATAAATAACTAAAAGCTAGAAGAGGTAGGATAGATCCCAGTCATCAGGAGAAAGAAGAGGAATCAGAGTTTGGTGGTGTGGAGAAACCAATTCTGGCATGCAAAGGAAGAAGGGGTGAATGTTCTCCATCTTCTCCAAATGCAGAAGAGGAGAAAGGGATAGATGTGATCAAAGTGGTGATTTCAGTTAGACCCAAGGGCCCAGAAGTGATAGTAATAATTACCAGATCTTTGATAGCATGACCAGCAGTAGCTGAAGAATTGCCCCCCTGGATATAGGGGGATAGACAGGCTAAACTCACTCTCTGCCCCTCCTTCCCTGCCTTCTCTCTCCCCTCAGTTTTAAATTATTTTACTTACAAATTACCACAAGATTAGTTTTGACTTGTGATTGTAAAACAGCTTCAGTATAAAGAAATGGTATGAGTCTCTTGATCCTCTTACAGTCGTATAGCCTTGAGAAGTGATAGCAGCTCACGGTTGTGGAAAGACCTTTTGGACCCTAGACTTCCTTTGGTCTCTCAAATCTAAGAATGCATCTTGGTCCCGGAGAACTGATAATAAACCACACTTTTATTCTTGAAGTGTAGTAGAGCATATTATTTGATGATGCAGAAAAGTTGTATGTTCATCAGATGAGGTCACTTAGTTTTGCTTAACTCCTCCTGTTTCCTGGATTCAGTGTTGGGGGGCAAGAGGTATATGAATAAATGACAGGTGTCTTTTAGTGTCAATAGATTTACCACAGTTCCAAAGGACTCTTCATGTAAAATGCCATCCACCCCCAGATAGAGAACTAGAGTACAAAGTACAAATTGAAGCATTTTTTTTCTTCCTCCCCCTCTCCTCTTCTCAATAGAGTGGGAGCTGGAGGCGAAGCAGAGAATTTGGATATGGAAATTTTTTTTAATAATTTTATTTTAGGTATAAATAAAAACAGAATAAAATATCAAGGTATATAAACCCATATTCATTTTCTTGGTCTCCTTTCTTTCTTCTGTCCCAGATTACCGCCTAAACCCTGTGCTGCGGAAAGCCTGTAAAGCTGATATTCCTAAATTCTGCCAGAATATCATAAATAAGGCCAAGGATGATTCCGAGCTGGAAGGCCAAGTCATCTCTTGTCTGAAGCTGAAATACGCTGATCAGGTAAGCCTGGGTTAAGAGAGTGGTTCCTATTCTGAGATGGTATATTTTAAACAGGTTTGTTTTTTAACCCATTTATTATTCCTGTATTCTTGCCTGCCTGTAGCTAAACAAATAGGCCAAAGTTAGCAAACTAATTATTCTCCTTTCCCTCCCACCTGCAGCGCCTTTCTCCAGATTGTGAGGACCAGATCCGAGTAATCATCCAGGAATCTGCTTTGGATTACAGACTAGACCCTCAATTACAGATGCATTGCTCAGATGAGGTAGGACAACCTCATCATGAAACTCATTGTGACCAGAACAATCTTGGCCATTTTTAATGGGCAAGAGAAGCAGAGTTGTAAATCAAATTCACCCTTTCTTCTGGCCCCCTTTCCCCTAGTGTACCTCCAGTCTTCATAGTCATTCTGCTGGATTCTCTCCCTTTAGCTGTTGTGTAGTTAAAAAGGGAGTGGTGGATTTGGTGGCAGAAAAATCCCATCTCTTCTTCTTACCAGTTGTTTGTCTCTGCATTTGCCTCCCCACTTCCTGCGTTAGGAGGATCAGATGAGTGTAATGCATGTCAAGCACTTTGTAACCCCACAAGTGTTCTATAAATGAATATGACAGCATGCCCTATTAGACTGTATCTTCTTTGAATCCATGCTTGAAGTATATCAGATTACTCAGAAACCAGAAATGAGCTTTTTGTAGCTCTTTGGGAAACAGCCTATAGGCAAAATGTACAAGTACAATTTTTGTTCCTTCCCTTTCTTGTCCCATTCTGTTGGTTAGTCCATTACAATCCAGAATGGCCAAAAATAGGATATTTCTCCTTTGATATCTTATGAAAATACCCACTTTAAGAGCTGTTTGGCCTCCTAGTACATACTTTCTCTAAAGAGAATACAATGTAAAATTTACTTAGTATTTGTTTCTTTATACCATACAACCATCTTATCATAGTTAAAGTGATCCTTTTCAGACAAGGTCTTGATTAGATTAAATTAACCAAGAAAATTGTCTATTTTCTTCTTCATTGTGATCTATACACTGTGGGAATCCTCTGCCTGACAAGCATGTGCTGATTGTTGTCCTCAGCTCTAGCAGTATACTTTCATGGATGGTCCCTAATCCACCTGTAGCATATCTTCTTCTAAGAGAATTTTCCATGGGAATCAAGTAAATGTTTTCTGCATGAGTCTGACTCACATCTGGGAATTGGTCATCTCAGTTTGTTTTGTGCTCTGAGTGTCAGGCACGGCAAGTGAGGCAAGAGAAGAGGAGGCATTCTGGGCCCCTTGCTTGCCAGGATGCTCTATGGAGAGAGCTATTGGCAAATGGAATGGAGATGCTGAGTTATCATGATTCACAGGCTAAGAATTGCTAATTTGAGGATGTGAGCAAAGTTCTCCTGAGCCACCCTGTTTGCCTGCTGTTGTTGTATGTCCTTCCTTTTGCCCTTTTCATGAATGTGCTGCTTGTGTATGTGTCCCTTAAATAGATCTCCAGCCTGTGTGCAGAAGAAGCAGCAGCCCAGGAACAGACAGGTCAGGTAGAAGAGTGTCTAAAAGTGAACCTGCTCAAGATCAAAAATGAAATGTGTAAAAAGGTAAGAGGACTCCACCAGCCTTGGGCACTCACTCCTATCTCTTTGTCCTCTGTCCAGGCCTTGGGCCTCCAGAGCTCTTGAACATTCCCCAGCTAGACTCTGTTGAAAAGAGAGAGAGGTTCATCTCGATGAGAAGGCTAAAAACAATGTCATCTTCCCCACTACCCTCGTCTTCCCTCCTACCCCCCTCACCTGCACTCCTTCAGCCTTGGAGCTTGGTTCAAGGGTCACCCACTATTTTGCTACATGAGTTTGTTAATGTGTTCCAAGTCTATTATTAGCAGTGCTGTGCCCCCCTCCCACCATATTAAGGTGAATTTCTACAGACTCAAAGTAATCATTGATTATACATTTAATTATTTTCAGAATTGCAATTTATATTCTACCATTCCATGGTCCTTACTAATTGATTCTTTGTTTTAGTATAAATACTGGCAAATAATAAGCCTAATCTGTTTGATCTTTTATGTCTCTGCAATCATCTTTCCTCTCCAGGAAGTATTAAACATGCTAAAAGAAAGCAAAGCAGACATATTTGTGGACCCCGTTCTTCATACAGCCTGTGCCTTGGACATCAAACACCACTGTGCAGCCATCCCCCCTGGTCGAGGGCGGCGTAAGTCACTGGCTTTTCAGTTCCTCATCTACTCACTCTTACATACATAATGTGACTATGCTAGAGGAGGAACAAGGACTCATGGATGTCAGTCATTGTCACTCTCCCTTTTGCAGCTGAGGGTTTTCAGAGAACATGGCCCACACAAACTTTGCCAGAGGTTAAGTGTTCTGGAAACCAGGGGTATTGCTGGATTAAGTGGCTGCTAGAACAAGGCTTCCTCCTAGTCAAGAAATGTTTTGATCTTGCTCAGGATTACCTAGGTCTAGAAGTAGCTATAGATGTTATGAACTAGAAATAGAAAAGAAGCCTAAATATTTGTTGTCTGCTTCCTTTGCCCAAGTTTCAGCAGCCTCTCACTGAGGTCAGGATGGTTTGTGCCTAGCATTGAGTTATGTCTACAGAGGGAAACAAGGACATCTCTGAATGTGGGAGTGGTATGGAGTTTGGAACCATCCAAGTCTTGCAAAAATAAGCAAGTTTTGAAAAGAATAGAGGACATTCCTTTCAATGTTGTATTTTGGTCTAGTTTTCCTCAGATGGGAAATTAGAAAAAAATTTGTGTTGTTCTTGGTGGTTTTGAATTTTATAGTGACATGTAGCCTGATGAATGCCCTCATCCTTGGCTGTCTGGGAGTACTTCCCTCAGCTGTTTAGGCCTTTTGTGAATACCTTTTCTCCTCCTGCAGAAATGTCCTGCTTAATGGAGGCCCTAGAAGACAAGCGAGTCAGACTACAGCCTGAATGCAAGAAACGCCTCAATGATCGGATCGAGATGTGGAGTTATGCAGCCAAGGTGAAGGTTAAAGGAGGTTTGGGTAGCAGCTTCTCCAGAGGTTTCTCCCTCTTCTGGAAGTTTGGCTTTTTCTTGAAATCCACTGCCTGCATCTTGCTCCCTTGTCTTATTTCAAGGGGGAACAGGCAGTGCTGGTTTTGTGATTTCCTATAGTAAGCTTATCTTTCAAAGCCAATCAAGTCTTAGAATCTTTCCAAAAACCTTTTCCCAACCCTTGGAGCAGCCTGAAAGCATCTTCCCCCTTTCTGTTAGGACACTGAATGCAGTAAGGGCTGCAGCTACCAAAGCCATGCCTGCAAACCTTTGTCCAGACTGGTTTTTTCCTGCTTTCAACCTGAGCAACTTAGAATTAGTCAAGGAGATGAAAGATGTGACTTACGTCACCCCTGCAGCTTTTTATTATATTGCTGGATCCAAAGGGAAACCCGGCAGCAGGCCCATAAGAAGTATAAGCCTTGTCTCCCACCAGAGTAGCTTTTTGTTAGGTTTTCATCAAATTTTATGGGAAAATAGTATTATAGCCTCTTAGTCTGGACTATGGATGACAGATAGCAAGATGAAGGTGAAAGAAGTCATAGATTTAGACAGGATCTCAGAGGTCATGTAGTTCAAGACAACTTAAAAGGCTATTTGAAGCAACCAGTATAGCACAATGGATAGAGCATTGGACTGGCAATCAGAAAGACCTGAGTTCATTTCCAGCCTCAGACACTAACTGTGACCCTGGACAAGTCACTTCACCTCTGCCTTTGTGGTTCCCCTCGAGAGCAATTAGGACTGTGGAAACTAAGGAGGGGCTAACACAAACAGATCATGCAGGTGATCGGGCTTCCAGCAGCTCTTGACCACATGTCACTCTGTTTCCTCCTCCCTTCTAGGTTGCTCCAGCAGAAGGCTTCTCTGATCTTGCCATGCAAGTGATGACATCCCCATCTAAAAACTACATTTTGTCAGTGATCACAGTGGGCATCTGTATACTGTTCCTGATTGGCCTGATGTGTGGACGAATCACCAAGCGGGTGACACGAGAGCTCAAGGACAGGTAGAGCCCAGATTGGCCACCAAAGCAATCATCTGCCCAGTGCCCAGTTTGTACAGCCCTCTTGTATAGTCTCCCCATCCACCTCACTCTTCTGAGCGGAGAAACAAGCACCCAAATTAGAACAGCAGCAGTTGTCCACTCCATTGCCCCATCTTGGACTTCGTCCACGGCATCCTCATCACTCTATGAAAGAGTCTGTGTACAACTTCAACAGCTGGCCCACGATTGTTATCCCCTTGTTAGACTTTTGTTTACCTGCCTGTAGATAAGTCTCATGCCAATGGAACTACCAACACTCCCAGAATCAGACTGACCTGACCTGCAACTCAAACCATTTTTAAGTAAAAAATTTTTAAAGAGAGAAAAATACATATATATATATATATACATATATATATATATACATATATATAAAACCTCCAAGCTTGATTTGGGTAGTGGGGTTCATTCCTGGATACATTTATACTCTGTGACTGGGTAAAAATCAAGATAGGACTTTAGAGAGGAATCGTGTCACCTAATATAACTTGGTTTTTTGGATGTCTTACTCGTCTTCTCATAAGTGTCTTCAGCATTTTATCAGGATAGTGGACACCAGTGACAGGATTCCCCACTGACCATCCTGATTTGGGTCCCATTCATTTCTGCTGAAACATCAATGCCTTCCAACTTCCGTCCTCCCAGAGCCACTACTGGCCAAGGTCCCAGGGCCTGAAGGATTTCTTAAAGATCTCTGCACGTTAAGCGGAACCTGGGCTGATAGAAACTGAATTGGGGAGACTAAGCTTTTGTGAAGCCAGTCACTCCATGGAACTGCACTGAAAGGCTGCTTCCCACATCCTTTGGTAGTTAGAGCCCAGCCACCTCCTTTCAGCAAGCCAGTTCACTGATTTGAGTTCCTTTTGAGTTGACCCTTGTGTGACTCCAGAAGCCCTCTGCTTCATCTAAAGACACTGACTGGAATTAGAAGTGCCCCCTGGAATGTGGTTGGGGGAGGGAGGAAGGTTATCAAGGAGAATTTGGTTCATTTGGTGTTTTTTAATATTTAATTATAGGCTATCAAAACTTCAGTTTGCAAAGATCCATGGGAAGTCTCAGTGTGTCTCTTGTAATTGAGCAACTAGAATAACAGCTGACTATCCAAACATTCTAAACTCTCTAGGAATAGAGACCCCTCCTGGGCAGAGCTCTGATGCCAGAGGGACTAAGCATGCCTAAGAAAAAGTGATCCACAGCTGGTCTGGGTGAAGAGTACACATCCAGAAATGACACCGTCTTCTCCTGTTTGCCATGCACACCAGCCCTGGAAGCCCTGGATGAATATGATGTTTCCAAGACTCATTATCCCTTCCTGCTTCTGAGCTGAGAAAGGAATCTTTGCTCAAGCAGTACCCTTATCCAGGGCCTGTCTCCCTTCTCCCCACCCCCACCCCCCCTTGTAAAGAGGATTGGGGAATGAATTTTGGTCCTTTCCTTGAGAACCTTAGGTTGAGTGTTGGGCTTCAAGTCACAGTGGCTGCACAAGAGGGCAGCATGTACAGTAGGAGATAGATAGATATAATATATATTTTATTAACCTGTTAGATGTGTCCACATATTATGTGCTGGAATATTCTAAATGATGTGCCTAAAACTGTCCATGTAGGCTGAGGCTGATTTCATAATTAATTTCCATTCCTTCACCATTTCCAGTTCTTTTCCCCCTTACCAAGAATGACCTGGTATTTCCATCACATGATCACAAGATAGAGTGTATCTGATTGTGGACCAGCTGATCTAGGTTACTTTCTGTGTATAAACTGACATGTATATGAATATTGTGATTTCTTTTGCTACCCTTCTTGAGTGCTAAAGAGGATTCAGAGATAGATATTAGGTAAAGATGCCTTTATTTGTTCCTACCTACAAGTTGGAGAGGAAATGGTCTCTGTTGTGATCTTCTCTCCTGAATGTTGGTGGAGTAGGAGTGCCTCCCATGGGCTTGGGATTCCAATCAGAGCAAAAACTACAGGTGGATTATGAAAGGCATAACAGGTCCCAGAAGTCAACTGTGCTTCCTTCCTGCCCAGGGTTTTGTGAACTTCCAAGGGAAGCAGTTGTCCTTCACATGTAAAGAGAAGCTGATGACTACCCATTCCCTTTAGTCTTGTTCATACTATTTGCTTAATCTTACCTACATAGATGATTTGAGGGCTTTTTTTTCCTTCAGAGAGAGTACTTCCAAATTAATGATACTTGAAGCTCAAGGGTACATAAATTCTCTTTTTGTCCTCACCACCCTACTCCAAGCCATAAAGGAACCGAATTTTTTTGTTGTAAGAAAGGGTTCCCGTGGGGGTGAGGGGGGGTAGTTGGGGGGTGAGGGAGAACACAAACATAGCTCTCGATGGATAGGATCAGTTTCTACCATCTAGGGAATGATTTTTCAACTTCTTAAGTTTTTCCCTTGTATAAGAATGTTAACTGCTTGTGTTCATTAATGAAAGGATTCTGATAGCCCTAATACACAGGTTTCAAACTCTTAATGCCCTTTAAAATTTAACAGCTTAAGACTGCATAAAGACTTGACATACTCTATAAGATCTTAAGATACCTTTTTTTTACCCTTAGAAGTAATGAACTGTGCTAGTTCTCTCTACACATTAGCTGAGTTAAAAATTAAAAGGGAAGTTTGGCTGTTGAAGCTGTTAACCTTTCGAAATGATCAAACTGGTAACCAAAGCCCCACTTCCTCTAATTGCTTATGGGAAGGTTTTAATGACCACTGTCTTTTATCTTGAGGGGGCCAGTATTGGCCACAATCTAAGGCCTAAGTAGTAGGTTCTGGTCATAATGTCCTAAGCAAATGCCATTCCATTTTCCAAGTCTACGTGTCCTACACCAACTCAGCCACTTGACAGACTGGTGGTTCAAGATGCCATGATTGCAATAGCCAGAGATAAGATCTGTGAGCACATTTGCAACTGACCCTATGAATATGATCACCACTAAAGAGATGAAGAATACTTTTACTTCCTGTTTGTCAGGTTTATTTACCTGTTGTCTAGCATGAATCAGATTAGAAGAAAAACTTTCTTGCCATCAGGTGATAGCATTAAACCCTGAATTAAGTGACTGCAAGGACTCTAAGGTTTGTTAAATGACCCCATCCAGACATACAGAAGAAAGTGATCCAGGCCCTTACCAAGAAATAATACAATCGCAAGTTAGCAAAATAGCAGGTATCCATTGGATTTGGTTGGCATCTCATTCCAACATCCACCAAGGATCCTTGATACAGTTCTCCAAAGGGAACTTAAGATATCCATCTCACATTTTGGGCATGCTATTCATTATTCAAAAAACCAGAAAATTAGGTAAATTGGCTGGAGTAGAATCAAGCTGGATCTATACTGGGCCACTAGTAAGAAGCCAGTTACAGGTGTGAAGATCTGTTATAAGGGTTCCAAGGGAAAACAGGTTCTAGAGCACCCTATTCTCTGAAATTACTGTTACCCAAAGAATAGTCTTTGGGGAAGAAAAGTACTATATTCTAATTCTTGGTAGAACCAGTGCTTGTGTGAATGATAGTTGTTTTCAGGATAGAATCCTCTAGTGGGGGAAAGAATCTGGCCTTGAGATATCTATATCTATAGACATAGATATAGATGTATATTTTTAAAAGCTGAGGCTTCAAAAGTTCTGAGAATTTTTCAAAGAGATAACCCCACTATAAAGAAGGAACTTTCATTTTCTGTTCCCTAAAGATGTTTTCTAGCTGTCACCTCCACTTTCAGAGTTACCTGATCTAGGGACCCCCAAAGCTAAATCAGAACATTCTTGGGAAGCCAGAGTGACTCCAGGGCATTGCTACAGGGCAGCATTTACTTCAAGTTATTTGTTAATAAATATTTTTGTATTGTGTTTACTTCTAGAATCTTTAATATATCATTTAATCCTCCCAGAGAGAGTTGGGAAGGGAATACTATTAAAGGTTGATAGAAATTTAAGTTTTCCTTTCATCTGCTAGGAAAGCAAATGTCAGATTTCATTTTCTCCTAGGAGAACACACCTAAGATATGTCATCAGCCTGACATCACCTTACAGAAGTATTGACAGGAGTTTACAACTTTCCTTTAAAGTTAGAAAGTGAGTATTAATCCCTTAGTCTGACAGTGGCCCATCCAGTTTCTTCATTCTATACTGTATTTATTCTCAGTCGGGTCAGAACTAAATCTTTTTTCTGCATCAGTATGGCCTTTGAAAATACTTTACACCCTGGATTTCTCCTGTTACCATCCCTTCACAAAGTCTCCACTGGGGTTCTATAGAGATCCAGAATCTGAGAGGTGGACAAGATAGGCGTATGGGGATGGTGGAATGAGTGTTGTTTCAGAGAATGAGGACTACCTTTTGAATAAACCAGAATCAACCCATCCATCCCTCCTTTGTTTTGACTCCTAAATGAAGCCTGCTGCCATCTTCTCCACAAGGCAGACCATTGTTGTTGAGCTCTGGGTTCAGGAACATAAGAGATCAGCCTGTCAGCTGTCTCCAGCCTTAATATTAGAAGTATTCCATCAGCCCCTCATCTAGCTGGTGAGAGGGTCTGTAATTCCCACAGTCAACTTCTGGAAAAGAAAGAAGAATGTGGCTTTTTGAACTGTGAATACTTATACCTGTTCTTTATTTTTGCAAATTCTGGGTGTATAAGAGCACAGAAGTCAGAATGCTAGAGTTGTATATCCTGATTTGAATCATCTAGTTTTGTAAAAGGTGGCATTCTGTTGCATTAACATTTAATACTGTACCCTTCTCTCCCCAATTTTACACATGACATTACTGTATTTGACTCTGGCTCCTCCTTGCTTTTTTTTTTTTTTTTTTTTTTTTTTTTTTATATATATATCTCTAGAGGTGGCTAACTTTCTAATCAGATTCCTCTTGGGTCCTCCTCACCCACCTCTTACTACCACTACTGCTCCTTCATGGTTTGGGCAGCCTCTCAGCTAGAGCACAGGGCTGTAAAAGAATGTGACAGCCCAGAGCTGGAAGTTAATGGATCCTTAGTGATCTACTGCCCCATTCTCTTCTTCATCCCATGAGCAGACTACCAAAGAGAGAGAAAGAGAATGCTTCTTCCCCCCACTCCCCACCCCTCACCATATGTTGGGGGTTATTGGGGTCTTGGTAGTAGAGAAATTTGGGATCTGGAGTGGAGTTAGGGTGGTACTTCCTCCCCCCACTCCACTCCTTGGCCCAAGCATCTGTAATGTAGCACCTAACAAGCCCCAGCTCAGAGGTGCCAGGATCTGTGAATGGTTCCCCATGTTCAGACAGGAGCTGGGGGGTGGGGAGGAGGAATTGAGTAAAATATCGGATGGCCAGGGAGGATCAAGCAGAGAGTCCAGGCTGGAAGATGATCAGCACCATTACCATGTTGTCAGCCTCTCCAAGGGCAATGTCTCAAATCAATCAAAAGCATTGAAACAAACAAGACAGTAAGTGCTGTGGGTTATATTAGACTTTTTTAAAAAAAAAAAAAAGAAAAAAGAAAAGAAAAAGGAACGAAGAAAAAAGAGAGGGGGAAAAAATAAAAATAAGACTCTTTTGTAAATTGTTTTCTGTGTATAAAATTCTGGCCGTTCCTTGTTTTTACATGTTCATGCTGTGTAATTTTGAGATGTTACTGAGATTCTGAACATAATGTGCATTTTTTTCTGTACAGATGAAATGGGAGAATTTAATAAAAAAAAAAAGAGTCTGCAGGTTTTTACTTGTTAAATTCTTCTGTCTGTGGTGAATGGAAAGAGTTACCAGTCACTCCATACGCTACTCTAAGTTGATGAAGCAAAACCAAGGCCCATAGTTTTTTATCCACTGAGGGGAGATTTGAGGGAAGGAAAGTTTGACTTTTAAAGTAAGTAAATGCCTGGCATTTCTCTCTGGAATAGTGTAACTGCTCTGCCTTCACCCCATGTTCCATCCAACAAAGCGTGTTATAGATACAAATGCAAAAATAAAACAACCCTCCAAGACTTTACATTTGCTTTTCCCTTTAAATGTTTAACTGATAGTCTTTACTTTAACTGATATACTGTCCATAAACTCTTGTTACAAATAAGAAAAGCAAGCCTACCTATGTGCCTCGTCTGAAAAACTCACACCCCACTCAGTCTGTCACTGTTTCTGAATATAAACCAGAACATAAAGGGCAATAAAATGCCTTTCCATTTCTGGAGAGACAAGGATCTTGCTTCATCATTGGTGAATGCAAAGTCATTTGAGAAAGGAGTAAGCCAGAACAGTTGGGACAATCAGAGAAGACTTCCCAGAGGACATCGCTTCTGAGTTCAGTCCAGATGTTCTGAAACAGTCACCTTAATGTGGTATCCAGTACCACCCCCTTCAAGCAAGTTTCATCACTACCCAAACAGATTTCCCAATGTGGTGTCCTTGGAGCTGTTTATACCCTACTAAGGAGACATCATCAGTTGAAGGAATAATGCTTTAATCTTACTACACTTGATCAGGACCCCTGGTCGCTGCCCTTGTAGAAGGCAGCACTAGGCAGGTGACCTTTGGGAAGGATGTCCTTCATCCCGGTCAGACCACATCTGATTGCCCCATTTTGGAAAGGACCAAAGAGCTTCAAGGAGAGCAGCCAGGATGGAGAAGTCCTGAGTCCATCATGCAAGCAAATGATGCTCAAAGAAATGAAGGCTACTTTGCTTGTAAAAGGGGTTTGTCTTCAGTATTTGTAATGCCCAGAGGGACAGAGGGGGTAGAACCTGACCAAGAAACCAAGAAAAACTTCGATTCTAGGCCAACGCTCCTTGAGAAGCTGATTTAGCCACAGCAAGAAAGGGAGATTCCACAGGGTGGGCTGCCATTCTCTAACCTCTCCTCTGGCCCTGGAGGCACCCTGGAAAATTCAGTATCTTTTCAAGAAAAACTAGGCTGGTCTGTGTGGGGTAGAGGTTGCTGGCTAACAATAAGCACGGATCAGAGCAGTGATTTGGAACTTGGAAGGCTCCCCTCAATTTGGTGCTTGGATGAGATTCCTGTAGGGGGCCTTTGGGATCCATTCCATCTCGAGTGGCTCATCGGGCCTTCCGTATCCAGTTCCTTCTCTCGTGCTCAGTGTCCATCGTTTAGCTCCCAGAGCTGATCAGAACCAAGGGGAAGGGAAGGGAATGGGTACTTAATAAGCATCTACTGTCACTCCCTCACTCATTAAACACGAGGGGCTTCCTGTGGCAGCCAGGATCCAGTACAAAGCCCTCCGGCTGCTCCGGGTTGGCCACATTTGCCCTCTTCTCCCCTTCTGAGTCTCCCCATCTTCTGTTCTCATTCTCTCCAAGCTCAGCTCCAGGCCCCCTCCCCTCCCCACAGCTGAGTTAGTCAAGGCAGGGAAGAGATGTTGGACTTTGGATCAGAAGAACCCGAGCTGTGTGGCCCTGGGCAAGTCAACCTGTTTGCTTCAGTTTCCTCATCTGCAAAATGGGGTTCATATGAGTAGAATTGCTTGTCAGCTCCAAGAGAGGGAAGGGAGAGAACAAGAATCATGTAACCATGGGGGGGGGGGTTAAAATAAAAATGGGGTTCATAATATCCCTTATGGTCCAGGGTCTAAACCTCTTAGCAAACCATAAAGCATTTTATAAATGCTAGCTATTATTATTATCATCTTCAAAGAAATTAGATGACTTGCCCATGATCAAGGCTGGTAAGTAACCTTCAAACTCATTAATGATTAGTATTAGTTAGTAGTAATAATAGTAATGTTTATATAGTATTTACTCTATAATAGGCACAAAGTGCTTTCCAATTATTATATCATCTGATCTTAATAGCCCCAGGAAGTAGATATTATTCTTAGTTTCATTTTATGGATAGGGAAACTGAGGCAAATGTGCTAAGTGATTTGTGCAGGCCCAGTTAAGTGTCTGAGGCTGGATTTGAACTCAGGTGTTCTGGACCAAGTGCTCTATTGACAATATTGACTTAGGAGCAGAGTTCAAGACCTCCTGGGCAGGGGCAGCTTGGTGGCTTAGTGAATCGATTGCCAGGCCTGGGTTCAAATGTGACCTCAGACCCTTCCTAGCTTTGTGACCCTGGGCTAGTCACCTAACCCCCATTGCTTTGCCCTTACCACTCTTCTGCCTTGGAAGATAGAAGGCAAGGGTTTAAAAAAGAAAAAAAACAAAACCTCCTAGGCGCAAGATTAGCCTGGAAACTTTGTTCTAGAGCTTTTATTTTATTTACTATCAGTTACGTGTTATAACAGATTTCCACACCTGTTTTCCTAAGTTCTATGAACAGACTTCTCTCCCTTCCTCCTCACTCCCGGGGCTGGCAGGCTGTTGGGTCTGGGTTGTCCTGGAGCTTCTGTAGGAGTTAGTACTCCAGCCAGGGTCAGTCAGCTCTTTTAGGGGTCTGGGGTCCCAAGTCCTTGGAGCCTCAGCACAACTTTCTAATGTTTTGTTGCATTTATTTACAAACTTTTTGAGTGCAAAAGGGAGAGCAGAGGGACAGGAAGGCCTGCAGAAATGGAGGGCTTCAGCTCCAAAGGGTCTGAGCACCAGGCCCCCCCCTCATCCTCCGGCGAATGCGGACACCGGCAGAAGGTCTGAGGCGTCCCCTGGCCGGCGAACTGAGCAGGAGCAGCAGCACACAGAGCTGAGCTCCCCCCAGCAGCCCCAGGTAGCAGCGGCCGGCCACGGTGAGCGTCCTCTCCAGCCGGACTATTGGGGAGAGTCAGAAAGTCAGACAGGCCGGCTCCCCACCTTCCCGGCCTCCTCCGGATTAAGTCACAGGGTAGCCAAGGACTTAACTACTTTAATGATGGCCTGCACCTCCCAAGTGAGGAGGCCCCCGGGCGTCCCTCTTCCCCTTTGCAATGACTTTGTGAGAGGAGCCGCTTATCCCCTTTTTATAGATGGGGAAATGGAGGCCTGGAGAGGTGAGTGACTTGCCCGAGATCCTAGGGGGATTTAAAAGCAGGGCCAAGACCAGAACCCAGGACTGAGGTATGGAAAGGTCATGGAATGAACCCTAGAAAGTTCAAGAATTGTTGGCCACCTTCCTAGACAAGAGGCTAGAAGTCACCCTACCTAATGCATCCTGGACCTCCTGGACCCCATTCCCTTGGTCCCGACTGTCCAGGCACCCTGAAAGAGAAGAGGGAGGAAGAAGCCCATTAATAGATGGGGATACCTTGAACAACTCCCTCATCTGAACACTCCCAGGATGCTTCTGCGCCTTGTTCTGTCTGAGCTCTTAGATGGAAGGACTTCTGACCCTCGGACTGAGGATTCATCTGCAAACTCTGTCACAGTTGGGAGAGTTGGGTGAGAGAATCCCGAGGGTGGAAGGTCAGTCAGTGACCAGGGAGAGCCGCCTCCTGGTTGCCCTTACCATGCTCCTCAGAAGAAGGCAGCCTCAGCATGGCAGCCAAGCTCTGGCCCTCATGGTGGGCCTGGCAGGTCACGGTGCCTCCTAGAGCCCTGCTGGGCAGGTGTAGGATGCTGACCACAGCGTTATCCATATCCTCTATTGGGCTCTCCACGGCTCCCCCTTTCCGGAGCTGGCCCTCCAGTGTCCAGTAGAGCCTCAGAGAAACTGAATGGTGCCCCTGGGCCACACACAGTACAGGAGAGGCTGGGCCTGAAGTGAGCAGGGTCAGCTGAGGAAAGTGGGGGACTGAAGGCAGCTTCTCAGCTGGAGAACAGAAATGGGGAGAAATCACCATAAAACCAAGGGTACCCCATCCAAGAGGCCTTTCCCTCCTCAGCAAAAGCCTTCTCCCCAGGCTCGTAGCTGCTCCCCAGTTTCTAGCTCGCCACTCTCCCCCAGCACTTGTAGCTCCCCATTATCCCTGTCTCCCCACTTGGTTCTTGCCTACTCCCCCAAAGTCTCTAGAATTCACCTCTTGGTTGCACCAGCTCCCTCCCACCCCAGTCCTCAACCAGCAAATATTTGAGACATTTTGGCCAGCTCACTGAATCGATTCCCCAAAGCTTCCCAGCTCCTGGTCTACAAATGTAGTCTCCATCTACATTTTTCCTCCCAGCATCTGGAGTTCCCTGAAAATCCCTAACCAAGGGTCTTACCCTGATAGAGGAACTGAGTGCCTTCTCCAAAGATGTACTGGCCGGCATTCCACAGAGCACAGTAGTAAATGCCCGTATCTGCAGGGCTGGCATTGCCCACAGTGAGGCAGGCACTGTTCTTTTCAGGGTCCAGTTCAGCCAGGAAGCGTGGGGTCACACCAGGACCATAGCTTGGGGCAGCTCCTTCCCTCTGACTCAGCAGAAAGGTTGGCCCCTTCCCAGGAAGTTGCTGGTACCAGGACAGGACATGAGCACCAGCAGGGGTACCCAGCACCTGGCACAGGATCTGTGGGTTTCCCTGTCCATTGAACACTGAGATTTGAGGCTGGAACAAGGAAGGTGGAGGAGTTGCCTGAAAACCTAAGTGGGACGAAGAATATCAAGGCTGGGGGCTTAGGTGAAGCTTGACCCATGGGCATCTCCTGAGCCGCCTCTATTGTGTGCCAAGGGGCAAAGGGTTTGCAAAAGCAGCATTAGTGTCTATTGGTCTTTGATCTACCTTCATTTTCTTTGACTTCTTTGCACCATTTAACCTAATTATCTAGTTGCTTCTTGAAACTTTCTGTTCCCTTAGCTTCCATGACATTAAACTATCCTTGTTCTCCTCTCACCACTCCTCCCAGCTCCTGTGCCTACTCTTCTCCAGCCAGGATTACCCCCCAAATCTAGGTCCTCATTCCTCTTTTCTCAATAATCTCATGGACTAAGCTTCAACCATCACCTTTTTGCTGACCTAATAATAGCTAGCATGTATATGGTGCTTTAAGGTTGGCAAGGCTCTCATTTGTGCCTTACCACTCTGGAAGGCGGTGCTATTATTTTCCCCATTTTTCACATGGGTAAACGAAGACAAACAGTGATTTGTCCAGGATCATCCAGCTGAATTTGAACTCAGATTTTCCTGACTGCAAACACAACACTCTTCAAAATTGGAGATTAAACAGAAATTTAAAGGAATTTTCTAACCCCAAATCTTTATTTCTAGTTCTGTCTTCTTACCTAAACTCCTCTCAGAATTTTAGGTGTTTTTTTTTTAACCCTTACCTTCCATCTTAGAATCAATACTGTGTATTGGTTCCAGGACAGAAGAGCAGCAAGGGCAAGGCAATGGGGGTTAAGGGACTTGCCCAAGATCATACAGCGAAGGTGTCTGAAGCCACATTTGAACTTCGGACCTCCCTTCTCTGGCACTAGCTCTCAATCCAGTGAGCCAATTTAGCTGCCCTCCAAAGTTTCAACTAATTATTGAAGGTTTCCCACTACCTCATGAGGCTTGGCATGCCCAAAATCAGACTCAACATAGACTCCCCAGAATTACCTCTTCCACAAGGCATCACCATTCTCCTGGCACCTAGGCTACACTTCTCTGATTCTTTCCTTTTTTTTTTCATTCTCCTTGTCGAGAGTCCCATTCCATCTCCTTATTAAATCAACCCACACTGGTCTCTCATCTCTGAATTTTTATTGTCTGTACCATTCACTTTAGCCCATAATTGGGAGCTAACTATTCAGGGACTGTACTTCCCCCCCCCCAGCCTCAGCCCAACCCCTTCCCTACCCCCCCCCAAAAAAAACAAAAAACATAGCCACTTCCTCTTCAAAACACCATTGGCTGGGTGGGAAGCAAATCTCCAGGGCAGTGGCAGGGCATGGGGAGGAGAATAGAAGGGTCTGTTATTTCTGTTATAGAAAAATGGGATTCCCCTCTGCTATGCTTTAAAATTCCAACCCCATCCACCATGAAAGTCTCTGAATCTTTTGTTAGGATCACCTTAGAGGTCATTTAGTCCAACTATTTTACACATTAAAAACAAAAGTCTCCAAGAAATAACTTTCCCAAAGTTACCCCAGGTGACCGACCCACAGCTGAAAGAGGCCCCTTCTTTCATGGGTCTTAAAACTCCCTAGGGATTACCCTTAAGGGCTGTGACTCTTCCCCCAGTCATACCCCTCCGTCCCTCTCCCCAAGAAAACAAATCAACAAGGACCTGAGGAGGAGAATGAAAAGGCAAAGAACTCACCAGAGAGGGAAAGCAGTAACAAGCAGAGTAGGAGAGTCATGTTGGATGGGCTCTGGCGGGTCTCAGCATCCATTCCAGGGCGTTGAGCCCCAACGCAGAGCGTTTGCCTCTTCTCTTAACTGCCCCTTTTGTCTTCTGCTGCATTGGGGCTTGTGAAGGGGAACAATGGTGACCACTTCCTGCCCTTGGTAGGTGGGGAGTAGAGAATGGGGTATCTCACTCTTGGGGGCTCCCCTACGTGGGCAGGCTCTGTGGGGCTGGGAAGGGGAATGTGGCAGTGCAGTTTGGTCAGATGGCACAGAGGACTACATGAAGGGAGGGAAAGGGAAGTCCCAAACCACCATCCATGGAAACCCTCTGATCTGGATTTTTTTGTTCTTTTTTTTGGAAGTGTGTGTAGAACTTCTGGGTTGAAATCTTCCAAGTCTGAGACCAGTGGTGGGGTAATGTGTTAATTTTCGAGGTCAAGCTCTAAGAACAAGTAAGAAATGGGACAAATTGGGTCCTACACCTGGCATTCAGGTTAGCAGAGGACATGCTGAAGGAGGCAGTGTGGACCAGTGGAGAGAAGCCTTCAAATCAGAGACCCAGATTGTTCAACTCATGCCTCTGATGTTATTTATTAGCAAGTTGGCAAGTTGCTTAGCCTCTTGGACCTCAGTTTCCTCATCTGTAGAAATGAGGAGGTTGGATGAGCCAGTCTATGCCATCTCTCTCAGTTCTAGAGTTAGGATCTTTCCCAGGCACCTCTGGCTTCATTCCAAAAAGAACATGCTTACCCCTTTCCCTCCACCTTTTCCCTCTTTTGAACTCTTTAGCACCAACTTGGCAGCTAGGTGAGGTGGCATAGAGAATATTGAGGCTCCCTCGCCTCTGCCCAATCAGGGGGTCCCCATCCTCACTCCCAAAGTTTTCTCTTACCCACATCTCAAGCAGAATGGTTTTCTAGTTATGGTCTCAGCTTTCAGCCAAGTGGAGTCACCACTTGAATAACTACTACAGACACATACTACAGATATTCTATTTTCACATAGGAATACATATCATTTGACCTTATTGAATCCCTTAATTTTTTTTCTTTCTTATTTACTTTTTTGTGATTCTCTTGAGTTCTGTTATCTGGGTGTCAAATTTTCTGTTTAAGTCTCTTGGTGGTAGTGGTTGTTATTTTTCAGGAATGCTTGGAAAACTTCTATTTTATTAAATAACCATAGTTTCCCCTGAAAGAATATAGTCAGTTTGGCTGGGTAGTTGGTTCTCGGTTGTAGACCCAGTTCCCTTACCTTCTGGAATATCATATTCTATGCCTTCCAGTCCTGCACACGTTCTGTGGTAATCACAAACTTCAGCGTATCCTCAGACTGGAGAATGTGTGGGTGACAAGACCCCCAAAGAAGCTGGGTCACCATATTCAATTGTTTTTTTTTTTATCATCCATCAAGAAGAAACCTCAGAAGAACTACAAAATTCTCAATCCTTCAGAGGTATCACTGCCTCTGAAAGGACTAGGAAACTTTTTTTGGTGGCCTTAGGGAAGATAGGGTCCCTCTCTGGGGTTCTCTCCAGAACCTCCTGGTCCAAAGCCCCTCCAGATGGCTCCTCCAGGGGGCACTGCTCTTTTGTAAGGAGAAAGAAGAAAGATGGGATCCGGTCTAATGAGTATGGAGACAGGTTGTTTTTACAGGTAGCTTTAGCATTAGTCCCCAGGTAGGATGAGTGGAGGTCCCAACATATGAAAGCAAAAAGACCACATACTTACTACTCATCACTAGCTGCCAAATCCCCTCATTGTGAGACTGAATATTCTGGCACAGACAACAGCCCGATCCATAGCTTCTTTTAAAAAATTACTATTATTTTTTAAAACCCTTACTTCTCTTAGAATTGATACTAAATATCTGTTCCAAGGCAGAACTGTAGCAAGGGCTAGGCAATTGGGGTTAATGACTTACCCAAGGTCACACAGCTAGGTAGTGTCAGAGGCCAGATTTGAACCCAGGACATCCCATCTCCAGACCTGGTTCTCTATCCACTGGACCACCTAGCTGCCCCTCCATGGCCTTCTTTTTTACTACCTTTAAAAAAATTACTTTTCTATTATGAACTTAACAAGTACAAATATGTCAGCTTAAAAGAACAAAAAAAAAAAAAAAAGGATTGCACATGGACCTGTAAGCCTTAGTTATGAAGTCTGTTTTTCAAAGTATACATTGAGATGGGCTTAATAGCATCCTGCTGTGATCCTAGCAGGGTGCTGGATCTTAAGCTCAGGAATTCTGAGCTGCAGTGGGTTCATCCAATCAGGTGTTTACACTTACACTGATTGGCACCAATATGGTGAACTTCTGGGAACCAGGGGCCCCCATGTTGCCTAAGAAAGGATGAAAAAGCCCAAATTGTAAATAGAGCAGGTCAGAGCTTTTGGATTGGTCAGAATGGGAATGAGCTCACAAGTATATCTTGGCCCAACCAGCCTGGGTAAAATAGGAAAACCCAGTCTTAAAAACAATAAATAAATAAAGTATATATTATACAAACAAGGTGGTACCAAAATTACTGTCTCCTGCTGAACTTTTTGCCTTCTCTTTATTTTTCAATGTTTTACTGATGCTCTTTTCTCTCTCTTTTTTTTTTTTTTGGTGGTAGTGGGGTATTTTTTGGCAATTTACACAGCCCCTCCTCCTTGAAAGAAATAAGAATAGTAAAGTCTAGTCAATAAATATTTATTAAGCCCCTACAATGTGCCAGAATCTCTGCAAAAAGAGACAAAAAGAGACAAAAGAAAGTCCGTCCTCTGGGAGTTTTTCAATGGAATGGGGAGACAACAAACAAACAAATGTATACAAATAAAGTATATACTGGATAAATGGGAAATAATAAACAGGGAGAAGGACTCAGAATTAAGAGGGGTCAGAGTAAAAGAAGGGATTTTAATGAAGATGTAAAGGGAGCTAGAGTGGTCAGTAAGCTGAGTGGAAGAGGGCAAGTATTTCAGGTATGGAGGGCAGATGGAGAATAAGACATGGAGTGACTCATTCAAGGAACAGCCAGGAGGTCAGTGTCACTGGATTGAAGAATCTGTGTCAGGGAGTAAAGTTTTTTTTCCAGAAGACTGGAAAGGGGGCAGCTAGGCAGAGATGGAAGGTCCCTGGTTCAAATCTAGCCTCAGGCACTTCCTAGCTGTGTGACCCTGGGCCAGTCATTTAATCCCCATTGCCTAGCCTTTACCACTCTTCTGCCTTGGTACTAATACCTAGCATTAATTGTAATCAATGTAATTAAGACAGATGATAAGAGTTAAAAAGAAGACTGGAAAGGTAGTGGGGGCTAGCTTATGAAGAGCCTTGAATATTTGATCCTGGAAGAACCAGAGAATCCCTGGAGTTTACTGCATGGAGAGGTGTCATAGCCAGACCTACACTTTGGGAAAAGCACTCTAGTAACATTGAATGGAAGATGGATTGGAGTGGGCAGAGACTTGAGGCAAACAGCCCCCCAGCAGCTAATGCAAGAGCCCAGGCATGAGGTGATGAGGGCCTGTACCAGAGATGGGGCAGTGTCAGAGGAGAGAAGGGGGTGTTCTGAGACATGTTGCAAAGGGTCCTGGCAAATGCTTAGATATGGAGGTATGAGAGAGAGTCAGAAGTCCAGGATGAGTCCTAGGCTGTGAGCCTGAGGGGTGGGAAGATGGTGGCACTCTCTACAGTAATAGGGAAGGTAGGAGTGTGTGGGTTGGAGGAGTTTTAGGAGGAAAAATAATGAGTTTTAGACATGTTAAGTTTAAGATGTCTACTGGACATCCAGTTCAAGATGTCTGAAGGAAGTCAGAGAGGAGAGATTAGAGGTCAGCAGAGAGGTTGGGACAGGAGAAGTAGATTTAGGAATCAGAGAGATAAAAATTGAATCCATGGGAGCTGCTGAAATCATCAAATTAAGTAGTAGAGAGAGAAGAGAAGAGGACCCAGGACAGAGCTGATGGGACTCTATGGCTAGAGTGTGATCTAGAGCAGGTTTCACCAAAGGAGACTATGAGGTGCTCTAGAAATAGAGAATATTAAGCAGGAAGGAGTGATCAGCCATATCAAAGGCTTCAAGAGAAGCCAGGGAGAATGAGGATTGAGAAAAGGTCAATTGAATTTGACGACTGAGATCATTGGTATCTTTGGAGAGAGCACTTTCAGGGGATTGATGACCTCAGAAGCAAACAAAACTGAACAATATGAGGCACGTTTGAAAATGTACATGTCATTCTTCACCTCTCTCTGTGAAGAAGTGGAAGCATGTTTCTTTGTCCATTTTCTGAAGTCTTTTTTTTTTTTTTATTTTTTTAAATTAAAACCCTTACCTTCTGCCTTGGAGGTAAGGGTTTACCTCCAAGGCGGAAGGTAAGGGTTTAAAAAAAAAAGTCTTTATTGGTGATACAAATAAAACCAAGGATGGAGGGAACAGAGAAAGAATATTGCCCTTCTCTTCCCAAACTTATATCCCACCTATGAGAAAGATGCTATTCACATCCAGAGAAAGAAATGTGGGAGCAGAAACACAGAAGAAAAATAGCTGCTTGATCACATGGGTCGATGGTGAAATGATTAGGGATGTAGACACTAAACAATCACCCCAGTGCAAATATCAGTAATATGGAAACTGGTCTTGATCAATGACACATGTAAAACCAAGTGGAATTGTCTGTGAGCTATGGGAGAGGGAGGGAGGAGGAGAGGGAAAGAATATGAATCATGTAACCATGGAAAAATGTTCTTAATCAATAAAAAAAATTAAATTAAATTAAATTTAAAAAATAAAGTGAATGGGAGAATAGCAAATTAAAAAAACAACAACACCTTACATCCCAGTACCAGAGCCACATGTAATTATGAATAAGAGTCAAGGTAAGTCTCTGTGAACAACCCAATTCTTTTCCTTAGTGCCCCAGCATTGACCAGTACCAGGGGCCAAGTAAATAATCACAGACACCACCTCAATGAGGACCTCTACTGGTCCCTGCAACTAATGGTGATCTTTCCTTTTCTGGATGTCTTGTGCCTATTTGATTGACCTCTTTTATGGACTTACCTCGTTCTAACTTGTAATAATCTGTGCATATGCCTCACCTGCCCATACATCTTCAAGATAGTGGTGCTGGTGTTAATTTTTGTTTCCAGAGCCCTTGGATGTCTTTCATATAGAAGATGCTTAACAAATGTTTGTTTAATGTAAAGTCTTGACTTTAATAACAAGGGACCTTTGGGAATCTTCAGGGTAATTTTTTTTTTCCTGGATAGTTCCCAGGGCTGCTTTGCCAGGTGTAGATGATGGGCTCTCTCATCCTATCCGTGTAATTTTGTGTGTGTGTGTGTGATATCATTTTTCAGCCATGTCTGACTCTCCCTGACCTCATTTAGGGTTTCCTTGACAGAGATATTAAAGTGATTTGCCATTTCCTATTCCAGCTCATTTTTACAGATGAAGAAACTGAGGCAAACAGCGACTTGCCCAGAGTCACACAACTAGTAAGTGTCTGAGGCCAGATTTGAATTCATGAAGTTATCTTCCTAACTTCAGACCCAGGGCTCTAGCCACTATGCCACCTAGCTGCTCTATCCATGTATTGGTTACAACTTTTTCTTTCTTGGTCACTCACTCAACCATTTTCCCACAACCTGCTCTGCCATCCGTGTAGAGATGTACAGGGTGTGGATGTGGCTACTGGATCTAGCTGGGCTCCAATTTTCTCCTTTTTTAACTCTGTCTTCCCCATCAGTCTCCTCTCCTCAGAATTCACTCCATGGAAGGACAGGGAGACAGGTGAAGCTTTGTTTTCCAAACATGTACCAGTCAGTCAACAAGAATTTATTAAACACTATGAGCCAGGCATAGAAGCCAAGTTCTGAAGATGCAACAAAAGGAACACACAGCCTAATGGGGGAGACACCATGTAAATGACTCAGGACATAGAAGATATAGACGGAGGAGATGGAAGAATCCTTCCTGTTCTCTGGAGACAATGCTGCTCTCCCACCTCTTGCATAGACTTCCCCCTGTGATTGGGAAGGCTCTTCCTCAACTCCACCTCTTGAAACCCCAACTCCCTTCAAGGTTCAGTTCATACACTTTCCTTTAAAAAAAAAAGTCTTTTTCTTAGTCTTCTAGTGGGTAATGACCTTCTCCCAAAACACTGTGCATTTTTGGGTACATATCCTATATTTGGAGAAGTTTTTCTATATCAGGAGATGTTAGCAGAAGATTGCCTTGAATAAAGCTTAACAGATGGGAGCAGAGAATAGTTTGGTGACCGTGAGTCCAGAAGGGATGCCCAGCAAAAAACAAAAACAAAAACAAAAACCAGTGGAATAGGGGGGCAGCTGGATAGCTCAGTGGAGTGAGAGTCAGGCCTAGAGACAGGAGGTCCTGGGTTCAAACCCGGCCTCAGCCAATTCCCAGCTGTGTGACCCTGGGCAAGTCACTTGACCCCCATTGCCCACCCTTACCAATCTTCCATCTATAAGACAATACACCGAAGTACAAGGGTTTAAAAAAAAAAAAACCAGTGGAATAAAATAATCAGAGGGCGTAGGCAGCTCTGACCCATCAGAGCTTGGGATGGTCAGACCCCCTTGATGACTCTGTGTGTGTGTGTGTGTGTGTGTGTGTGTGTGTGTGTGTCTTCTGGTGTATTCCCTTTCTTTTTTCTTTTAAACCCTTACTTTCTTAATAGCTCTAAGATAGAAAAGCAAAGACTAAGCAAATGAGGTTAAATGATTTGCCCCAGAGTCACACAGCTAGGAAGCCCCTGAGGTCCTTCTGTCTCAAGCCTGGCTCCCTATCCTCTAACATACCCAGCTGCCCCTAATCTTTATTATTAACACTTTCTTCAGTACTTGTTTTCAGTTTAGACAATTAACAAAATAATAAGTCAAGTCCTAATTTGTAGCATTTGCCAATTTCTAAGGTGTGGATGCTCACACTGAAAATTTAACAATCAGCTCTGCCAAGCTAGGTTCTTAATTTATTTCTTGTTTATCTTTTTGCTAGGTTTGTCTAGTTTTGAAAGGGACCCAGTGAGGGACCTAATTATTATAATTTGGTGGCCATTTCTCCCTGTGATTTGATGAACTTTTCCTTTAAGTGCTTAGATGTCATGCTATTTATTATATACATATCAAGTATTGATATTTTGTAATTACTGATGATGTATTTGAGCAAAATGTAGCTTCTCTGCTTAACCCTTTTAACTATGTTTATTTTTGCTGTTGCCTTTTCTTAGATTCTTACTACTATCTTTGCCATTTTTTAAATTCACCCAAAGCATTATAAATTCTGCTTTGAACCCTTATTTTAACTCTATGTGAATCTTTTATGTTTCAAATATATTTTGAATAACCACATGCTCTTGGGTTCTGCTTTCTAATCCATTCTGCTCTGTTCTGTTTTATGGGTGAATTTAGCTCATTCACATTCTTATAGATGTTATTATTAACTTTCATTTCCCTCTATCATATCATATTACATTACAATCTTTTTTCCTTCCTTCTTCCTTCCTCCCTCCCTCCCTCCCTCCCTTCCTTCTTTCCTTTGTTTCTTTCCCTTTTATTTTAGAATCAATACTGTGTATTGGTTCCAAGGCAATCAGGGTTAAATGACTTGCCCAAGAGTCACATAGCTAGGAAGTGTCCAAGACAAGATTTGAATCTGGGACCTCCCATCTCTAGTCCTGACTCAATCAGATGAGCCACTTCACTGCCCCTTGACTTTGTACAATTCTGCCTCACTTAAATTGAGTTCACACTCAAGTCAAGACATCATCCCATGATTCTCTTCAAAAACAAAGGACCAACAACAAGCAGAGACCCCTCAGCATGGTCATTTCACATACTCAAGTATCCTACTCACCAGCAAGCCTTACCATTCTCCCAATGCTGTACTTTTTCTTCATGCTGTAGCTGGGGCTGCTTCATGTTTCCTGTTTGTATCTCCAGCATAGTGCTTCACACATAGTAAGTGCTTACTAAATGATTTTTCATTCACTCATTCATTCATCAAGCCTAGATGCTGATCTCTAGTTTTTACCATTTCTTTTTAATTTTTCTTTATATATCAATACTCTTAAAGTTAACATTGCTTTGCTTATGACTATTCTCTTCCTTACTCTACCCCCAATCACCTCTCCTTTTTCTCTTTTTGAATTTAAAGTATTTCTATGCATGTGTGTATGTGTGTTTAGTCCTCATTTGTCCATTTCAGATATGAAAAAGGTTCATGAGATGTGTGTTCCACCCATGCCTTCTTCCAGTATATTCTTTATTTTGTGTATCTCAAATATGCAAAATATTACATTTTTCTCTCTTTTTCTTCACTTCTTCCCTACTTAATAGCAAACAGCCAGGGATCACTTAATTGAAGCTACAGGGTCATGACCTGTCTCTGTCCTTTAGCATTTCAGTTTGTCCTGGATTTATTGCTCAGAAATGGCCCAACTTCTCAGCAAGAGAATTGGGCTTCTTGGTGATTCATTTCACTTCTATCTCAACTCATATTTTTTTTTTAACTTTTACCTTCTATCTTGAAATCAATATTATCTATTGGTTCCAATAGGAGAGTGGTAAGGGCTAGGCAGTGGTGGTGAAGTGACTTATACAAGTTCACCCAGCCAGAAAGTGTCTAAAGTCAAATTTGAACCCAAGACCTCCCATCTTCAGGCCTTCGTTTTTATCATTTGAGCCATCTTGCTGTCCACCCAGCTCCTATTCTTAAGGAAAGTTGCTTCCTATTGAGTTGCTGATTATGTAAATGGTTATGGGCTCACAGTTTAGGGCTTTCCTGAAATAGGGAGAGGGAGTTTAAGAAAAGGTACCCAATGTACAAACATGAATAAAGCACAGACAAATAATTTATTCCTACACAAAAAAGGGAATGCTAAGCAATAAGGAATCAAAGAATAATCAGAACAAAATCCAATAACTTAACATGACTAATACAATCAGTTGGGAAAAGAGTATTCAAGTAATCACACAGCCTCCTCCAACATGGAAGCTAATCTCTCCAGAGACTAGGAAAGGAGTCAGCCTTTTACTTACCCCATCAAGTAGTCCAGGAATCAGAGTCCAAGTTGAAGCTGAGCTCCAAGCCCACAATCCAAGCCTCAGTTTCCAGCAAAGCTTCCCTGAAGACTCTTTCCAGTCAGGAGACTCACCCAAGATTCATGGCTTTTATGGTGCTAGTACTATCCAGTGGGCAGTGTTTGTGGGAACTAGTTCTCACCTTATGGAGGGGTGAACTCTTCTCAAAGGCCTCTGAAAGTGTCAACTCTGATCAAAGGATTCACAAGTTTCTGGAGTTGTCACCCATTGTAGTAAGTGACTTTTGAATTCCTCCATCTAGTTCAAACTTTTGTTGGTTCAATCCAAAAGTGAACAAAGGAGAGTTAATTCTGTCTTCACAATCTATTGAGGTTCTAAGTAGGGGTACTTAAATTATCTTTAACCAAATGTTAACTCAAAATAGACAAAAGGAATAAAGAATTCCCTTTTACTAGTGTAAATTCAGAAAAGAGAACAAAGAATTCCCTTTCACAGGACCCTCCAGAACAGGGAAAAACTCCTTTTTCCACCTTCAGCTGTAGCCATGTCTTGTTTCCTGATGACTGCCTTCACTAGATGTATTAATAAGAAGCTGCCTCTTCCAAATTTATGTGGTACTTTTGGTCATCAGGTTTTCTGATTCAGCTACCTGTTGGGGTGGGGGTGAGGGAGTTGGATTCAACTCAAGTCATACACAACCAATAACCAGGCAGAGAATATTTGTTCCTGTTCCAAGTGGGAGGTGGGAGAAGAGAAGACCATGTCCTTGAGAAATATCTTAAATGTGGCAATTTTAGGGCATTTGGTAACACCTAGAATGCTCCTTTTTGTCCCCATTTTTTTCCTCCCTTAAAACCAACAAAACTGAACAAAATCATACCCAGTTCCTTTGTTTATATCCAATTTCCCTTGAGGGGAGGCGGGGACTAAAACCTGTGATTACAGCCCTCTTAGAAAATGGGACTTTTAGAACCTTGCCAATACAGAAGTTACCAGTTAGTTCAAGATTTGAGGGAGAGAAATAAAATAATCATGCCGATCTACCCAATGATGTCAGATCCCTATAGTCTGATGAGCAAACTGATGGTGTGTACTCATCTACTAGCAGAAGCTCCAGATCCCATAGAATAAGATTCAGAAGGGAAGGGAAATTGTTCAGAATTAAAGAAAGCATTTGTTAACTTGGAAAAAACACAGAACTATTAGATAGAAAAAAAAAAACAAGGCTTTAATCAAGATAGGGATAGGTCCAATATTCGGCCACACACAGAGCCCAGTGCCAAGATCTACACAGGGCTACACCCTGGGGATGTATCCCTGGGAGAAGGCACCATGCTAGATGCCAGATCTGAAGAGGGACAGAACTTGGGGGTCTTTTATATCCTCTGAAGAACTTGGTACAGCAAGCCTGCATAAACAAACTGCAAACAGGCTGCAAAGAGTCTGAGCCAGCTTCAGGGGTATCAGGGAGTGGATATAGCAATTACAAAGAAAAGGGTCAACCTAAGAGCTGGGCTTCCTGAGAGAGGACTTTAATACAAGGGAAGAAATTTCTAAAACAAATAAAGGCGCTCAACATTGGGACCGTATCCACAGATTCCACCCACACTAGGGTCCCCAAACAGTTTAAGGTCTATAGTTCAACCCAAAACAGGTGTGCCTGGTATTGGGGTTTCTCAAAGGGTAGGGGTAAAATTGAGGTGGTGCCCAGATTTCACCTTGACACATTAAAATCAACCCCAGTTTTGGTCCAACCCTCTCTGAGCAAGCCTTTTGATTTGTTTGCCACAGTGGACCAAGGAACAGCCTTGGAAGCCCTGGTACAGACATGGGGAAGACAAAGACAACCTGGGACCTCCTTATCTAGAATCTTTGAATCTGAGAGGAAGGCTGGTGGGTATTCAATCAATTGCCAACACTGCTGTTCTAGTAGAAGAAAGTAGGAAATTAACTTTTGGAGGATTCCCAGTGGTTAGAGCACTAACTAGAAGTGAAATCTCATTTGAACCCTGAAATGTTTTTGTGGTGAACTAAGAAGGAAAATCATGAAAAAACAGCATGATTGGATGAAAGCAAAAAGAAGGAATGACTACGTGATCATTGAGGGAAAGAAAGACGCTCTAATGAATAGAGGTTGCCCTCTAGAGGCCTGGTCAGCTCAGACCTGTGAATTATATACATTCAGCCAGGCTTTGAAGATATTAGAAGCCATACTAGGCCTGATTCTCAAGCAAAAAGGAAAGTAGTTTATGTGAAAGAATAAGTTTATGTGAAGTTTTGCTGAAGCTATGGAAGAATGAGGGTGTAGAAGCTACTTAAACATACTTTTAACTGTGTTACCTGTCTCTTGCAAATCTGTGTTCTGTGTTGTGTGTCCTGTGCACACTGGGGAGGGTTTTTGGGGAAGAAAACCTCTGATTGATGAGGCATTCTGCCTTTCTCTTTCTCTCTCCTCCATTATTCTGGAAAAATGAAACAGACAGATCAGAGAATTGACTTTAAGTAATTAAAAAAGAACACTTTTGTGTGTGGATTTTCAGTTTCTTAAACCTTGAGATAATTTAAGGAATTTTGCATTTTGTTCTCTTTCTAGAAGACAGAGAATTAGATGTCCAAGCAGTTCTGTATCTTACAGGACCTGGGGTAGAGAAATTTGTTTGTGAAATGTATTATGTGTTAAGATTCCTTTTAGCAAGAGCATCTCCAAAACTTCTGTAAACATTTGGGAGCAGAGATAGCTAGTTGCTGCAAGTGAGAAGATCCATCTTGGATGACTTCTGAAGATGGGGCATGTCTAGTTAGCAATGTTATTAGTAGCTGTTGATTTTGTATAAAAGGGAGGCAAGAATAACACAACTTTGAAAGTTAGAATCAGAGGGTTTCTGTGGAGTGAGAAATTAGTGTGTTATTCTCAAGTTATTAATATCTCCAAAAAGTTAGTAAAAGCTGGTTCTCCCTTCCCCACCCCATCCATTTCTCCCCCCAAGACCCCTTACATCCTTAAGTGAGTTTGTCTGGGGATTTATCTGGGGCAGGAGTCCAAGACTGACCCAAGGATCAAATCTTAAGTACCAATCTTGAATACCCTTTTGTCTTAGAAGCCTCCCATTGAATCCAGTCCAATGGATGGAAAGATAACATTAGCCTCTCCCAGATAATCCAGTCTCCAACTCCTCCTCTTTGTATTGGTCTCCAACTTCCTGATCATTTCTTTAAAATGATAAATTGATTGAATGTACCTACTGTAAAGCTATTTTCTAATTTGTTGAAGATGTTAATTAGCTTGAATGTGTCCATTGTAAAGCCATTGTAAAGATAATCAACATTCTGTCTGGAACCATCATAAAAAACCATCATTATAATCCCTTCTGGGAAGCTGGATCAGGATTCTTCTATAAATAAGGGATTTTTTTCTGTGAATTTGTGGGCAATTGTCTTAGGTCAATGACTTGAGCAGTGCCCCCCATTTTCTTTGTAAATCCTTGGGTGGGGGCATCTATCCTGGGTCAATGACTTGAGATAGTGCCCTCATTTCTCTCTTTCAATAAAGTATTACATTTTAAGTGTTTTCCCCAGTCATATTTTTTAATAGTGGTTAAAGAGGGTGTACTTTGATATTTTCAAGGTCCCCCTCAATTTCCATTTCACACAACTCCTTTCTGGATTCTCTCAGAGTTCTTCCCTAAATGTCAACCACAGGAAATGGATTATGCTATGCTTTTATGTGAGTCTTAAGTTTTCCCTTAACAGGTATTTCATGTTTGACATGGAATGGTAGGTTTAGAACTTTGACTACTAGAACAAAACTTTGATATTTGTGGGGCTTAAAATATTCAGTGTGGTTAATTAGTTGGAATGGAATACTCCATCCTTCCACTTACCATTAGTTAATTTAGACCTTAGAATTCATTTATTTTAATTCTTCATTTTACAGATGAGGAAAACAAGGTAGAGACAAGTGAAATAGTTTGCCCCAAGTCACACCAATGGTAATCAGCAGAAGTATCTTATTCCAGGTCCAAGATTTTTGCTATAGCTGCTTCATGTGCTTATCTTTTGTTATTTCCAGTTCTGGGCCTGGAGTCAAGAAGACTCATCTTCCTTGAGTTCAAATCTGGCCTTAGACATTGCTAGGTGGGCGATCCTGGGCAAGTCACTGTTTGCCTTAGTTTCCTCATCTGTAAAATTAACTGGAGAAGGAAATGGCAAGCCACTCCAGGATCTTTGCCAAGAAAATCCTAAATGAGAATGGCTGAACAAATCATGGTATATGCTGGTGATGGAATACTATTGTGCTCAAAGGAATAATGAACTGGAGGAATTCCATGTGAACTGGAAAGACCTCCAGGAATTGATGCAGAGTGAAAGGAGCAGATCCAGGAAAACATTATACACAGAGACGGATAATTGTGGTACAATCGAACATAACGGACTTCTCTACTAACAGCAATGTAAGAATCCAGAGCAAGGCTGAGGAGCTTATGAGAAAGAAAACTAGCCACAGTTTTCTGAGAAAGAACTGTGGGAGGAGAAACCCAGAAGAAAAACAACTGCTTGAATACATGGGCTGATGGGGATATTATTGGGGATGTAGACACTAAACATTAACTTTAGTCCAACTATCAGTAATATGGAATTAGGTCTTGATCAATGATACATGTAAAACCCAGAGGAATTGTGCATCGGCTATGGGAGATGGGGGGGGCGGTTTAGGGTAGAAGGAAAGAACATGAAACATGTAACTATGGGAAAATATTCAAAATTAAAATTAAAAAATAAATAATCCCAAATGGGGTTAAGAAGAGTCAGACACAACTGAAGTAATCTGTAAATGAAAGAACCTGGGGGGCAGCTGGGTAGCTCATTGGATTGAGAGTCAGTCCTAGAGACTGGAGGTCCTGGGTTCAAATATGACCTCAGACACTTCCCAGCTGTGTGAAGTTACTTGACCCCCACATTGCCTAGCCCTGACCGCTCTTGCCTTGGAGCCAATAGTATTGACTCTAAGATGGAAGGTAAGGGTTTAAAAAAAAAAAAAGAACCTGGAAGTGCCAGTTGCACTTCATAATGTTCTAGGATCTTTGTCAGTCTCAGTGTGACTATTCTGACAGTTTAGACCTAGAAGAAAAGTTCCATTTCATTTGTGGTGCTAAAAAAGGTCCTTATGTGGCTTCAAATGGGAGACTCTTTGTAAAACACATTGTACCTGGCCAGGCAGAGTGGGAGCTTGATAAATGCTAGCTTCCTTTATTCTCATCTACTACGGGGAGGAAAAACATCAGATCATGATCAAATCAGTTTTTTTTTTTTTAATCCTTACCTTCAGTCTTAGAACCTAAGTATTGTTTCGAAGGCAGAAGATCTGTAAGAGCTAGGCAACTGGAGTTAACTTGTCCAGGGTCGTCTAGCTAAGAAGTGTCTGAAGTAATATTCGAACCCAGGACCTCCCAGTTCCAGGACTAGTGCTCTATCCACTGAGCCACCCAGCTGCCTCTCAGGCCAGTTTTAACTGTTCAACCTCACCTAAGCCTGATGCTCATGGAGGTTCTTAAAATATACTAGTGGTTTTTACTTGCCCCACTGAAGCCTCTAAAATGATTCACTCATTTCTTTTCTTTTTTTAATAAAACCCTTACCTGCAGTCTTGGAGTCAATACTGTGTATTGGCTCCAAGGCAGAAGAGTGGTAAGGGTAGGCAATGGGGGTCAAGTGACTTGGCCAGGGTCACACAGCTGGGAAGTTTCTGAGGTCAGATTTGAACCTAGGACCTCCCATCTCTGGGCCTGGCTCTCAATCCACTGGGCTACCCAGCTGACCCAAATGATTCACTCATTTCAATAATGAAGTTTACTGTAGGCGATATAAGAAGTAATTTAATCTAGCTTTAGTCCTCAGTTTTCTCCTGAGTTAAAGGGGAGTTTAAATTATCTTTAAGATCCTTTTCAGGTATGTGATTCAATAAACATGAAGTCTTTCCTCAAGCATTTATTAAACACTATACAAAGGAAAAACCTGAAGTCCCTGCCCTCAAGGAATTTGAAGTTCTAATGGGTGTACTTGAAACTGGCAAGGATTTATTGAATACTTAGCTGAGATACTGAAGAGGGAGGAAGGAGTGGAAAAAAGTCCCTGCCCACAAGCAGTTTACATTCTAATGGAAGAACTCTAGAAATAGGTGCTTGTAGGAGCCAAAATACTTGGAAAGTAACCTTAAAGACTAAGGCCCAGGCTGGAGTGAGTCTTGGGAAGGGAAAGGTGAAGTCCCTCTTCCAACAGGTGGTACTTGTGTTGGAATATTGGAAGAAGTGGAGATTGGAAGAGTTTGAGGTAAGTAGAAGACGAATTCCAGGCATGGGGGATGGGGGAGGTCAGCTAGGAAATGGAGTGTTTTGTGTGAGGACTACAAATAAATTTGTATGACTGGGCTGAGTGTGGAAGGGATCAGGTAAGAAAACTAAAACTAAAGGAGGGTTGTGAAAAACTTGAAATGCCAAAACACAGGTATTTCTCACAAACCTCTCACTATATATATATTCCTAGAAGTAACAGGGATCCACTAGACTCTAGTGACTAGAGTTTACTGAGTAGGGGTTAGAGGATGTGTGGTGACACGGTAAGATGTGAGAGCTTCAGGAAAATCACTTTAGCAACTAAAACCCCACCTTCTATGGGAAGCTTCCCTAACCCCTCTTAGTTCCCAATGCAGTCCTTCTTTTAATTACTTCCTATATACAGCTTACTTTATAGGTGTTTGCATGTTGTCTCTTGCATTAGATTGCAAACCCCTTGAGGGCAGGGACTGTCTTTTGCCTCTGTTTCATCTGCAATTAGTATATTTTTAAATGTTTTTATTGATTGGAAGATGGATTGGAGAGGAGCAAGCTATATAGCATTAATCCAGGTGAAAAGTGATGAGGACCTAATCTAAGATAGTGGTTGTTATAAAGAGTAGAGAACTAACCACTGGAATGTTGTGGAGTTGAATTGATACCCATGGGTTCTTTTTATGACTATCTATTAACTCTCCTTTGGGTAATGTGTTCATTTGGATTTTTAATTTCTAGATAGCTCATTGGAAAACAATCCAGATGGATCCCACACCGAGAAATAATTTCCTGACTAGGCTGGCAGCCCTGTATTCTAATTTACACCAACCAGACATGAATCCATTTCTATCTGGAGGCTTTGCCTTGGGATTTGTAACAGGTACTGCATGGCTGGGGATTTTAGGATTAATGTTCTTGCTTAGTAGTGGATATGGTATATACATATATCAAAGATGACTGCTATCCGGGCTTTTTGGGGAGGGTGTACTTAAAGATTAGCAACTCATAATGATACACAATGCCCCTGTCAACTGGGCTGGCAAACAAAGCAGGGACAAGACTAAGCCTCGGTTGTAGCACACTAAAGTAGACCATTTGAGGGATCCAAGACACGTATGCAGCTTTCTTCCTTCAGAAAAGACAATCTAGTGGGAAAAACACGAGGGACAAAATACCACAGTATCAAATGAATATGGTGTATTGAAGGAATATATAAAAAGAATAGGATCCAGGAGGCTTCCCAGGCAAAATCAATCAGCCTTTCCTTTCATTTTCTAGCGTCAGTGTAGACAAAGGTATTCCAGCAATCTACATCTGGGCTACTCCCAGGCTAGCGGGGGAGGAGGAGTTTTTCCTGGAAGGGGGAACTATCTAAAATGTATTTATGGAGAGAGGGACATTGGAGAGGAACAAAGATGAATTCCATTTCATTCAAACACCTTTAAGATGTTGGACAATATTCTGTAGAAAGTTATATCCAGGGGCTTGGGAGCCCCTTAGGCGTGTGGGGCCAGCGGGGTAAGATTTGCTTGATAAGTAAGCGTTGGGCTGGAGGTCAGTGAAGGACGCTTTTGGGGTGTAAGAGAAGCCAGCATAGATTCAGTTCGGGGGTTCTTCACCTTTTTGGGAAGACATGGCCCCATTTGGGCTGCGCAGGGGCACTGCTTTCTCAGTATGTTTTTAAAGGCATCAAATAAAAGCACTACATGGGAAGCCAATTTTCTTTAAACCACTTATCAAAGCTCGGTTGGCTGTTTGGCCACAGATGCCGGACGGGCACCTCAGCCTAACCCGTGCTTGCAAAATGCTGATTGGTCGGCCACTGCCCTTAATTCCCATCGTGTCTCCACAGACCAGGAGGAGCGCATGGCTCAGGAAGTCCTGCTCAGCTTGCCGCCAGTCGTGCAGAGTTCCATCCGCTTGGAGAGGGGCACGGGTTTTGCACGGCTCATGGCGGCCGCCTCTCAATGCAGCTCAGACCTCGAGAGGGCTGTCAGGATCCTGCTTCAAAAGAGTCCGCGCGCCCCAAACTGGAACTACCTGTTGGCCTTGGAGCGCCAGTGCAACCGCTGGACGCGAGACGCCTTCTACGTCATGACGGGCGTGCGGGTGGAAGACGATAGCAAACTGCTGCGGAGCGATGTGGTGGCTAAAAATTTCCATCTCTGGAGGATGAAAGCGACCTTTGCCCAAAGGCAGGGCCAGCCCCCGCTCAGGCCAGGGCTGAGCAGCGGGGGCGCTCCTCCTCCTCAGTCGGCGCTGAGTTGCTGGAACCAGTCTACTCCAGCGATAAACAACTGGGGCCCGCCTCCAGCAACTCCGAGCAGCTGGGGCCCGTCGTCCCCGGCGATTTCGTCGACGCCTGCTCTGAGAGGTTGGAGCCCCGCACCTCGTACGATTTCGTCTGCGCCTGCGCCTGCGCCGAGCAGCTGGGGCCCGTCACCCCCAGCCATTCCATCTGCGCCTGCGCCGAACAGCTGGGGCCTGTCACCCCCTGCTATTCCGTCGCCGTCTGCCTTTCCGTCTGCGCCTGCGCCGAACAGCTGGGGCCTGTCACCGCCTGCTATTCCGTCGCCGCCTGCCATTCCGTCTGCGCCTGCACCTGCGCCTAGTAGCTGGGGCTATACTCCGCCTGCACCGAGCTGCGGTGGTCCTCCTCAGTCTTCGGCTGCTTCAGAGCCAAGGGGCACGTGCTAAGTTGAGCCCCGGGATGTAGGACATCTTCGGCGCTGAACGTGTGATGGGATGTTTTTAACATTTTATCAATAAAATTTGTTTTGGTTTGAAAGAAAAAAAAGCCTGTCCAAATGCTAGTGGCTCGAGCTAAAGGGAGGGGCCACCTAAAACTTCCGTTGGGAGGTTGGGCGGCGACGCATGTGGGGCCTCTCCGGAATCCAAACAATACCACGTGGCGGGGCGGCGGCGTGACGACACACGCACGGCTCCCGCTGCCCGCCGCCGTACCCTTGCCGAAGGGGCCGTAAAGCGCGGAAGGTCGGGAGGGCGGGCTCCTTGCCCCTCTGCTCTACGTCTCCTCTCGACTCTACCGCACCGCTCCCCACCTCTGAAGCTCCGCCACTGCCTCCGCCTGCTGCTTCGTCAGCAGCAGCGGGCCGTAAGGTAAGGCAAGGCTGTGAGCGTCTCTCTTCCTCTGGGCTCTTCATTTTCCC
>NC_058131.1:42531153-42544440 GCF_016433145.1 Gracilinanus agilis | reverse complement strand
GTCAGGATCCTGCTTCAAAAGAGTCCGCGCGCCCCAAACTGGAACTACCTGTTGGCCTTGGAGCGCCAGTGCAACCGCTGGACGCGAGACGCCTTCTACGTCATGACGGGCGTGCGGGTGGAAGACGATAGCAAACTGCTGCGGAGCGATGTGGTGGCTAAAAATTTCCATCTCTGGAGGATGAAAGCGACCTTTGCCCAAAGGCAGGGCCAGCCCCCGCTCAGGCCAGGGCTGAGCAGCGGGGGCGCTCCTCCTCCTCAGTCGGCGCTGAGTTGCTGGAACCAGTCTACTCCAGCGATAAACAACTGGGGCCCGCCTCCAGCAACTCCGAGCAGCTGGGGCCCGTCGTCCCCGGCGATTTCGTCGACGCCTGCTCTGAGAGGTTGGAGCCCCGCACCTCGTACGATTTCGTCTGCGCCTGCGCCTGCGCCGAGCAGCTGGGGCCCGTCACCCCCAGCCATTCCATCTGCGCCTGCGCCGAACAGCTGGGGCCTGTCACCCCCTGCTATTCCGTCGCCGTCTGCCTTTCCGTCTGCGCCTGCGCCGAACAGCTGGGGCCTGTCACCGCCTGCTATTCCGTCGCCGCCTGCCATTCCGTCTGCGCCTGCACCTGCGCCTAGTAGCTGGGGCTATACTCCGCCTGCACCGAGCTGCGGTGGTCCTCCTCAGTCTTCGGCTGCTTCAGAGCCAAGGGGCACGTGCTAAGTTGAGCCCCGGGATGTAGGACATCTTCGGCGCTGAACGTGTGATGGGATGTTTTTAACATTTTATCAATAAAATTTGTTTTGGTTTGAAAGAAAAAAAAGCCTGTCCAAATGCTAGTGGCTCGAGCTAAAGGGAGGGGCCACCTAAAACTTCCGTTGGGAGGTTGGGCGGCGACGCATGTGGGGCCTCTCCGGAATCCAAACAATACCACGTGGCGGGGCGGCGGCGTGACGACACACGCACGGCTCCCGCTGCCCGCCGCCGTACCCTTGCCGAAGGGGCCGTAAAGCGCGGAAGGTCGGGAGGGCGGGCTCCTTGCCCCTCTGCTCTACGTCTCCTCTCGACTCTACCGCACCGCTCCCCACCTCTGAAGCTCCGCCACTGCCTCCGCCTGCTGCTTCGTCAGCAGCAGCGGGCCGTAAGGTAAGGCAAGGCTGTGAGCGTCTCTCTTCCTCTGGGCTCTTCATTTTCCCGGTCCCACCCACGCGCCCAACGGCCCCGCCCCGCGCCCTTGGCCTCGGCCGTCCCGCCCCTGCCGCTCCCTCCCCCCCCCCTGCCCACTTCGGCTCTCTTCCCGCCCCGGGGTCCTCCACCCTCGCAGGCCTTCCCACCCTGTTCTTGGTACCTATCGTTACTCCTGGCCCTAGGTGCAGGTTCAGATATAAGGACCAGGGCTGCTGCTCCCTCTGTGCTGGCGGAGTCCAAAGTTCAGGTCACTGAAGTTGTCGGGTCCAGTGTCCGCGTCCTTACCGAGGGACCTGTGGCCGAGACCGACCCTAGGAGAGGAAGGGACCTTTGTCAGTAATGCGCCCCATCCCTGGCTGATCTAACTTGACTTTGCTCTCCCTACTGCCTGCCTTTTCTGTTTTATGAAGTTCTTCCTTCCATCCTAGATTCGGTCTTTGTATTGGCATTATCTTGCAGCACAAATCTCCATGCTTGTTATGTTGTGAAAGGAGACACATCATTTGTTTGGTGATCCCATCCTGGGGCTGAATAAATCCAGGAGCAGCTTCAAGTATTTCTTTAGTTTCTGCTGAGTGTTTTCAGTGGTTCGGGCTTTTGACAAAAAAAAACCTTTGCAGTATGATCTTTTTTATTTCCTTTGCTTTTTCCAGTTTAAATTTTAGAGACAAGGACTTTGGAGCCACTGGGAACAGAGCTTTTTCCAGGAGTTCATAAAATCCAACTTCCTCTTCACCAAACTTTGGAAAACTTGTTGAAAATCGGGTTTCTAGTCATAAGATTAAAAACCATAGATGTTTCAATGTCCAGTATCTGTTTCTTGGCTTAGGAGTCTTTTAGATTTCCATTCCCATTTTCTTTTCAGCTGCTTCTGGGTCATCCTTGTCCACATTTTCATCCTTGTTCTCCTCATCCTCTGCCTTAGTTTCCACAGGAGCCATCTACCTTTTGGTAGGTATCAATAGCTTCCCCTTCAGAGCCTTCCTGGTCCTACTCTTCCTCATACTCAGTCTTCTTTGTTTGAAGTTGTACATGTTTTCATCACTTTCAGAGACTCTGGTTCTTCATCACCCCTCCTCTTCTGTTTCATTGTCCTCATTCTTGGCATTTTCCCCATTTTTTGGAATGATTTGTTCTAGCCTTTCTTTTATAGTGTGACAACTACTTTGGCTAGAGTTGGGCTATCTTCTATTTTCATAATGGGAAAGCTGCTCCTTTCTTAGCTTAAGGCCAATATACTTTTCTTGGCAGGTGTGTTAGCAGTGGCTTTAATGGCTGGTGGTACCTTCTTTTTTATGAGCTTGTCCTATTCCTCACCATCTTTCCTCCCCTTTGGAGGATGAACCATTTTCTTTGACTCACCTTGATTTTTAGTAACTTTGCCAAGTCTTATCTTGGTTGGGTCAGGACCTAGGTAAGAGAGGGCTGATCTTTCAATACCCAAATGAAGGGTACTTGTGACATCTGTCCACTAACACCCTTTTCTTCACACAAATGATTATAGCCTCTTATTCTTGAATGATTTTATGTCATCCCTTGACTATCTTTATCCTGGGTTACCTTATTTCTTTTTTTGAGATTTCTTGTTTCCTTTGTTCCTTTTCTCTTGCCTGTCACCATATTCTAAGACTCAGTTCTTAATTTTTTTTAAATAGAACCTTCATCAAATTCTCTTGCGCTTCACAGGCTGCCCTTGATGTTGATTCTTACATCTACAACACCAATATCCTTACATCTAAGCTCTAGTCAAGTTATTAGCTGCCTGTGTAATATTTCCATATTAGATCTCTAAATCACCTTAAAACTCGAGTCTAGTAAGTACTCATCTCTTCTACCTCCTAAACTGACACTTCCTCAGCTTACATAATTATCTTCCCAGTTCCAAGTCTGAGATATTTGGACTCATCTTTGACTCTTCCCTTGTTTTTTTTTTTTAATAAAAATTTTATTAAAGATATCTATTTACATATTACATGTAATAAATTTCCACATAAGTTTTTCAAAGTTATATGATCCAAATTATCTCCCTCTCTTTCCTCTCTCATCTCTGAGCAATTCAATTTGGGTTATACATGTATTATCAAGTAAAACTTTTCCATTGTGTTCAAATCAAAACCCCCAAACAAAAATCCAAATAAACTTAAGTGAAAAATCACATGCTTTAATCTGCATTCTGACTCCAATAGTTCTTTCTCTGGAAATGGATAGCATTCTTTGTCATAAGTTCCTCAGAATTGTCCTGGAAAATTGTATTGCTGAGAGTAACTAAGTATTTCACAGTTGATCGTTCCACAATATTGCTGTTACTGTGTACAGTGTTCTCCTGGTTCTGCTGGTTTCACTCCATATCAGTTCATGTAGGTCTTTCCAGCTCTATGAAATCATCCTGTTTGTCATTCGATATTCCATCACCATCATATACCACAATCATAATTGATGGATATCCCTTCAATTTCCACTTCTTTGTCACCTCAAAGAGAGCAACTATAAATATTTTTGTACAAATAGGTCCTTCCCTCCTTTTTAAAAAAAATCTCTTTAGAATACAGATTTAGTAGGTGATATTACTGGATAAAAGGAATGCATTGATTTATAATCCTTTGGATTTAGTTCCAAATTGTCCTCCAGAATCATTGCATTAGTTCACAACTCCAAAAACAATGCATTGGTGTCCCAAATTTGCCACATCCCCTCCTACATTTATCACTTTTTATATCAGTCAACCTGATAAGCATGAGATGGTACTTCAGAGTTTTAATTTGCATTTCTCTAATCAAGAGTGATTTAGTAGGAATATGGATGAAAGCATATAATTTTTCCCTTGTTTATATGGTTATGTTTTGGGGTTTTGGTTTTATAAGATTATTCACTTAATAAATGAACAATATGGAAATGTTTTGCATGATAATATATGTAATACCCAGATTGTATTTCTTGCTTGCTCTGGAGGGGGAAGGGAAGGAAGAAAGGAGATAATTTGTGAAAACTTATGTGGAAATTTAATATATGTAACCAGCAAAAAATAAATAAAACCCAAATTTTGCCGCATCTTCTCCAACATTTGTCACTTTCTCTTTTACTGTCATATTGGCCTGTGAGGAGGTACCACAGAGTTGTTTTTAATTTGCATTTCTCTAATCAAGAGTGATTTAGAACATTTTTTCATATGATTATTGATAGCTTTAAGTTCTTTATCTGAAAACTTGTTCATATCCTTTGACCGCTTGTCAGTTGGAGAATGACATATTCTTATAAATTTAGTTCTCTACATATTTGAGAAAAGAGATCTTTATCTTAAAATTTTGTTATAAAATTTTGTTCCCAGTTGTTTCTCTTCTAATCTTAGTTATGTTGGTTTTGTTTGTACAAAACCTTTTTAATTTAAAATAGTCGAAATTATTCATTTTATGTCTTATAATATTCCATTGTTTCCTAATGTCAGGTGAGTTCCTAAAGACTCTTCACAATCAGTTTGTATAATTTTCACTCTTGTTGAGTTGTTTTCAGTTGTGTCTGACTCTGTGTGAACCCATTTGGGGTTTTCTTGGCAAAGATACTAGAGTAGTTTGCCATCTTCTCTAGCTCATTTATAGATGAGTAAACTATAGCAAGCAGGGTTAAATGACTTGCTTGGGAGTCACACAGCTAGTAGGGGCCTGGGGCCATATTTGAGCTTGGAAAGATGAGTCTTCCTCACTCCAGACCTAGAGCTTTATCCACAGTGCCACCTAGCTGTCTTATTCATTCTGACTACCCTTATCAAACCCTCATTACCTTGTGGTTGGCTAGCTGGTCCTTCTGCAGTCTTTTTCTGTGCCCTTAAAATAATTGTTTTCATCAAGTAATAATTCTGTGAAACTGTTAGTGGTTATTCATTATTTGCTTCAGCAAGCCTGAATTTCTCTGTCTAGCATTTGTAGGTAATATCTCTATAGCTAGAGTGGACCTAACCCTATTATTTTGCAGATGGGCAGACTAAGGCCCAAAGAGGTCCAGTGACTCCCCCAAAAGTCACATAGGTAGAATCAGAGCCAGGATTCAGACCCAAATCTTCCATTAAGTTGTGCTGCATCTGATTTGAGGCCTTAATACTGCTCTAGTCAAGTCATATCAAGAAGTTATTAAATGCCTTTTATGCGTTGTACCGTGCTATGCCCTGGGGATACTTTATTCAGCCTTATCTACAACTGCTGGACATTACCACATCTGTTCTTTTGAGGGAGGTTTCTTGAACAAGTGGAGCCAAAATGACCAAGTAAAGACAGGGACTTGCCTGAGCTCTTCTGATTTCTCTCCACACAATTTAAAAATAACAACTCAACAAATTCTGAAACAGCAGAACCAACAAAAGGTTAGGGTAAAACAATTTTCCTGCCCAAGACATCCTAGAAATTTTGATAGAAAAGGCATGTCTTATTGGGGTGAGAGTAGAGCACAGTCAAGCCTGACAAGCCAGCCTAGGGCATGAGGATAACTGAGTCAGTGACTTCTTGAGCTCTTAGCCCACAGGCAGTAAGGGGGATCTGACAACTGGTCAGAAGGAAATTACTGGGGACACTTTGTTGGCACTGGTATAGGACTATTACACTGCCCATTTGGGGATCTGGGTCAAATCAGGTTGCAGCCCCAGGGTGAGGAGTAACACTAGAGCTCCAAGACCCTAGTCACAGTTCTAGGGTGGAAAAGAGTGCTTATGGTCAATCATGGACCAGAGCATAGGCCAGGAAAGCAGTGATCACGCCTCTCCTTAGATCATATCACCTTAGAAGAACTGAACCAAATTAACCTCCAGAATTAGCTCTGAAAATAGCAGCACTAAAAACCTGAAGCTTGGGACAGTGGCCTCTCCAATCCAGGAATAGAGCCCAGCTTTAACATAAAATTAAAAGTCAAGAAATAGATTGTAAAAATGAGCACTCCCCCCCCAAAAAGAACCCCCCCCCCAAAACCTGACCCTGGCCATAGAAAACTACTCTGGGGTTAGGGAAGATCGAAACAAATTCAGTGTCAATGGCTTCATGCAGAGCTTCAAAGAAAAATGTGAATAAGTCTTAGCCTTCACCCAACCCACCCACCCCCAAAAAAAGAATTCCTGGAAGTACTTCAAAAATCAAATAAGACCCCCATTGCCTACCCTTACCACTCTTCCACCTATAAGTCAATACACAGAAGTTAAGGGTTTAAAATAAAAAAAAAAAAATTTTTTTTAAATCAGATAAGAGAAGTGAAGGGAAAATTGGGGAAAGAAATGAAAGGAATGCAAGAGAATCACACACAAAAAAAGCCAACAGCTTGTTAAAGGAAGCATAATAAATGGAATAGTTATTAAAAATTCATTGAAGAAAAAAACTTTTTTAAAAGTAGAATTGGCCACATGGAAAAAGGTATAAAAACTCACTGATGAAAATAAATTTCCTAAAATTTTGAATTGGGCAAGTGGAAGCTAATGTCTATGAGACATCAAGAAACAACAAAATGAAAAAAAAAAAAGTGGAAGAAAGTGTGAAATATCTCATTGGAAAAATAACTGACATGGAAAACAGATCCAGGAGAGATAATTTAAGAAGTATTGGACTTCTTGAAGGCCATCATCAGAAAAAAGAAATTAGACATCATATTTCAAGAAATTATTAAGGAAAACTGTCCTGATATTGTAGAACTGGAGGGTAGAATAGAAATTGAAATATTCACTTGAAAGAGATCTCAAAATGACAACTTTTGTGAATGTTATTAGCCAAATTCCAGAGTTCCCAGGTCAAGGAGAAAATACTGCAGAAAGAAATAATTCAAATATCCACATATTATGGAGCTACATTCAGGATTTAGAAACATCTAAATTAAAGGTGTAGGGGGCTTGGAATATGGTATTCTGGAAGGCTAAGGAGCTAAGCTTACTACCAAGAATTACCTACCAGAGAAATGGAGTATAATCCTTCGTGATGGTGGTGGTGAGAAATGGATATTAATGAAATAGAGGATTTTCAAGCATTCCTGATGAAAAGACCACAGCTAAACAGAAAATTTGTTTTTCAAATGCAAGTCTAAAGAGAAGCATAAAGTAAATAGGAAAGAGAAATTCATTAAGGTTTAAATATTTACATTCATGGGAAATTTTTTGCAAGTAAGAAAGCTTTATTAAAATGAAAGAACATTGGAAAGGTGGCAAACAGAGACACAACAAATTGTAGCCAGGGCTCTCCCCTCTCCTGACGCTATGAAACCAAACCCATAACAATTCGGATAATCTCCATCCATTTTCTCCCTAGAATAGCAGTTTCTTCAGCTGGCTTAGCTGGGTAAGAGTGGCTAGTTAAGCTTGCTCCACTGAAAGTGGTTTCCTCTGATATTTGTGAGACTTGGTGATGATACTTGGGCAGTGAGGAAGAGTATGCATAGAAGAAGAGTATGGGCTGACTAGGATATCCCAAAAAACAAAAAGTATGCAATGGGATAAGAGAGGGAGGAGAGGTAGAATGAAGTAAATTATATCACATAAAAGGCACAAAAGAGCTTTTACAGAGGCAAACTTTTGCTATTATGCAATGGTATAGTGGATAGAATGCCAGGACTGGAGTCAGGCAGACTCATCTCCCTGAGTTAAAATCTGGCCTCCGATACTTTGTTGAGTGACCCTGGCAAGAAACTTCACCCCATTTGCCTATTTCCTCATCTGTAAAATGAGCTGGAGAAGGAAATGGCAAACCCTTGTTTACATGACTGAAATTTCAAAACAACCACAACATGTTTTGTGCTTATTCCTGCTCTGCCTTCTTATGGTAGGTGCATCAATTTAGAACTGGAAGAGATCTTAAAGGCCATCCTGTCTCTGGGGGGGTGGGCATTCCCACCCTATTTAACAGATGAGGACAGAGAGTCTTAAGAGACTTGCCTAGAGTCACATAGCTTCAGAAGGGTCAAAGACACCTTACCCAGGTCTTCCTGACACAAAGTCTAGCAACAAGCATTTTTGAAGTGCCTACAAATTTTCAAAGTGTCCAAGTTCCATTTTTTGTTTAGTGTTCAGTTTAAGTCCCATCTCCTCTATGAAACCTCTCAGAGTCTTCTAGCCCATATTCATCTGTTCCTTCTTTGTTCTTTTCTTGATGTCATTTATCTATATTATGCAAATTAGGACATTTCATAGCTTATTATGCGTATCTTTATGACTCCATAGATGTAAACTTTGTCAGCTTACAGCACATGAGACATATCTCCCCTGGAGCGCAATGCCTTATGATGATAACAGCTCACTTTTATGTAGTACTTGAAGGTTTGCAAAATACCTTCCTCATAGCAACCTGGGGCCGGGGGATGGGGGTGGAGGGGAAGGGGGTAGAAAGTATCTAAGTATATTCCCATTTTAAAGGTGAGGAAATTCCTACATCTACCAAAATGTTAGGTATGTAATAGATACTTTATTACAAATGTTTCTTATTAATCCTATACGTAGGACTGAATTAAATTAAGTATTGACCAGTTTTTCTCTTTGTAGATTGATTTTTTTATGGCCTGCTTCTACTTGAGTGAATGAACATCACATTTCTAGAAAGTTAACAGACAGAAGCTATGATGTTTTTCCGGTTGCTATCTGATATTCGATGGCAGAGAGCCAGTCAGAAATGGGGGAACAGGTCCCAGGCAAGGTGCAACACTTCTGCTGCTACAGAATCTCCTGTCTCACTTCCCACCCATGCCCAGGTAGTCATCTGTGGTGGTGGAATTATGGGCACATCAGTAGCCTATCATCTTTCCAAATTGGGCTGGAAGGATATTCTCCTGTTGGAACAGGGCAGGTAAGAACACTACACAACAGTTGATGGCCATGCTGCCCTGAGTAGCTGGTATTTCCCTAGTTCCTCAGTACTTTGTGTTGGTAAAAGGTTTTTTTTTGTACCGGTAACTGTACTGTTGCTCTGATATTCATTCAAACCAAAGGGTAGATACCACTTGTGGTTTGCCATTCTTTAATGATTTATGCCCTTTTCTGTTTTTTGAAGAGAGAAAAAGCTCTATCAGACACATGGCACAAGTACTTAGAAAATGTGTTTTCTCTTAAATTTGTAATTGCTCACAATAATGAATTTGCAAGTTCCTAGGGGTCAGCAAAGATCCTGTAAATGAAATATCTTTTAAAAATCAACTAAAGAATATTATTGTGCTGAAAGGAATAAAGAAATGGAGGAATTCCATGTGAACTGGAAGGACCTCCAGGAATTGATGCAGAGTGAAAGGAGCAGAACCAGGAGAACATTGTACACAGAGACTGATACACTGTGGTAAAATTGAATGTAATGGACTTCTGTACCAGCAGCAATGCAGTGATCCAGGACAATTCTGAGGGACTTATGAGAAAGAATGCTATTCACATCCAAAGAAAGTACTGTGGAACCAGAAATGCATTAGAAAAATATATGATTAACCACGTAGTGCAATAGGGATGTGATTAGGATTTTGATGTTAAAGGATCACTGTACTGCAAATATGAATAACTTGGAAATAGGTTTTGAACAATGATACATGTATAACCTAGCGGAACTGTTTGCCAGCTTTAGGAGGGGGGAAGAGAAGGCGGGGGGAGGGGGGGCAGAGGGGTATCATGAATCATATAACCATGGAAAAATATTCTAAATAAAAATTTAAGGGGGCAGCTGGGTAGCTCAGTGGAGTGAGAGTCAGGCCTAGAGACAGGAGGTCCCAGGTTCAAACCCGGCCTCAGCCACTTCCCAGCTGTGTGACCCTGGGCAAGTCACTTGACCCCCATTGTCCACCCTTACTACTCTTCCACCTATGAGACAATACACCGAAGTACAAGGGTTTAAAAAAAAATTAAATTAAAAAAAACTCTAAAATTAAGGGAGTATAGGAGTAGGAAAACAATGAACTCTGCTGATAACTTTATGTTTCCCTTTTGTTACCAAAGTCCTTTGTTCTTTGGAACCAGGCTAATATCCTTTCTTTACATCCTTTCTTGTTCATGTTAGATATGCAAATTCCTGTTTGTGATTTGCCTTACAGGTTGGCTGCTGGCTCCACCAGATTTTGTGCTGGCATTGTTAGTTCAGCTAGGCACCTGAGCCTAGAACAAAAGATGGCTGATTATTCGAACAAACTCTATCAACAGTTAGAACAAGAGACAGGGATTCAGACAGGTAAGACAGTAACATCCTTTGGTTTGAATGTTATTCAAGCTTCACTACTTTGTATTCATTATGTCTTTTTTAGACCTTTACTTTCTGCCTTAGTTTCAATTCTAAGACAGAAGAATGACATAGGCTAGGCACTCAGGGTTAAATGATTTGCCCAGGGTCACATGACTAGGAAATATCTGAGGCCAGATTTAAACCCAGGTCCTCCTGACTCCAGGACTGACACTCTTATCTGCTGTGCTACTTGGCTGCCTCTATTCATTTTCTTGACCAAGCTTTGCACAGGCAAGAGTTCTGTTGGACCAGAAAATTTAAAAAGTTCTTCTGGGTTGTTTCTGTTTATTTTTCTGTTAATGTGTCAAGTAGGATTTGAAATTTCCATGTTTCAGAGAGAATTAGAAGAAGGAAGAGCATGTGCTGCCCTTTGGGTACTTGGTATCCATAGGACACTCATATAAGACTTATTTTCTTACTTCTGATGAATTTGTTTAGCTTAATTAAACATAAATATTTTACTAACATGGTTAAAGACAGATTTGCTGCCCATAGTAGCCCTTTAGCTTCTGGTCCTTGATCATAGGCTGCAGCTTTAACCTCTGGCCTAGTGTCTTGCAGATGTGTGCTATTGGTTATTGGGAAGATATGGTAGGATTTTATGGATTGGCATAAATACACTACTACAGCTGGATTATTCCAGTAATAAAATAAGGCCTGAGTTCAAATGTGGGCTCAGACAAATCATTTCATTTCTATTTGCCTCAGTTTCTTCAACTGTAAGACGGGGATACTAAAAGAAAAGCACTGAGCACAATGCCTGGCATATAGTAGGGATGCTACAAATGCTTGTTTCTTTCTTTGATAGCATGAATAATCTATAGGTCGACCTTGTATTGATCTTTTATAGTATGTAGTTCTTAGGTTTAGGAGATAGGCTTTCACTCTAAATTTAAGACTATTTTAGACTTAATAAGTTGTCATTTAATGGATTTTTAAAAATCTAGATTGATGATCTGAGAAAACTTCTTGAACCCTACAGATTAGTAGCTGTCCTACAGTTAAGTTAGAGACATGTCTAGGGGTGTGGAGAGGTTCAAGGAATGAATGAGTGAGTGAATGGATGATAAAAACATTAATTAAGCACTTTGTGACAGGCATTGTGCCAAAGGATACAGGTAGAGAAAAGCAAGATAGCATATGCTCTCAAGCCTTTACTCTGATAAGGAGAGACAAGTCATTGTAGCAAGTTGGATAGCAAGTTCCCATGTGCCTTAGAAGGTCTTATGGGCAAACAAAATATGGGCTTATTTGTATATGGGGCCAAAACTTGAACTTGAGACTCTTTGGTTCTAAGATAGATTTTTTTATCAGCTCTACCTCATTGCTTCTCAGTGGAGTTCTACTGTATCTGCAAGTAATTTAATCTTTTCGAATGGGCAAAATTGTACTGCTGAGTCCTTTGCTTTTAAAAACTGAGATATGTATCATATACTTTCAAATTGCTGTTTTACATTAACTATCTAGTTTAGTACTTTGCCTCTATTTTAAATTTGTTTTACAGGCTCTTAAAATTCCAGTTCTCCCAAGTGGGTTATAGGCAGTGGTGTGTGAGAGCTGGCTATACCAGCTTTAGAGAACTGGTTGTTGGCATTTACACCTCATAAACTGATAGATGGTACAAATTGGGGTTTGCCTAGACTTGAGAAAGTTATGGAGAAAGGTTACTAATAAAGCAGATAAAATTGCTCATGTTGTATGTAGAGGCTTTTTTGTTTTTAGAGAGGTAAAGGGTCTTTAATGGTTTCCAGTACACCTCTGCTTAGAGGGGATTCTATGGTATTATTTAGAGGGAGGCTGTGAAAGGTGTCTCTGGCATTATTTCTTTTTAAAATTTTTATCTTTATTCCAATAACAAATGTACACATAAGTTTTCCAAAGTTAAATGATTCATGTTGTCTCCCTCCCCTTTTCTCTTCCCCCTCCCAGAGTTGACAGACAATTCCAGTGAGTTATACATGTATTATCACTCAAAACAGATTTCCATATAATTAATTTTTTTAAACATTTGTTAATATTTGTTTTTTAACATGGTTACATGATTCATGCTCCTACTTTCCCCTTCACCCCCCGCACTTCCCCCACCCATGCTGACGCACATTACCACTGGTTTTAACATGTGTCATTGATCAAGACCTATTTCCAAATTGTTGTTAGTTGCATTGGTGTGGTTGTTTCGAGTCTACATCCCCAATCATGTCCACCCCAATCCATGCATTCAAGCAGTTGTTTTTCTTATATGTTTCCTCTCCTGCAGTCCTTCCTCTGAATGTTGGTAGCATCTTTACCATAAATCCCTCAGAATTGTCCTGTGTCATTGCATTGTTGCTGGTATAGAAGTCCATTACATTCAATTTTACCACAGTATATCAGTCTCTGTGTACAGTGTTCTTCTGGCTCTGCTCCTTTCGCTCTGCATCAATTCCTGGAGGTCTTTCCAGTTCACATGGAACTCCTCCAGTTTATTATTCCTTTGAGCACAATAGTATTCCATCACCAGCATATACCACAATTTGTTCAGCCATTCCCCAATTGAAGGGCATACCCTCCTTTTCCAGTTTTTTGCCACTACAAAGAGCGCAGCTATAAATATTTTTGTACAAGTCTGTTTATTAATGATCTCTTTGGGGTACAAACCCAACAATGGTATGGCTGGATCAAAGGGCAGGCATTTTTTTTATAGCCCTTTGAGCATGATTCCAAATTGCCAGCCAGAATGGCTGGATCAGTTCACAGCTCCACCAGCAATGCATTAATGTCCCAATTTTGCCACATCCCCTCCAACATTCATTACTCTCCCCTTCTTTCATTTTAGCCAATCTGCTAGGTGTGAGGTGATACCTCAGAGTTGTTTTGATTTGCATTTCTCTAATTATTAGAGATTTAGAACACTTTCTCATGTGCTTATTGATACTTT
>NC_058131.1:42509975-42530757 GCF_016433145.1 Gracilinanus agilis | reverse complement strand
TTTCCCTCTTTATATTCAAGTCATTCACCCATTCTGAATTTATCTTGATGTAGGGTGTGAGATGTTGATCTAAACCTAATCTCTCCCATATTGTTTTCCAAATTTCCCAGCAGTTTTTGTCAAATAGTGGATTCATGTCCCAAAAGTTGGGCTCTTTGGGTTTATCATACACTGTCTTGCTGATGTCATTTACCCCAAGTCTATTCCACTGATCCTCCCTTCTGTCTCTTAGCCAGTACCATATTGTTTTGATGACTGCTGCTTTATAGTATAGTTTAATATCTGGTACTGCTAGGCCCCCTTCCTTCACATTTTTTTTTTCATTATTTCCCTTGATATTCTTGATCTTTTGTTATTCCACATATAATTAATTTTTGAAAGAGAATAATCTTATAAAACCGAAACCCCAAATCATATACCCTCCTCCAAAAATGTGATAAATCACATGTTTTCATTTGCATTTCTATTCCAACAGTTTTTTCTCTAGAGGTGGATAGCATTCTTTTTCATAAGTCCCTCAGAATTGTCCTGGATTTTTGTATTGCTGTTAGTAGCAAAGTCTATCACATTTGATCATCCCCAAATATTTCAGTTAGTGTGTGTAGTGTTCTCCTAATTCTGCTCATTTCACTCTGCATCAGTTCACATAGGTCTTTCCAGTTCTTTCTGAAATCATTCTATTCATCATTTCTTATAGCACAATTGTGTTCCATCACCATCATATACCAGTTTGTTCAGCCATTCCCCAATTGAGGGATATACCTTTAGTTTCTAATTCTTTGCCACCACAAAAAGTGCAGCTATAAATATTTTTGTACAAATAGGTCCTTTCCCATTTTTTTTTATCTCTCTGGGCTATAGACTTAATAGTAGTATTGCTGACTCAAAAGGTATACATTCCTTTAAAGCCCTTTGGGCATGATTCCAAATTGCCTTCTAGAATGGTTGAATCAATTCACAAATCCACCAGCAGTGCCTTAGTGTCCCAATTTTGCCACTTCCCCTCCAATATTTATTATTTTCCTTTACCATCATATTGGCCAATCTGCTAGGTATGAGGTGGTACCTCAGAGTTGTTTTAATTTGCATTTCTCTAATTGAGGGATTTAGAACATTTTTTCATATGGTTATTGATAGCTTTGATTTCTTCATCTGAAAACTGCCTATTTATATCCTTTGACCATTTATTAATTGGGGAATGATTTGGTTTCTTATAACTTTGACTTAGTTCTTTATATATTTGAGAACTTAGACCTTTATCAGAGAAATTTGTTATGAAATTTTTTTTTCCATTTGTTGCTTCCCTTCTAATCTTGGTTGCATTTATTTTGTTTGAACAAAACCTTTTTATTTTAACATAATCAAAACTATTCATTTTACATCTTGTAATATTCACTATCTCCTGTTCGGTAATAAATTTTTCTCTTTGGTATTATTTTGAGGGAGACAATGAAGGTGTGGGGTTTACCTTTGGTTGACTAAATTTATTATAATTATATTTCATTAAAAAGAAAGTTAGGTTTAATCTTTTTCTGTGGGAAGTGAGATTTGCCTGCATATTGGAAGGATTCCATTAATTCTTCCAGTAAAGAATTTTTTTTAGAAAACTTTCTCAGGTCTGACTTGGTTTTTTATTCAGGTTACATAAGGACAGGCTCCATCTTGCTGGCCCAAACTCAGGATCGACTGATCTCCTTGAAGCGTCTCAACTCAAGTCTGAAGTATGTGTAAAGCTGAGAGAAGTATCTCTGCCTGTTGTGTACTATTTTTCGCTGTGGTACTGCTAAACTGCCTGCCTTTCTGTTCTCTGTGACAGTGTCCTGGGCATCCCATCTGAGATCATCTCCCTAAAGAGAGTATCTGAGCTTTACCCACTAATTAGCATCCACGATCTGGTGGGGGCTATGCATGTGCCTGAGGATGCAATTGTGTCATCAGCTGATGTGACTCTTGCATTGGCAAGTGCTGCCTCTCAAAATGGTGAGTGGCTTGTTGGTTTATTGATGGAGTATAAAAAGTATATGTACAGATTGGGGAAAATACAGTGCTGTCTGAAGTTGTCTGTAGCAATAGAAGTTATTTTGCCTTTTTTAAAAAAACTATAAAGAAACAACCCTGATTTTGGAAAGATTGTTTTCATTTGGAATAGTTACCATTTTAAACACCTACATGTTGTAGTTCATTAGCAATACTTTTGTGTTTGTCTCATTTCCCCCTTACTGTTCCAGATAATTGCTTTGTGCACATACTCAAGTACTACAGATTTAGAAAGAGTTTCTCAAAGATCCACGGTTATACATTGTACATTTAATCCACAGGTTTAAAAAACTGTAGTGAGTATACATACCAAGGATTGATGGGATCTTGAGAAAGTAGGTTGGGTCTTGAGTCTCCCTGACTGATTCCTTTGGTTCTTCTTATACCTATAACTCTTGACATCATATTTGGATACTGTAGTCATTTCTCAAAATTACCTGTCATTTTCAACATTAGGAAGAGTCCTTCCACATTTTGTCAGTGAAGTGTATCTGTCACATTGATACTATTTTTGAAAATTAAAGGCAAAGGGCTAGGTTTTCATTCCTAATTTTTGTAGATTAAGTTATCTAGCCTACTCTTTTAGATGTCTCTCTTAAAAAGAGAATATCATTTGAAACTAGTTGGGACATAGACTCAAGCTGTTTTTAATATTTACAAACTTAGTTATATTTTAACTTACTCCCCTTACCTTTACATAGGTGTTCACATCCATGATCGGACAAATGTTATGCATGTGATGGTCAAAAAGGGTCGAGTGACTGGAGTAGAAACGGATAAAGGATCAATCGAATGCCAGTATTTTGTCAACTGTGCTGGTCAGGTTAGAAACAATATTATGTCTTTATTTTGTCTTATTTAGCCTCTTTGTTGAGTTTGAGAATCCAGAATTCCAGATACTTAATTCTATAGAGAAGTTGGTTACATGATTAAGTGACTAAGTAATTGTAAGAAAGCTGAATGATCCTCTGTTTTTTTTTTTATCAAAGAAAATATTTGGAACTAAAATTAGAAATCCATCATCTGTGTCTAAAAGAATGGTACTTCTTGACCTGGCCGTCTTTCATACTTGCTAAAGTGAGGTCATCATAATCAAAAACACTAGCATACAGCTAGCCACATGTGAAGTTTTTGGTTGTAGTACATTTTTTCAGCGACTTCACAATTAAGTTGCTGACTTTATTATGTCAGGGTCATAGAATTCAGTTTGGTTATTCTAAGGAAATTTTTTTTTCTTTAGCACCGTTCAATAATCTTAAGGTGAGCTGGGAAATTTCATTTTATAGCTTGAAGTTCATTAAACCACTGCCATTTTGAGATCTGTAGGTAAGATGATGCCTTATTTTGTTATTAAGAAGATTCTTTATTTTTCTAGTAAGAAGTCATTTTTGCTCCCAATAGATAAGGCGCACTCTCTATGCACAGAGATAAATTTTTATCTGTTTTTTGTTGTTCCAAAGTTGAACTCATCTCTTGAATGTGAACAATACAGTGATATTTCCTATATGGACTAATGCAGGCTGAAACTGGCTTCCCATATCTGACATTGTAGCAGGAGCATAAGTCACTTGAAATTAAGGTTTTCAAGAGACTTAATATGCTCGTTTGTATTTTTTTTCCCCTTCCCACCCACAAATAAATCTGTCCATTTGTAGTGGGCTTACGAGCTTGGTCTGTCCAACGAAGAGCCGGTTAATATCCCGTTACATGCCTGTGAACACTTCTACCTTCTGACTCGTCCCCTGGAGATCCCACTGCAGAGCAGCACACCAAGTGAGGACTTGTTCTTTTTAAAACAAATCTTGTTCATTTATAATATTCTTTCTTCTGAAAGGGAAATCTTTATCCTGAGGACAGAATTTATTTACTCCAAGGAGTTTTTTCTTTTCTAGGAAATACTATAGGGATTTATTTAAGATCATTGTTTATTAAAGGATAGCCAAAATATCACTCCACCCAAGCCACTGTTCTCTTACAAGTAAATTCTTCTTTTAAACTGTCTTCCCATGCCACCTGAGAACCTTAGGTAGGAAAGAACACTGATTTTTGCCATACTGGTCTGATCCATAAGAGATAATTCAGACAAAATAAGGGGAGAAAAAGTGTCCTTTTGGTTCTCTGAGTGAGAATGAATGAGCCTTCTGTCAGAAGGAGGATGTTGACATTATCTTGGGGGCCCTCAGCTCCAAACAGGGTCCATAGCCCAGTCTTTTCCCTGAATTTCAGAAGTCGATAGAATGGCAGTTATGTCCTTGAGCTATAAGCACTAACAAAGGCTTGGGTGGTAATTGCATTAAGAGTGTAGGGAATTAGGAGTAAAGAGAAACTTTCTCCACTGACTTTGGAAATGAAGTTGACTTGGAGGTGTTTGACTGCCTTCTACCCTGTCCCCCCAAACCCATCCCCAAACAGATGCTGGAAGTATGTTAAAGTGAGAAATGGCAGATCACGCCTGTGTCCCTAATAGATATGACCTGGGGACTTTGGCCACTTCATTAATCAATGAATCTATTTCGATGGATCCCAAGTCCTGCTTTGTTAATTTTCTCTTTTTTGTCCATTTAGATAAATTATTTTAAATTTGAAAAATGGAGCTTCTGTTCTCCTTCTCCCCATTGCTTTGTTGCCATCTCTTTTCTATAGCTGTTATGGATGCAGATGGAAGGATCTACATTCGGAACTGGCAAGGTGGTATCCTCTCTGGGGGCTTTGAGAAGAATCCTAAGCCCATCTTTACTGAGGGCAAGAACCAGCTAGAAGTTCAGAATCTACATGAAGACTGGGATCACTTTGGTACGTGAACCAAGCTGTGACACTATTGTCTCACACTTGTGCCTCAACCATCATGTTGTAGGAATCTCACCACTCTAAAGTAGGTTGGACAGGAGTTATTACCCCTTTTACAGATGAACCAGATGAGACTTAAAGAGATTATGAGCTATCTAAAGACATAAATTAATGACAGCTAAACTAGGATGGAGGCTGCCCCACTCTTCTTTTTTTTTTTTAACATTTGTTTTTGAGCCAAACAAGCTGCCACTCAACAAATCCAGAGTTCTTCATTTACCAGCACAATCACAAGACTCCCAGAAAGCAATCTTCGGGCTTAGCAGGGCTTTTCTGACTTTGATGGTGACCAAATCACATAGTATGTTCTCATAATGTCTCTTCCTGTTCTTTTTACATTATATTACTTGAAGGGGAGGAAGATTTTCTATCAGAATGACTATATAAAATTCAGGATATCACTGGAAAGCAGAATTGTTTTTGGATTGTTGGTCTTTCTGTTTATTTTATTTTTATTTTTTTCATTTTTTTTAAACCCTTGTACTTCGGTGTATTGTCTCATAGGTGGAAGATTGGTAAGGGTGGGCAATGGGGGTCAAGTGACCTGCCCAGGGTCACACAGCTGGGAAGTGGCTGAGGCCGGGTTTGAACCTGGGACCTCCTGTCTCTAGGCCTGACTCTCACTCCACTGAGCTACCCAGCTGCCCCCTTTCTGTTTATTTTTGAAATTGAGTGAAATGTTGACCTCTGCTCATAGATGCTTTAGGAATTCATTGTCCCTCATGTGAGATCCCTCTGAACACATTTTTTAAATTTCAATATTTTATTTTTTTAGAAAAATTTTCCATGGTTACATGATTCTTGTTTTTACTTTCCCCTTCACCACCACCCCCATATCCAACGCACATTTCCACTAGTTTTAACGTGTGTGATCAATCAAAAGTTATTTACAAATTGTTGTTAGTTGCATTGGTGTGGTCGTTTCGGGTCTACATCCCCAACCATGTCTGCATCAACCCATGTGTTCAAGCAGTTGTTTTTCTTGTTTCCACTCCTGCAGTCCTTCCTCTGAATGTTGGTAGCATTCTTTACCATAAATCCTTCAGAGCTGTCCTGTATCATTGCATTGCTGCCAGTACAGAAGTCCATTACATTCGATTTTACCCCAGTGTATTGGTCTCTGTGTACAATGTTCTTCTGGCTCTGCTCCTTTCACTCTGCATCAGTTCCTGGAGGTCTTTCCAGTTCACATGGAACTCCTCCAGTTTATTATTCCTTTGAGCACAATAGTATTCCATCACCAGCATATACCACAATTTGTTCAGCCATTCTCCAATTGAAGGACATACCCTCCTTTTCCAGTTTTTTGCCACCACAAAGAGCGCAGCTATAAATATTTTTGTACAAGTCTGTTTATCTATGATCTCTTTGGGGTACAAACCCAGCAATGCTATAGCTGTATCGAAGAGCAGGCAGTCCTTTAGAGCTCTTTGGACATAGTTTCAAATTGCCCTCCAGAATGGTTGGATCAGTTCACAGCTCCACCAGCAATGCATTAATGTCCCAATTTTGCCGCATCCCCTCCAACATTCATTACTCTCCCCTTCTTTCATTTTAGCCAATCTGCTAGGTGTGAGGTGATACCTCAGCATTGTTTTGATTTGCATTTCTCTAATTACTAGAGATTTAGAACACTTTCTCATGTGCTTATTGATAGTTTTTATTTCTTTATCTGAAAATTCCTCTGAACACTCTTTAGAAACCTTTCTGTGATCCCATCTCTTCTCAAGTTTTTCATTACGTAATTAGGATAATTGGCAGCCTCTTTGCTCTGTAGAATTTTAAAAAGACACATTGTTATTTTCTGTGTAGTTATTATACCATTGTGCAGAAATTTTCAACCATCTTTCCAAGGCATTTTATTTCAAATAAATCTCACAGATGCTTTTCTGTGTTTTTTTTTTTTTGGTAAGGTTTTCTTTTTAAAGGTTTGTCTTTTTTAAATAGGTTCTTTGGAAGAAGAAGAGAATGAAAAGATGGGGGATTAAAAGTCTTTGCTTTCTTTGCAGGTGAGGATTATATTTTTTTGTATTTTTTTTCTGCTCAGAGCCTCTGCTGAGCTCCCTGCTGCGCAGGATGCCAGCCTTGGAAGCTCTAGAGATTCTGAAGTTGGTGAACTGCCCTGAGTCCTTTACGCCAGACATGAGGTGCATCATGGGGGAATCTCCGACTGTGCAGGGTTACTTTGTACTAGCTGGAATGAACTCTGCTGGAGCTTCATTTGCTGGAGGAGCAGGGAAGTAAGTAACTCCAGTACAATTGTAGGGTCCACTATGACTATGCTTCAGTTTGCTGTTTTATCCCCTTGTTGAATCACTTGTAATACTGGGGATGAGGGCCCTTTAAATTCATGGGACTATAAATGTACAAGAATTTAGCCATTCAGTTTAATACTGTTCCTTTCAAAAGAGCCACCTTAGGGGACTATTCACGTATTCCTTCCCCCCCCCCCAAAAAAAAACCCCTTTAATTTCTATCTTAGAACTGATACTAAGCATCAGTTTCATAAAAGCCAAGCAATTGGGGTTAAGTGACTTGCCCAGGGTCACACAGCTAGGAAGGGTTTGAGGTCAGATTTGAACCCAGGACCTCCCATCTCCAGTGGCTGCTATTTTTTTCTTCTATCTACTCATTCTTTTTTTTTTTTTTAAACCGTTAACTTTTGTGTATTGGCTCCTTGGTGGAAGAGAGTGGTTAGGGTGGGCAGTGGGGGTCAAGTGACTTGCCCAGGATCACACAGCTGGGAAGCGTCTGAGGCCGGATTTAAACCTAGGACCTCCCATCTCTAGGCCTGACTCTCAATACACTGAGCTACCCAGCTGCCCCCTATCTATATTCTAAGAAAGCCAAAAATATTTTGGGAACCCTTCTTTGAGAATTAACTTGCATTAAGGGTAATGATTTAGAACCAAATCTGGTAAGAGGAATGTAATCAAACTGAGGATTCCACTTAAGGTCAAAAATAGATTTTTATTTTGATAAGGTAATGATGGTAGTTTTCTTGTGTGGCTCATAAGTTATCTCTAAAGATATTTCCAACTATAGTTTGAATTGGGTACTAGTATAATTACAAAGTGCCTATTTTAAGGGCTGGTGTCCATTTTGATATGTGAATTATGGTTGTTTTTATTACTTTTTAGTCACACATGGGACACCATGTCATACAATGGGCAGCTAGGTGGTATAGAGCATTGACCCTCGAGTCAGGAGAACCCAAGTTCAAATGTGGCCTCAGACATTAGCCATGCAACCCTGGGCAAGTCACTTAAATCTGCTTCAGTTTCCTCATCTCTAGATAAGCTTTTGTCAAACTACTATCTAGAGTCTTTGCCAAGGAAACCCCAAATAAGGTCACAAAGAGTCAGACAGGATTAAATCAACGAAATATCTAAAAAGGCCTATGTGGTATATGATATTCCTATATAGTCCCCAGCTCACTTGCTTCATTAGAGTTCTTCATCAGGCCTGGTAGTGGCCCTGAGACAGGTAACACAACTGGTGGGAGCAACTTCATCCTGGTGTTTTTCAGAGAAGTTAAGTAAGTTGCCTAAGAGCAGTTAAAGTCTGTGGTAGAGCCAGAAATGAACCTTTTCATTTTCATTCGCAGTCTAGACCCTTTAGACTCCAGGTGGCTCATGACCAAGCAATTAGAGGGTAGGAAGATGAACCACATCCCTCTGTCCCTGTGGTAGCTAGTTATGGTACTTGTCCAACCACACCTATTTATTTTATTCTCTAAAACTCCCCATCTTTTTTTTTTTTTTTAACCCTTAACTTCTGTGTATTGGCTCCTTGGTGGAAGAGAGTGGTTAGGGTGGGCAATGGGGGTCAAGTGACTTGCCCAGGATCACACAGCTGGGAAGCGTCTGAGGCCAGATTTGAACCTAGGACCTCCTGTCTCTAGGCCTGACACTCAATCTACTGAGTTACCCAGCTGTCCCCCATTTTTTTTCTCCCCTTAGCTATGTAAACTTCCTGCTTCCCTCCCTTTAAGCTTAGAGTTAGTTCCTCAGATCACCACCTGGTGCCTAAGTAGCAGATTTTCAGGGGCTGCTGGGACAGTTCTCCCTCTCCCAGGCCCTCCTCAGAAACTAGACTCTGTGCTTCTAGGACTTCTTTTTCCCCCCTCCCCCCTTCCTGTCACCTAGGTTTCACTTTCCCATACCATCTTACGTCCAAGCAACTGCCCAATCTTGTTCTTATCTATTGCCTCTCCTCAGCATGTTCCTTGTTTCTTCTTGCCTATACTATTGCAATAGTTTCTTGATTGTTCTCCCTGCTTCTAGTCTCTCCTTTTCAGTCATCCTCCACACAGCAACCAAAATTATTTTCCTGAAGTTTGAACCTGTCCAGATCACTCCTATACTTTGTAAACCTCAGGAATTTCCCATTAATTTGAGGAAAAAAATATTTCATTTTTTGTCTCATTTTTAAATTGTGTTGTTTTTTTTTTTAATTTAAGTTTTATCATTTGGATAGGGACCAGATCTGTGATTTATCAGTACAGTTTATTATTTTGAGGAAAGGCCCTTTCTTCCTGTATTTTCTGGTGTTTTCAATTAGGAATGGGTATTGTATTTTGTCAAAGGCTTTTTCTGCATCTATTGAGATAATCATGTGATTTCTGTTAATTTGGTTCTTGATACGGTCAATTATATGGATAGTTTTCCTAATATTAAACCAGCCTTGCATTCCTGGTATAAATCCTACCTGGTCATTGAATAATCCTTATGATAACTTGCTGTAGCCTGTTAGCTAGTATTTAATATTTTTGCATCTATGTTCATTTTGGTTTATAGTTTTCTTTCTCTGTTTTTGGTCTTCCCAGAATTTGTCCAAGTTGGCATAAAACAACTAAGGCAGAGCTCTGAGCCAATAACAATCTTTTAAAAAATTTTTACCTTTTGTCTTAGAATCAGTACCACATATTGGTTCCAAGGCAGAAGAGTGGTAAGGGCTAGGCAATGAAGGTTAAGTGGCTTGCCCAGGGTCATACAGCTAGGAAGTGTCTGAGCTCAGATTTGAATTGAGGACTTCCCATCTCCAGGCCTGGCTCTCTATCCACTGAGCCACATAGCTACCCACCCCAATAATTATTTATTTGAGGGACCTGGCCCCCTTCAACAAATAGGACCCCAGACCTACCTTACAATCTGATAACCTTTCTTGCTCCAGAGTACAGCATTTATAACCCTTGAGAACCAGATAGTAGTCTATAAGTACATTATCTAGACTGGTATAGCACAAAATATACATTCTCACTGATGGATCCAAATCAGGCAAAACCAGCATGATTGCTACCAGCTTATATCGTTGGTAATGAGGCAGGGTCCAGAAGGTTGAGGTATCTAGCAAAAGGCCTGTGGATTTTAAATCCAATAAAATAAATAAATAATATATTTAATAAAGTTTTATTAATAATAAACTAACATAAAAAAATAGAGGGGGAAAAAGTTGCTAAACTAACCCAGCTTGCTTGCCAGAGCAAAAGAGGAAGAGGGAGGAACTACAGAACTCATAAAACAATAACATGACCACGCAAACATGGAGCCGCAAGAGAGATTAAAGGGAATTTTGGGAAATACTAAGGGACTTATGGGGGATGCAGTCCACGGTTAAATATCTCCATTTAGGTTCAAAATCTCCATTTATACAGGCCCTTGTCAAGAGTTGAAAAGATCGGGAGTCACCTGTGTTGACAAATCGGGGGAAATGTCCAGGCAACAAGGAGCTCCTAACATAACCAGAGACTTTCCACTGAGCCTCATGACATCTCTTTCATGCAGAACATAAAGGATTAAACTTAGAGTAGACATGGCTAGGCCCAAGGTGGAGACCCTTTAGCTGTGGTCATGTTTTACAAGTTCTACAGTCTTAACATCAAGGGTATCTACTAGCTATTTAACCTAATTTAATTATTCCTAATTGTATTATATATTAAGATTAGTTTATTATTCTTAACTCACTAAATATATATTAGAGTCTATTAATACAAGAGGAACAATCGCTACCCCTATGGAACCTCATTAAACTAGATAATACTGATTGGAAATTAACACAGGGATAAAATCATTGATTTAGCATTGGCAAGGGTCTACTCAAATAGGGTGGGGGTCAAGTGATTTCTCCACAATGGTGTTCCCAGACCAGAATTGTAAAGAGACTGCTGCTTTAGACTGCTGGAGCAAGAGCTCTCTTTTGCTTTGGGTCTCAAAACAGATACCTTGCTGAATGGATGGTTCAAGGCTATCCTTCGGAAAACGTGTGGGAGTTGGACTTGAAGCGGTTTGGAGTTCTGCAGAGCAGCCGAACCTTCCTCCGCCACCGGGTCATGGAAGTGATGCGTGAGTGAGCCTTTTCCTTACTCCAGCTAGTCCCTTCCCAGCAGCCTTTGCACCATCATCCAAGGAGCCACTTTTCTACTCTGTAGAGCCTCAGCAATGCCACTCTTGGTTTCACCTGAAAGAGACCACATGTTGCTTAGTGAGTGTTTTCTTACTTTCTTGCTTTTTTCCTTGGAATTTTGGACTTACCTTTCCTGGATAGTAAATTTACAAAATCATTCTCAAAACCCTAATTATCATTAATGAGAATTCTGATTTTTCATTACATATTGGTGAGATGGAAGATAGCTTCTTTTTTTTTTTTTTAAACCCTTGTACTTCGGTGTATTGTCTCATAGGTGGAAGATTGGTAAGGGTGGGCAATGGGGGTCAAGTGACTTGCCCAGGGTCACACAGCTGGGAAGTGGCTGAGGCTGGGTTTGAACCTAGGACCTCCTGTCTGACTCTCACTCCACTGAGCTACCCAGCTGCCCCTGGAAAATAGCTTCTAACGTATTTCTACCTTCTTAGTTTCATCAGTCTTCCCATTCTCACTCTTTTTGGTTAAGAAAAAATTTTTTTTAATTTTTCTTTATATTATTGGTCACTCTGATGGAATCCATGCCCAGATCTTGCCAAAGTGTTCCTAAATAGTCTGTGAATATTTATGTTCAAAATGGAATGTTTCATTAAATGTGACTGAAACTCAACTTAATTTGCTATTAGTTTTAGTGTCCAGGACATCTGTACACTAAGACCTTTGAGTGCCATTCAGCGTGAGAGTTCTAAGTTTTCACCATCTCACTCAAGTCCCCACTGCTGTCTTTCAGCAAAGAATGTACTCCTTTATCTCAGGCACTGAGAAAGACTGGAGGTTCAGAGATGGTAAAACAGCCCCTCTCCTTCATGTACTTTCTAGCCTTTGCTCAAAGCCCTGAGGAGGGATGTGGAGGAACGTCTTGCTTTTTTTGCCTCTCATTAATTAAAACCCTTCTTGGTGGAGTGAGCATTTTATCTACTTTTCTGTTCATTTCAGCCCTGATATCTGATATTAAGGTTCCAAGATGGGACTTCCAGACTGGCCGGCAGCTGCGCACATCTCCCCTTTATGATCGCTTGGATGCACAGGGAGCCAGATGGATGGAGAAACATGGTTTTGAGAGACCCAAGTACTTTGTTCCACCTGAGAAAGGTGAGAACTCATTTTGATTTCTGACTGTAAAACTGAGAAAAGGTGAATCCATAGAAAGGTACAAGAGGGAGCTTAGTTTAGAGAAGAAAAATCACTAGATTTTGAAGGCAAGAGGTCTTGTTTCTAGTTCCTGATCCACTGTGGTGGGCAAATCATCTGACGTTGGTAGACCCATTTCTTTGACTGTGAAAAGGGAAAATAACTCACTCCTTCACAGTATAATTGTGAAGCTCTCCAGTAAGATAATTCAACAGAATGTTAAATTCAACAAAAAGTGTTAAAAGTACACAGAAGTACTTTGCAGTTCTAAAGTGCTGTGTAAATGACATTTTGTGTTGTTTTGATTTGGTTCAGAATTGTAATTTTAGAGGTGTAGAAAAACCCTGTATTAATGCAGAGTAGCAAAGGTTTTGCCACCTAATCTTAGGGAATTGCCTTTTGTCCTATGTTTTCCTAACTCCCAAGGCCTAGTTTCTATCCTATGTGTCATGCTGCCTCTCCTATATTTAACAGGAAAGATAATCTACTCTTATTTACTGGAATACATAGTATACCCCTAATATAAATTCGCTTTCTTCTTTTTGTCAAATTGTATCATTTCTCCTCTTTAGATTTACTGGCATTGGAACATAGCAAGACATTCTATAAGCCAGACTGGTTTGACATTGTGGAGTCCGAAGTCAAATGCTGTAAAGAGGCTGTATGTGTCATTGACATGTCCTCTTTTGCCAAGTTTGAAATAAGTGTAAGTATTTGGGAAGCCAAAAGGCAAGTTAGAGAACCTTTCCTGCCTGTTAAAATAGCTTTCTCTGCAACCAGTACTTTGTCTCTATAGGAAGGATGTCATACAATTGGATTTTTTAGTCTTTGCTTTCACATTTTTTGAATTCCTTTCACATTTTTTTAGTCTTATCTAATTTTTTTCAGGAATATTCAGAATTAATTGCCACCTTTTCTTTGTTGTGCTTGTGTGAGTTACAATCAAAATTTAAATTGTATCCCATCTACCTGATGCCAGTTTGACAAGCATTAATTAGGCACTGACTTTGGACCAGGTCCTGGGCTAAGGACCAGGAATACAGAGAGAAGCAGCTTAGGGGACTCAGATTCTAATTAGGGAAAGAACATGCAAATAACCAGGGGCATAGATGAGGGGTGTGTATGTGTGGTCCAAATGGAAAGTAATTTCAGAGGGAGGGTGCTAGCAGCTTTGGGAGAGGGACAGATGAGAGGGAGGGCCAAGAAAAACCTCCTTCTCAAGATGGGGTTTGAGCTGAGCCTCAAAGATTGCATAGAAGCCAGGAGGCAGAAGTGAGAAAAGTGAGCTGGGCCAAGGGGTACATGGGTGGAGGGCTGTCTGGAGGCAACAGGTGATCATGTGGCTCTGGGCTCCAAATGCCAGGCAGGATTTGGAAGTTCATCCTGGAAGTGATGGAGAGGTGGGGTGACATGTTAGACCTGCACATGCTGAGAGGCCAGGGAGAAGGAGGGATTGCAGAGGTCACTTGGGTTTAGTCTCCGGGGCGGCTGTGTGAGTGGAAAGGAGGGGTGGGGTCAGCATTGCCACCTGTGGTGTTGAGTAATGGCTTTGCTGAATTTCTCTGCACATTTGCCTCCTCTTCAGCAAAGCTCACTGGCCTGAAGCTATTGTGCTTTTTTGTCCTTTTTTCTTCTCAAACGCCTTAGTCTACTGGGAATGAAGCCTTAGAAGTTCTGCAGTACCTCTTCTCCAATGACCTGGACGTGCCTGTGGGCCACATTGTGCATACGGGCATGCTCAATGCGAACGGTGGCTACGAAAATGACTGCAGCATAGCTCGGCTTAGCAAACGCAGGTGAACGGAGCAGGTGCTTCCCCCTCCCAAGCCCTTTGATGGTTCTGTGTACAAGAGCATGGCTGCGGTCGCTCTCTTTTTCAGTTTTAATAACCCTTACCTTTCTTCTTAGAATCTATGCATTGGTTCCAAGACAGAAGTTCAGTGTAGCACAGCTAGGAAGTATCTGAGGCCAGATTTGAACCCAGGAACCTCCCATCTCTAGGCCTGGCTTTCTATCCACTGAGCCACCTCTCTGTCCCCTTCTTTACCAGTTTTTGAATAGTTTGCTCATTGGAAACTGAGTCTAAGAAGAAATCATAGAAATAAATGATAAGCAGTTGTTAATTTGGAAAATATACTTTTGTTGTGGACATTTCCAGTCTGTCAGCCAGACCCTATGTAATTTGTATCTCCTGCATGCAGGCCAGAATTTTCTATGGTTCTCCTTAGGTGGCATGCAGGCCTGAGCTGCCTTCTGCTCTTGTGATCTCTGGATGCTTGTGGAAGACTTTTCCATGCACCAGCCTGGGTTTCTCCACTGGCCTGGAGAATAGAGAGGGCTGGAATTACTTAATAACTTTATGGAACATTCTTTGTCACCTGGTTCTGATTGCTTTTGGACTTTGCTTTCCAGTTTCTTCATGATTTCTCCCAGTGACCAGCAGGTCCACTGCTGGTCCTGGCTCAAGAGACACATGCCTGAGAACGACATCCTATTTTTAGAGGATGTGACCTGGAAGTACACTGGTAAGGTGGGCTCTGGGGAGGAGAGGGGATGATGTCAAGAGGTCCAGGTTGAACTTATGCTTCTGTCTTCTGTGCTCTAGTAGGGCAGCGTTGCATAGCAGGACTACTCATTGTCGCTGAACTCCTATTTAGTATAGGTTCTGACTTGAATAACAATAGCATTTGCAAAGCACTTCTTCATGTTAGCTCATTTTATCCTTACAACAGCCTTGGGGAGGTAGGTACTATTAATATCACCATTTTACAGATGAAGAAACTGAAGCAGACAGAGGTCAAATGACTTACCTAGGGTCACACAACTAGTATTGTCTGAGCCTAGATTGGAACTTGGGGCTTCCTGTCTTCAAGAGTCCAGGGCCACTGGCTGTCTCTAAATCTTGCAGGAAAGATTGAAATCAGCCTAATGAGTGCTTTGGCCTTAAGGAGCTAGCCTTTTATGCTCTCCCCATGGTCTATAATTCAGTAGTTCAGCTCCCAAGAAGAGTGTGACCAGATGCCTTTTGGCCTCCTTCCCGCCTGCCTACCTGGCTGGTGTGTCTCCAGGCACACTCAACCATTCATTTTTGAATACTAATTGAGGGCTTATTTGGAAGCTTATGAAGAGCCTGGGAGGGGGTCCCTGCAAGAAGACTATCTGGGAAAGGGGGATGCCCACACACAGGAGGAAGAAGCTCCATCACCTCATGGGCCAGAAACCTTTCACTTTTTCTTTGTGTTATTTTTGAGGTTCAAGTTCTTAGGATAAGTAGCATAACTATTCAAGGGAGCTCAGGGTTGCTCCTGCATCGCTTCCTAAGCTGTCCATCTGGACACAGGATTGAGGATGTCAGTGATGTGGTTTTGTGTCAGTACAGTAATTAGAAGTAAAAACAGGGATTGTCCAATAAAGCCCAATGAACCACATGCACTTAAAGCAAAGGGGTTGTTGCTCTTTAATCTTATCAGGTAGCCACTTGATGTGATCATGTGTGACATCAGCCCCAAGAGGTGAGATTGTGCCATTCTCTCTCTGCTCTGTGCCTCTCACACATTAGACATCCAGTAAATGGTTAGGAAGTGATTGATGCATGTATCTTTTCTTGTTCTCTTAAGTGTCATCAGATAAGTGACCGCTTCTTCCCTCTGCCAGCATTGGCCACCATTCTCTCTCACCCACATTGACTCTAGACTGTCAGCACACCATCTCTCTTCTTCACAATAAAACATCTAACAATTTTGGCAAAACCCCATTGGCAGTTGATATTGTAGAATATTTGGTCATGCTTTTCCATTTCTGTGTGGAAAGTTCTCCTGAGGAATGGAAAGAAATCAAGTAGTTTTCAGTAATTTTAATAACCCAGCGTAATGAGATTACATGATAGTTACAAAATGGTTTTTAGTCCAATTAGTAACTCAGTCTTATTAATGTGTGTGCAGAAATGTTGTGATTCAGACTTTGGAGTACCTATGCATCTTGGATTTCATTGGGTCTTTCCACACAAGGGTGACCACAGGTAAAATGGGTCCATTTCTTCAGAGGCCAAACATCTCTTTTTTTCTGTTTAGCTCTCAATCTGATTGGTCCCCGTGCCATGGCTGTTCTCTCCGAGTTATCTTATGCCCCTTTGACTCCAGACCATTTTCCAAACCTCTTCTGCAAGGTAGGTAAACTGTGTACTTTTGTTTCTAAATATATGTATATAACTGTTTTGAGCCTTGGGTTTGTGTTTTTCATGCAAGGTTATATAGACAGAGATAGTTCTGACTTTGAGCAAATAAAGAATATTCAGAATGAGTTTTCTTCCTCTGACCTTCAGATTATCCTTAATCAGTCATCAATAGAATTTTTTAAAAATAGATTCCAACCAATGCAACTACCAACAATTTGGAAATTGGTCTTGATCAAGGACACATGACAAAACTAGTGGAAATGCGCATGGGTAGGGGGGGTGGGGGGGGTTGAAGGGGAAAGGAGGAGCATGAATCATGTAACCATGTTAAAAATGAATATTAATAAATGTAAAAAAAAAAATAGATTCCAATATCTCAGTGTCTGTATGGTACCAACAGCAGTGGATTTATTTTCAACTTCCAAGATTATGGACCTTAGAAAGTTATATTTTCCAAGATATATGTTTTCCCTTCACTGCTTCCTGTTTTGATTTTCTCAGAAGAACTGAGTCTGAATTCAGACCAAAGCATATTATATTTCAATTTCTTTCTTCATTTTTTGTTAGTTTTCTTTTACAAAATTTATATGTGTATATATATAAATAATTTATATGTGTGTGTGTGTATATATATATAAATTATATGGAAAAATGTTTTACATGATTACACATATAAAATCTATAACAAATTGTTTACCATCTCAGCAAGGGGGGAGGGAGGAAGAAGATTCAGGATTCAGATGTTTAAAAAGAGAAACAATTGTTAAACCTTGTTTTGTTTTTTCCTTTTAACCCTTACCTTTCATCTTAGAATCAATACTATGTATTGGTTCCAAGGCAGGAGAGCAATAAGATCTAGGTAATGGAGGTTAAGTGACTTGCTCACAGTCATGCAGCTAGGACATATCTAAGACCAGATTTGAACCCAAGGACGTCCCATTTCTGGGCTTAGCTCTCAATCCATTCAGCCACCTGACTGCCCCCTGAAAAATTGTTTTACATGAAATTAAGGAAAAAATAAATTATGAAATTAAAAAAAGATTTCTCAGATTAGAAGGTATTTGTTTTAAAGAAAAAGTTTACATATTTTGAGTATTCCCTAGTAATATCTGATTTTCATTTCATCTTTCTCAGTTTAACTAATTTATACTACTTGAATTTTAAAAAAATGCTGGCTGCAAGTGTTTCTGTCCTATTGGTTCATGAATAGTTAGTTCACTTCTTCAACTATATTTCTTACGGGCACCTAGGTAGCTCAGTGGATAGAGAACCAGGACTAGAGTTGGGAAAATCTTGGGTTCAAATTTGGCCTCAGAAACTTCTTAGCCATGTGATCACTTAACCCTGTTTACTTAGCCCTTGCTAATCTTGGAACTAAAACAGAAGATGAAGGTTTAAAGGGTCAGTTTGAATTTTATCTTTATCTTGGAGTCGGATTAAATTCATTGTTAGTGAAGTATCTGCTGCCTTCTCTGATATGTAAGTGCTTCATGAAACCTCTTCTGTCTCAGTGAGGTGGGACTATTTTATTACTGTTGTTTTCCCAAGTCATCTGTGAAAGTGCTGACAGATGAATGCCATTCTGCTATGAAGACTCAGCAAATATCTATTGTGCTTTTTCCCCTTGTAATCATAATGAGTGGAGGGAGGCTTTAGTTTATTTTTTATCACCTGCTGAGATCTCATGACACTTTTAATTGGTCGCTTTCTGTGTCCTTTGATTAAACTTCTATTCTGCTTTTTTTAGCAACAGATATATTTAAAGTACTCTAGAAAGTTACTAAATTGACAGACCTGTGAAATAGGTAGTTGTGAAATCATTTGAAAGTCCATTTCTTTTTATAAGTAAATATAGTTTGCTTTGTTCTGGATTCAGACTCAGTTCTTTTTCTTTGGCAGTAGATGGCATTTTTTTTATTATGAGTCCTATACCTTACTCGGCCATGTGCTTTCCCCCTTATAGTCATAATGAGTGGAGGAGTCTTTAGTTTAATTTTCATCACCTGCTGAGATCTCATGACACTTTTAATTGGTTGCTTTCTGTGTCCTTTGATTAAATTTCTGTTTGCTATCTTTTCTGTCAACCCTATCCCACTTCTTTTATCCCCTCCCCCTTTCCTATAGTGTAAGAGAGCTTTCTATACCCAGTTGATTGTATATGTTCCTCCCTCATTGAGCTAATTCTTTTTTTTTTTAAACCCTTAACTTCTGTGTATTGACTTATAGGTAAGAGTGGTAAGGGTAGGCAATGGGGGTCAAGTGACTTGCCCAGGGTCACACAGCTGGGAAGTGTCTAAGGCCAGATTTGAACCTAGGACCTCCCGTCTCTAGGCCTAGCTCTCAATCCACTGAGCTACCCAGATGCCCCTATTGAGCTAATTCTGATGAGATTGAATATCCATTTTTCCCCTGAAGGGGGGCAGTTAGATAGAATTATGCTCAGTTTTGTTAGATAAATAATTCTTGTTTGAAGTCCTAGCTCCTTTTCCCTATAGAATATGATATTCCAGGCCCTCTGATCCTATAATGTTGAAGCTGCTAAGTCTTGTGTTATCCTGGCTGTGGCTCCATGATACTTAAATTGTGTTTCTTTTGGTTGCTTGCAATATTTTCTCCTTGATCTGGGAGTTTTGGAATTTGGGTCATTTGGGGAATCTCTTTCAGGAGGTGATTGGTGGATTCTTTCCATTTCTGTTTTGTCCCGTTTCTAGAATATCAGGGCAGTTTTCCTTGATAATTTCTTGAAAGATGATGTCTAAGTTCTTTTTTTGATCATGGCTTTAAGATAGTCCAGTAATTCTTAGATTATCTCTCTTGGATTTATTTGCCAGATCTGTTGTTTTCCCCATGAGATATTTCACATTTTTTTCTATTTTTTAATTTTTTGACATTGATTGTTTTTCGATGTCTCATGGAGTTATTAGCTTCCACTTGTCCAATTCTAATTTTTAAGGCCAATTTTATTTTGTAAAGAGTGTGGGAGGCCAATAAGAGAAACAGAGTCTCATATAGATTAAAATCTGAGACTCTTCTTTTGATCCCTTTTGTGATCCATACCTTTTCTCAGGGGCGAAATGCCCCTGCTAAACTAAGGTTTCAGCCTTGGCTTGCCAAGCACCTGCATTTCTGACCAAAGGGGAAGAATGTTAACCCCTTGACTACTGGTTTGCTAAGAGCTTAAAGCTTTCCAATAAGGCCACAATACTTTTCAACAAGAAAAGGTATGGAGGGGCCAACTGGGTAGTAAAGTGGCTTGAGAGTCAGGTCTAGAGACGGGAGGTTCTAGGTTCAAATCCGGCCTCAGACATTTCCCAGCTGTGTGATCCTGGGCAAGTCACTTGACCCCCATTGCCCACCCTTACCACTCTTCCACCTAGGAGCCAATACACATAAGTTAAGGGTTTAAAAAATTAAAAAAAAAAGGTATGGATCACAAAAGGGGTCAAAAGAGGAGTCTCAGACTTTTATCTATTTGAGATTGTTTCTCTTTTTGACCTCCCACAAAAGATTTCTTCTTCTCCATGAATTTTTGTACCTTTTTTTTTTTGGCCATGTGAAACCTGCAACATTTTATTTTTTAGAAAAATTAACAGCTTCAGAATAGTTTCAAATGTGATAACTTTTCCAAAAAATGCCAAAAAGTACAGTATAAAGTACCTTCTCATTAAACTTTCTTGTCACGATACATTACATCAATGTTTTATATCAGTCTTGCAAAAAGAATTTATATTGTATCCTGGAACATAGAAATTGTATACACTGAAATAGGATGATTAACACCAATTAGTTGCTTAAACTTCAACAGAGGGACTTTTTTCCCCTTAAGAAAACTGACCATTTTCTATGTATATTAAAAGTCAATACTCAAGACTTTCAACTTAGTTGTAGCAAATGCAAGTTTGTATTTTTTTTTCATGAACAATTGATAGATGATTCTTTTTTATTTTTTTTATTTTTTTTAACATTTATTAATATACATTTTTAACATGGTTACCTGATTCATACTCCTCTTATCCCCTTCACCCCCCCCCCCGCACTCCCCCCCACCCATGGCCGATGCGCATTTCCACTAGTTTTGTCATGTGTCCTTGATCAAGACCAATTTCCAAATTGTTGGTAGTTGCATTGGTGTGGTAGTTTCGAGTCCACACCCTCAATCATGTCCACCCC
>NC_058131.1:42434290-42505744 GCF_016433145.1 Gracilinanus agilis | reverse complement strand
GTCTGCACTGGTTCCCCACTCAGGTTTTCAGAGCTTTAGTTCCTGGCTGTGTCTGCCTCCACCCACGCCTCTGCCCGTGCCTGAGCCCTGAGCCGGCGCTCTGCGCCCAGCGTCCACTCTCTGCTCCCGCGCTCAGATTTCGTTTGCGTTCTTTGGCTTACTGGGGTCTTAAATCTTGCTGCTCTTAGGAACAGGCCCCGGAGCTGCCAATGACTCGATGGGTGCCCCAAACTTGCTCTATTTCTTTTTAGCTGGCTTCAGAGCTCTAGATCTTGTGTGTGGAGGGGGTGGGGGTGGGGTGGTTGCTCAGCCCGCGATTTAGTGAGAGCCCTTTATAGCCTGGAAATGCCTCGATTCCACGTACCTTCCACGCTGTGCCCTGTTGTGGGGTTCCTCCGTTCGTCTGGACTTGTTTTTATGTCCCCTTGAGGAGTTTTGTGTGTTTCTGTCAGGAGAGGTTAAGAGCTGCTTCTTACTCTGCCGCCATCTTAACCCGGATGATCGCAAGTTTGTATTTTTAAAAAGAAAACTTATGGTTGGATACTTCTGGAGCCATTAAGACAAAAAGCATGAGAAACCAAAACTAGTCTTACTGCTTAATGTACTTAATGTCAACATCTAATAAGGGAATATCACCTACATTACTTTTGTAGAATCATTTCCAAGACAATTGCAATAGGAAAATAATATTTATGTCCTTTTTAAACTTTTCCATAAAAGGTTATGGTAGAGAATGTGTACTCAGGTTTTGGTTATTATTTTTTTTTTTTAAATCATCAATCAACCTGGACTACCCTCAGTTTAAAACTCATTATTCTTGGATTGGCTATAAGCTTTGTGTCTATGAAAAGCACAAATGCCCTAAGGGCAATTCTGATTTACTTTTGGATTCCATGGCTGACTCCCTATAATTCTTCATCAGTTATAAACTAGAAGTTATTCTTATTCAGACTGACTTCTTTCGTATATAAATGGCACTGACAGGTTTCTATCACTAGTTTCCTAAGAGACCAAGATAAAAAACCAGAGGGGGCAAGAGATAGGGGAAAGATAAACTGAGGAGATGGGATAGGAGAAGAATGTTCTTTTTATTGGAAAATAAAGTCACATTCTTTATGTGACCTAAAATCCCTGGCATTCATTTTTTTAAAAACTGATGTGGCACATCAAAAAATTCAGATTTAGAAATGACAAGACCTAAAGATGAAATGTTACTCTGCATTTTGACATCATACTACTCAAGGTACACAACCATCTAAGGATCCCTCAAGCACATTCTTGGCACAACAGACCTCCCCCAAACCCTAACAAAATTACCATTTCTCTCTGTATCATAACATTACTCCATTAACATAAAGTTGGTCTCAAGTATAAAACAAGTTACAACTCATCCCTATCCCTTCTTTTTTATCTATTTGATAAGTTTACAAAGCTATTTTCTTTTTAAGGGGTTGCTAGTTTTTTCCACAGAGTGTTTTTAATGAAAGTAAAATTTAGCATCTCAGATGGAGGAGAGCTCAGTATTTTAAGGAAGCAAACATTAAAGCTGAGATTTTTAACCAAGCAGATTCAATTTATGCCAACCGTTTTAAAATATGATTTGAACACCTGGTCATGGGTACAGGTCTTAGGCCTATGGCCAGTCTAGACAATACAAATGACTTAAGTAAAGCTTCAGTCTATCTCTTCATCTAGCCATACCTTGAATTATTTCTCTTTTCATTTCCTTCATTTGATAAAACCTTAAAAGTGAGGTTTTTATATTATTCTTCCCCAAGATCACTATAGGTAATTATGCAAACATACATTTACCACCTTTAAACACATTGAGACTAATGCCTGGAGTCAAATCTCTTGCTAAGATGTAGTCACTATAGACTTGTTATTCTAGAAAAGTTAAAAGGACATACTGGGAAACTTTTGTTATGGACCCACTGCCTAAAAAACCTCAACTGAGGAGAAAATAACAAGTTTTAGGTATACACATGCAAATTCTGAAATTATAAATTTCTTGATGGATTTTTTTTGTACCCCCGCTGATGAGATCTATTCCATGTCAAGTGCTGATCAGAAAAGAAATAGAATGATATAGACTCATACCTATGAGTCTATATCATTCTATTTCTTTATCATTCTATTTCTTTTCTGAGTATGAGTCTATATCATTCTATTGCTGCTCTCCAGTGGTAGAAAAGCAGCCACTGCAGTTCAGCAAGAGGCAAAATTGAGTACTCAATAATGGCCTCTAGTGGTGAAGAGGCAATGGTGGGGATGGGGGAGGAGGAATCCAGGTGGGAGTATGGAGAATCTGGCTACAAAGGCAGAGTTGAGAAGGTTTTTAAGGCAAGGATTCTGGGCTGGTTTTAGGGGAAAGGACACCTCTTAGCTGGAGTGGGAAGAGGTTTTAGCTAAAAGGAAGTATAGGAAGCAAGCTGGAGTGGGTGAAAAAGGACTTAGTTAGGAGGAAGGACCAGCACCCCCTTCAGGGGCTAGAAACTAATCAGCTGCTGGGTAAGGGAAAAAGGGATCCCCCTCCTCTGGGCTGGGGTTAGAGGCAGGAAGTTTAAAGCTTACCAGTAGCAGCAACAGCAAGCAGTAGCAGCAGCAGGAACAGCCTCTTCGAGGGAGAGACCCAGCTACCTGGCTCTCTTGGTGGGCATGTGTAGGCATTGAGGTTAGGAAAGCTCTGAAGGGTTTTCCAGAGGGAGAAGGAAGAGGGAAGAGGGGAAAACATGGCAGGAGAAGAAATTCTATCCCTTCGTAGTTGCCAAAAATTGTAGGAATAAAAATGAATAAATACTCCTAATGTGTATATATATACACACACACATATTTAATAATAAACAAAAAGAGAAGGAAAAGAAAAGGAAAAGGATTCTTTCAGTAAAGTGAGCAAAGCAAAGAGAGCCAAAAGTTCACACCTGCAGCACTTTACCAAAGCAAAGCACTAGCTCCCAAAAAAGAGCCCTGCAGTGTGGGTCTCAGCCAAATTTATCTCCCAAACCCCTGTATGTCAAATGAGGACGTAACTTAAAAGGATGCTGGGAATGTAGCCCAGGTGTGGCAAATTTTCCACCTGCACAATGGTTATGCCTAAGCAATATGAATGGGTAGAAGAAAGAAAAGATACCAAATAGTACTATTACAAAAATGATTAACTTCTCTAGCTAGGTCTGTTGCACATATGTAGCATGAGGAACCAAAGAAGAATGCTATCCCTTTATCATCCAATTAAGACCATGTAGAATTTCTGTCAGACCAGAAAGGACACCTTTAAGAACAGATCAGAATTTCCATGGTATTATCTCAGGGGATTACTTCATATATTTAAAAAAGGGGGGAGAGGAAGGCTATTCCAAGGTAAAAGCAGTAGGAGTTGAACCTTTAGGCCTCTTCTGAAAAGAAAAGTTGCCTGGCGAAACTGGTGAAACTGACTAGAACATAATTCCTTCCATTTACCTGCTTAGGCCTCCTGAGAACTGAGATTGGTTTCCTCTGCATGTCATTTTGCCTCTGAAGGTTTGTCTTCCTTTTTAATACTGGATAATATCGCTTTATGTTCTTCTCACTGAGAGGCTTGATTAATAGGACTAATTCCTTTATGAAGACCATTTACTTTCTGAGCTGTCAGGCTAGTGATAACTCCATAAGAACGTCTTCTTCCAGGGCCCATTCTTCCTCTTTGGCCCACTGATTTTTAACAATACCAGTCTGCTATTGTGGTCCCCATCTGCCTACTCTCATTCTGAATTGCTGGGCACCAGTATATTTAAGTCTTCTATTCAATTTTGGAAAATTCTGCTTTCTTTCTTCCTTCTTATTCAACTTGATGATATACAGAGACATCAATTTTATCAAGGTTTTCATGGCTACTGGTCTTCAATGGTGGTGGAGTTGCCACTGTGTCTGCCATCCCAATGCCGAACCTGTTCATCTCCCTAAGTGTCTTCATGGGAACTTGCCTCTGGGGAAGGCCTGCATCTCAACCCAGCCACTTCCCACTGACTGACTGAAACAAGTAAAGCAGAAGAAATGCGCACATGCAGTGGCATCCTTGCCCTCCCCTGTACCTCTTTTAACAAAGGACCAATTCTGTTTTTCATGAAGCTTTTCTCTTCAGTGCATTTTTGCATATCTTTTTCCATTTGGCCAATTCTGTTTTTAAGTATTTCTTCTGTTCTTTGGATTTTTGTGCCTCTTTTATCAGTTAGCCTATTATGTTTTTTAAGATATTAATTTCTTCAGTATATTTTTTTGTGCTTCCTTTACCAAACTGTTGACTCTTTTTTCTTGATTTTCCTGTATCACTCTCATTTCTTCTCCCAATTTTTCTTCTATCTCACTTATTTGATTTTTAAAACTGCTTTTGAAATCTTCCACTAATTCTTTTTGGGATTGAGAGCATTTCATATTTTTCTTGGAGGCTTTGGATGCAACAGTATTTACTTATATTTTCTTCTTCTGAGTTTGTGTCTACCCTGTAACCAAAATAATTTTCTATGTTGAGTTTCTTTTGATCATTTTCCTGCCTTTTTCTTTTCTTTTAGTTTAAAAAACTACTAAAGTTGGGCTCTGTAACTGTGGTGAAAGGAGCACTGTTCCAAACTTCAGGTTTTTTGTATAGCTGCCTTCAGAGCTGGCACTAGGGATCTATATGTTTTCACTACTTCCAAGGGTGGTATGATGAAAGGAGAGCTGTGTTTAATACTCTCTCCTGGCCTTGACTCTGGTTTGTGAGTAACCCCAAGCTCTCCTTTACCTGTTAGATGTGTGACCAGGGTCTCCTGTTACCCTTGGCTATACATATTGATGTATGCTGGTGCTCCTACTCACCTTGCAACACTCATGTTGCACTCAGAGCCAGCAAAGGGACCCCTGTAATCTCCCTCTGAGCAGTTTTTCACCATCTTCCCCCTTACCATCTGTGACCTAGTTCCGGAAGCCTTGGCAGCTGCTTCAGCTAAACCTACAGCCTATTCCCTCATGGGGCCTAACCTGATGCACTGCATTCCTTCTCTTCCCTGGTGCTCTAGATCCCTTCTGTTAGCCTTCTAGGTTGTTTTGGACTAAAAAATGACTTCACCTTGCCTTTTTGTAGGTAATACTGCTCCAGAATTGTTTCTGAGGTATTATATCATAGCTTTTTGGAGGATAATTTGGTAGAAATCAGATGGGTCCTTATACATTCTGAAAATCCATTTCTGTAGAGGATTCTATGACCTTCAAATCAGATATGAAAACCACCTCTGACTTTTCCATTAGTGTCCTTTTTCTCAACTTTTGGGCAAATGCTGTTGAAAGTTTGTTTACTGTTATTAATAAATAGACTGCTTCATAACTGTTTTATTAGAAGAAGGGACTATCGAGGTTGCCTACAAATAGAAAAAACATTTATGTTCATTTTCTTGAGGAAGCTGTTTGTTTCCAGTTTTCTCTGGGGTTTATCACATTCTTAATAGGAGCACTAACTTGGCTACCATCTGATGAAATAGTTAGCAGTTCTGGGAATCAGTTAGAGTTCCTTAGCTTCTGTAAACACTGTTAAAAAGCTAGGAACCAGGTCTCTAATGCTATGGTAGCATGCTAATTTGGGTATTTACAGTACTTTCTTTGTGCCAGATGGGTCCAGAACCTGTCAGCAAAACTATCTTTTCTTGGAGTAGATTGGAGTCATCTTTGGTGCCTTTAGTTTTTGTTTACTGACCACTCTCTAATTAAAGAAAGATGTTTTCCCAGTGACCACTGACCTCAGTCTCCCTGAAAGTTAATGGATTATAAACAAGATGCTGCCATTAAGAATGCATCAAAGAAGCCAGAAATTCAAGTGATTCTGTTGGCTTCCCTTGAGAAACAGAGCATCCAGAATGAGGAAGAGGATACTACCTTACTATACTACCTTGGTCAGAACACACCTGGAGGCTCTTTTTATCAGTGCCATTATTCGGAAAGGATATTGACACACTTAAAGTGTCCTTCAAAGGAGGACAACCAGGCTAGTGGGGAGACTAGAGAGAGAATAGTATATTTAACATGGAAAACACTTTGAGGAAAGGATACCATAGATGCCCTCGTACTCAAAGGGTGGAAGAAGGATTAGACTTTTCATCTTTTGGTCCCCAAGGGCAAAATGAGAAACATAGAGAGAAGTAGACACAATTCATGTCAATTCAGAGGAAAACTGCTGACAACTAGAGGAAATATTGTTTTGGGAAGTAGTGGATTAGCTTTCCCTGGAGATTGGATTTGTGATATTACAAAAGGCATGGAAGGAAAAAGGCACATCAAAAGTTGAGAAAAAGGACACTAATGGAAAAGTCAGAGGTGGTTTTCATATTTGATTTGAAGGTCATAGATTCCTCCACAGAAATGGACTTTTATAGCAGGGTAAAAGAAAAGCACATAGCTTAGATTTAGGTTTTTTGATTTGCTTAAATGGAAAAAGAATAATAGCTGTACATCATTGGTGAATAGTTTGCCTAAAGCCAATAACTCTTTTAACTATTCTCTTTAATTTAGTCAAGGGGGAACAAAGCTAATCTTAGTTTCAAGGGATCAGGATCCCCTTTTTGAACTCAAATGAGTCTTCTATTCAAGAATGACTGATTAGGTTTTCCACTTGGGTGAGATCAAGGCCATCAGACTACTATCCTGTCAAAGTATTATTTCTTTTCTTTTTTTAAACCCTTACTTTCTGTCTTAGAATCAATACTGTGTTGCTTCCAAAGCAGAAGAGAATTAAGAGCTAGGCAATGGTGGGGTTAAATGATTTACCCAAGGTCACACAACTAGGAAGTGTCTAAGAGTCAGATTTGAATCCAGGACCTCCTGTCTTCAGGCCTGGCTCCATCTACTGAGCCACTAGCTGCCCTTGTATTATTTCTTAATATTTCTTAATATTTCATAACACACCTGAAGCTTTAGTGCAAAGTATTTACACAAAGGAAATTGGGCTAGATCCATTCTGAGGGTTCTTCTAGCTCTGAGCCTTTTGCATCAAAAGGAAGGGGTTTTGTCCTGACTCCTTATTATCTTCTTTTTAGAAACTAATTTGCCAATAGAGTACACAGAAATCTCTCCCAAGTCCTATAGATCTAGACCTGATTTCCACATTGCCAGTGGTCTGATGGATAGCTCTACCTGGCATCTCATATTAATATATAGTCAGCCATGAAAAACTCAGTCTCAAATATAGAGGAATCCTGGTTAAGTTAAAAAGGTTATTTATTAAAAGAGAAAATTATTGACATGCTTATCAGAGCAGCCAAAGTTCTGAGTATGATGGAGCTTGGCGCTCAAGGAGAGGAAAAACAATTTTAGACAATGGAGGGCATGGTCTGAAGAGGAGTTGTGGATGAAGGATGGGCAGTCAAACACCAAAGCAGGATGTTCTGGAATGTTTGTAACAATGGCAGATCACAAGGATTGTCTGAGCTGGTTCAGACTGCTTCATATAGAGTTTGTGATGGACAGCTCAGCAAGGTCAGCCATCAAACACAGTGAAGGCATCTGGGAATGAGTGCTGCAGGCTTCTGTTTGGCTCTTTCCTGCAAACAGGCTCATTCTATGTCCATTATATCTGTATTGTAAGGCAACTCATGGCAAACAGACATGTTAGTGTCCCAAAATGATTCATTATACTTCTCCCAAAGCAACCTATTCCTTCTCTAACAATTAATAACATCCTTATTTCTTTTGAGGGCAGCACCATTCTTTTAGTACCCTGGATAACCATAGAGTCACCTTAGAATCTTTCCTTTCTTTCACTAGCAGCATTCCAGTGTTTTGCCAAGTCCTTTCTTTATAGCATGTCACATCTATCCTTTTTTCTGCACCCCCACAGCTTTCACCTTGTCTTTCACTTGATTTCATACAATAGCCTAATGGGACTCCTTTCTTGCAGCTTCTCTCTAATTTATATTCTACTAAGCTACCAAAGCCATCTTATCCTCAGTCATTAGTCTAACCATGTTACTCCTCAGTTCAAAAAGCTTCAGTAGCTCTATGTGGTCTGAGGATAAAATAACACTCTTTATCCAGTCATCATCTATGTCCTCCCTCACTCTGGAGACTCACTTTGTAAATCTGTCCCTTCAGGCACTCTCTTATAGACAGACTGGTCTGCTTGTTTTTGCCTGTCCTCAGAATGCCCCCATTCCTGGAATACATTTCTTCTCACCTCTGCCCTTTAGAATCCATAGATCCTTTTGAGACAGTGCAGGTGCTCTTTCTGCTTGAAACCTTCCTTGAACTTCCCAGGTAGAGTGTTTTTTTTTCCCTTTTGAAATTTGATTGTAGGGCAGCTAGGTAGCACAGTGGATTGAGTATCACATTTGGAGTTAGGAGGACTTGGGTTCAAATCTGACCTTAGGCACTTCCTAGCTGTATGACCCTGGACAAATCACTTAATACCAGTTGCCCAGCCTTTGCCACTCTGTCTTAGAATTGCTACTAAGACAGAAGTTAAGAGTTTAAAAAAAAAAAGCGTGTGTGTGTGTGTGTGTGTGTGTGTGTGTGTGTGTGTGTGTGTGTGTCTAACTCTCCCCACCCCTTCCCATTCAATAGAATTGAGGGCAAAGATTGTAATTTCTGTCTATAAATCAAAGACAGAGCATAGAGGAATGATTTTAGTACTTCAAGGACCTGAGATTCACAGGAGAGTGTAATAGTAAGTAGGCACTTAATAAATATTTGTTGAATTAAATTCCAGCAGACTAGAAAGGGGGAGTCCCAAGAATGGTATTCTCCTTTTCATTGAAGTGTATATTTCTCAGGTTTAGACCAGAGTTCAGAGTTAATGAATGGCCTTTGCCTAGTAGAGGTCTTAAATGATTACCATCCTCTCTTTCTAAATTTCTCTTCTGCTTTGTTTCTACAGGAGATGAGTGTAGGTTATGCGAATGGAATCAGAGTGATGAGCATGACTCACACGGGAGAGCCTGGATTCATGCTCTACATTCCTATAGAGGTAAGAGAGTTATAAGAGCTTTTCAGTGTTGATAAGATTCAGTTGTTGATGATTGATCAAATCTATCTGTCAGGCCACCCACATAGCTGGTGACTCTTAATTATTGGAAGCAAAATTTAAGACAGTTTTTTTTAAAGGAGGTTTTCTACTTGAATTCCATTTCTCCATACATATTATTTCACATAGGGATATAGCTGAGTGCAGTGTGTGCCAGTAACCAGACAAGGCAGGGTTAGAGAGGCTATTTGGATGTTCAGTTTGTCTTGTGAATGAGACTATGTGACTTTTATGCATTCATATTAATTTTCTTTCTTTCTTCTTTTTTTTTTTAACCCTTACTTTCTGTCTTAGAATTAATTCTAAGGCAGAAGAGCAGTAAGGGCGAGGTAATTGGGGTTAAGTGACTTGTCCAGGTTCACACAGTTAGGAGGTGTTTGAGGCCATATTTGAAACCAGATCCTCCTGACTCCAGCCCTGGTGTTATATCCACTGTTCTACCTAGCTACCCCTTGCAGTCATTAATTTTCTTAGTTGACATCAAGTATCCTAAATTTGTTTCTAATTCAGAGACACTTATGTACATTTAAATTAGTTGCTGTGTAAGTTTCTGAAACCAGCGTTTAAATGAATGAATGAAAAAAGCATTTATAAAGTATTTATTCTGTGCCAGAAACCACTGTGCTGGGAATACAAATGCAAAAGGTACAAATAACCCCTGCCCTGAAGGATCTTTAATTCTAATGGTTGAGATCACCCTCTGAGGGGTCTTTGGCCCCTACATAGTTACTGGGATGTTTGAGTGGGGCCTTGGGTAAGTAGATTGATACACTTCGTCCTGTAACCGAGTCATTTGATCTCGAGAATTTAGAGGAGTGAGAAAAGAGCCCTTGTCAAGGGGCACAGTGGCTAGTAACATAGAGGAAGAAGTGTGAGAGGAGGGCTTAACTGAAGCATGACTAGGACTTTTCCTGAAGCGAATGATTTCTTGATCTTTTAAAGAGAAAGGTGTTGATGTCACCAAAAGAATCTTTTTAGATTTAGGGTTAGAGAAAATAGAAGAGATTGACTTCATGGTTTTTCTTTTGGTTCTTCCATGCTTCCAGAGTTTATTATTGTTGGTATCTCTGAGAAATTAGAAACTATTACACAGACTTAGAGTTGGTCAGAACAGTACCCAATATTCATTTTATGAAAAGAAGCAAAGTGTGAGGAAAGAGATAAAAACAATGAGTAGTAGCTTGAGAAGTGGTGAGAGCAATAGTAGGCCACAATGGGATGAAAGGTGTGAAAGAAGAAATGGATCCTATTGTAATAGTCATATTACAATAGTAATAGAATTTCTGCTTTTAAGCTATAAGTGTATTTGTTTAACAGGTATTTATTAAAGACCTTTGCATGACACTATGTGGTATTGTAGAGGAGCAAAGAAGTATTTTTTAAAAAATGGTCCCTTCCTTCAAGGATCTTGCTGCCTAGTTTGGGAGTATAGTATCCAATAGTATCCAAATGACATCAGCTATTAACTGTTTCCAAATGCAAATCAGAAAATTTTATTTGTGTCCTTCTAGCATATCAGATCATGGATAATGAGGTGTTATTTGTTCTTTAGGGGAGCTAGTAGTCTATACCACAGAGTATCCTGCTGAATTTGTTTTTAAGGAGGAGATTAACTGATGCTACCTAGTTGAACTTTACACATTGGCTTGGCCTGGAAGGAGCCTCAGGAACTCTCAGCTATGCATTTGAGCAAGAAGGACATGGGAGTCATATAGCATGATCTCATTTCCTCATCAGTCATAATTCCCTAAAATGCATCAGGAAACTTAATTTCTTTGTCCTTACAGTATGCCCTGCATGTGTACAATGAGCTCATGAGTGTTGGACAGAAATATGGAATCCGAAATGCTGGATATTATGCTCTCCGAAGCCTCCGCATTGAGAATTTTTTTGCCTTTTGGGGTCAAGATTTGAATGCTTACACAACACCCATGGAGTGTGGACGAGAGTTTCGAGTGAAATTGGATAAGGTACTGCATACACCCAGATTCAGATCCTCTATGGGAGGATGCTCTTGTCAGATTAGGAAAGAGTGTTCATAGAATAATACACTTGGAAATGCCAGAGTTGCAACAGCAAATAGATTATTATGAATAGAATATCCTTTTATTCAATTACTTGAAAATAACAAAGTGTCTATAGAAAATTCTTGTTCTAATGCTGTAGCTGTGAAATCCTTTAGATTGACTACTTTTTTTAATGCTTTGGTAATTATGGGATTTGTATTGTTATACCAATATCTAAGTTTTAAAAAAAATTCATGCTAATTTGTCTTATGACTGAAGTCTTATTTAAATTTTTAACAAGTATTTAATCTGCTGTTGCTAAAGAGGTGTGAAGTAGGCCACCTCCAGTGTAAGGATAAAGACCTCACCAGAAATGACTAGAGGGTGGCATTGTAATGTATTGAGATCAAAGATTCTTAGTGCTGTTTCTCAAAATCAAATAATGGTGGCCTGCATGCTGAAGGTCTGTGTTTTTTTTTCTTTTCCAGGGGATGGACTTTATTGGTCGGGATGCACTGTTAAAGCAAAAGCAGAATGGAGTGTATAAACGCTTCACGATGTTCATCCTTGAAGACCACGACACAGACCTGGACTTCTGGCCCTGGTGGGGAGAGCCCATTTATCGGAATGGGCAGTATGTCGGTATGACCACCAGCAGCGCCTACAGCTACACTCTGGAGCGTCACATCTGCCTTGGCTTTGTACACAACTTTAATGAGGAGACCGGGGAACAGCTAGTGGTAACAACTGATTTCATTAACCGTGGAGAGTATGAGATCGACATTGCAGGGCATCGCTTCCAGGCCAAGGCTAAACTTTACCCCTTCGTCTCCCTTTTCGCTTACAAACGACGAAAGGATGAGATAGAAATGAGTGACGTGCACGGAAAGTAATTCTGGGAGGGAACCCCGTCGCCTTCTTTCTCACACTAGGATATCCTACTAGGATCATCTCGCCAACTGCTTCCTCCTTCCTTCGTCGTTTCCTATTCTTTCTCCATAGTCTATTCTCCATTTCTTCACTTTGAAGCTTATTTTTAAAATCTTGAGATTGTTTGAAACTTCACCTACAGTAACTTTTTTTTTGCTTTAAATTATTTTTCATCTTTACTCCATCCAGTACATTCTCCCCGTGTTTGTTCCTTTCAGGTCTCCTCTCTCCCAATTCTGATGTTGGCAGATAGCCTAACAGGCTGAACGGAAGTGAATATCTGTTGAGCAGAAACAGTTGCACCATTGTGGCTGCCCTTTGAAGGGTGGCCGTCTGATACAAGTACTTGCTCTTTGTGCCACCTACAACCAAGAATAGCTGGTATTTGCTGGCCTCTAGCTTAGCGTTAACTCTCCTTTCTTCACTTGGGCATTCTGCATACCAATTTCAGTAGTGTGGCCAGATATCATACCCATTCAGGCTACATCCAGACAGTGGCTTGAGGAGATGCTCCTCTTAGGCAGTTCGTTGGGGATATTCCAATTTACATTTCCTCATGTACATTGTGCAGAGGGGTTTGGTGCAATGACACACTGAGCAATAGAACGATTAGCTACCTCATTGGTGTGAGACTTGATAAGGGTTTTTATTGGAGTGATGTCTCAGAAGAGCAGTCTCCAACTTGGTCTTTGTATTCTCTCTCAAAGCAGTCATTGAAGAGGTTTGATTATTGGATCCTCCAGTGGGGGAAAACCCTGCAGGTAACTGTCTGCTGTCTTGATGGGCTCCTTTAGCTGCACTAGGCTGAGGACATCAAGTCTGAGCAAAGCCAGGGATGACATCCCTGTCAGTGATAAAAGCAAGTGATGCTGTTGTTCTTTCTCTCAAAAAGTCTAGTTTCCCCTTCTTGGTTTTCTTTTCTCCAGGTATGATGCACTTTCTTTTTGCCAGTTCAGCCTTACTTGGCCTATCTGTCGTAGGCATATAAGCTTCTGATCCTTTGAGGGAAGATCAACTGGAATGATATCTGTATGGCGAGTTCAGTAGTACACCTCACCAGCCACGCTGAGTAATAGCCATACCATTGACCCACTTGGCTCTGTTGAAGAGGGAAGCATTCTCTCCAAGAACTTGATTCATGTGGACTTTGATCCTGGCTTCCTGTCATCTTCTCCATCAAGGAAATTATCCTCTATTACTCGTTGAGTTTTCTTCTTTCTGTTTATCCTTACCCACTGAAATGGAAAATTAGTTTCAGTTTTTGGGTTTGCTTTGTTTTCTCAAGAGAAAAGGTTAAAAAAAATGTCTTTGCACACTGTTTTGAGTGGAGTATTTCTTTGACCTTGAAGTGAAACCCCAGATGCTACAAACTGCTATGAGATCTAGCCTCTAGACTTTTTTTCCCCAATTAAAACTGCTAAAACCAAGGAACAAAGAACTAGTACACATGATTCATGAACTTGGCCTTCTCTGTACCCCTTCGCCCCCTCAAATCTTGGAAGCAATAAATCCAAGGTCTTCAGAACTTAGGAATAGGGTTGGTTTGCCTTTGGAATCTCTCCCTTTCCTTCCTTTCCCTACCTTCTGAATTGTAACACAGTTATTTACCCACTAATCAGTCTAGGTCATTCCTTCTTTAGTAAAATACTTTTGGACTCAAGCTTGGCTTTTTTTCTTGGGCCTTTGCTCATTAATTAAAGAGAGAGACCTGAAGGTGAAACTAATTTATGGTTTAGATAACTTGCTAGCAGCCGCCCAAAGAAGTTGGCTTTTCTTGTCAGTTTTGGTGAGTGTGAGGTCTGTGATCTCCTTCACAGCTCATTTATTTAGACTCCCTTTACCTAGTATGTCTTTTTATTTGAGTCAAAACCTCGAGATTTCTGCTACATTTAGCATTCCATATAATTCTTTGGCTGAGACAAAGCTGGGCAAAAGGAGGAGGGGAAGAGAACTGTCTCCCAACCTAAGAACAGAGCAAAGGATAGAATTTTCAGGAAAGACTTTTGAGACCAGAGATTTAGGAGTTGAGGAAGGTGGAGGAACAAATATAGTGGATGAGGTTTTCTGTAGTGATGTGCCAAAGGCCTGGCAGGGGGTGTTTTGTTTGTTTGGAACACAGTACCACTGGCTGTGGGTAGGGTGCCCCTACTACTTGGAGATTTTGCACTAATCCAGGTTCTTTCTTTGTAAATAGAAATGTGGACTTCCCAGTTGTATGCACAGGAGTTACTGTCTCCTAGGAGAGGCCCGTCCTCTCTAGGGACAAGATAGAGTTTAGTGGTTGCATTATGATACCATATCATTGCTTAGAGAAATAGAAAAAAGGCAGCTGCGTAGTCACCTCAAAAACATTTGGCTAGAAACTTACCTGGCAAAAAGGATACTTGGCTTTCTTGTTTTTCAGTTACTGTTTCTCTTCAGATCCCTGGGTGGAAAGGAGAAGTATCCCCTTCTCACTAATGAGAAAACTCTAGGTGGGGAAAAACCAGTTTGAGCCAGTCAGAACCTCCCAGGCTGGTGTGTTTGTCTTTAAAATCAAATCACTTCTTTCATTCAGATGGGTGGGTCAGACCACAGTTTGTTGGCATCTCATCTAAAAAGAGGCCTAGGGCTTCTGAAAGCCAAGCCAGCATTGGTCTTCAATACTTTGGGGCTTTTGCTCTGTCCAAGGATAGAACAGACTTCTTTGAGAGTGAGATCTGAAATGTTCGTTCACTTACTTTGGTTTCAAGCTTCCCTGGGAGCATGATTCAGGTGACTGGACAGTGGTGCTCTGTGGCTATAACAGTAGGCCCAGGACAAGAAGTAGCCAGTTTGATCCACTTTAGAACAGGCCAGTGTCCTTTGGAGAAAAAAGATCTTCTGTAAATTATCCTTTTAGTAAGAGCAGAGCTTGATCCAACAGGCTTAAGATGAACCAAACAGCTGGCGAAGCAAAGAGAATTTTATTGGGTTGGGTATTGTTTTTCCTTCTCCGAAATACATGTTATTTCATCCCAGCCATCCAATCAGATTGTTGGAGTTTTAAGGCATTTGAGAGATGATTGTGCTTCCTGTGGAAGAGAGGGATTCAGTACAGTTGTTGTATTGACAGGCCATTCTCCAACAACAAATTCAATCCTACAAACATTTTCTGAGGTAGTCTTCATGGATGGTCACATTATTCTTTATCATCTTCCTTCTTGCCATTTCCACCTAAATTCGTTCTCTCTCCTTTTAGCCTTAAGTCAGGAAAGTTTGGGCTGCATACTCCTGGCTACAAGTTTTCTTTGGGCTTCCCTAGAAAACAGCTAATGAGAACTTTCCTTCTAGTTGTGTCTGTGCATTTGGACCTGTTTTCTTGTTGTAGGAAAAGTCATTTGGCATTGGGAATTTGAACTTCAACCAGAGACTATTAGGTTTGCTTGGCAGGTTCCTCCCAGAGAGCAGAGGCACTGAGGTCAAGAACTAGTCCTAGAAGCTTTGGGAAAACAAAGTACTTTGATGTGATTTCAGAGTTTGGAGATTTTAATGACTAATCACTACTGTAGAATTGAATGTTGTTTACTTAAGTAAATCAGTCCCTTGATGGAATTTGGGAAGAGTTTAAGGAAAACAAGTTGCTTTGTCTTTTCTTTATGGTTTAGCTGCTACCAGTATCCCAGACTGCCAGCAACAAATGCAATATAATGACTAAATTAAATCCCTGCAGTAAAAATGGTTTTCTTCTTCCCAGGGTAGCTTAATTCTTAGTCATTCTCTGGAGAAAAATCAACTCTTGCTTTATTGTAAAGACTGGTGCATCATTTCTATATTGATTGATGTGTGCTTAGAGAAGTGTAGGGCAATAGAAATGAGCACCTAGGAAAAAAAACACCCAGAATTTAACAATAATGTGTGTGATCCATACTTCTGTTATCACTAAAGGACAAATATTGTATTTGTCTTAACTTTTCTGGTAGATAAAGGGAGAAGTAATTTCTCAGCTGTCCTTTTGACCTGGGTAAAAGTCTCTAGCCTTAAAGGGTTTCTACTACAGGAATGAATTCCATGAACTGCAGTGTGGTTATAAAATCCATTGGAGCCTGGAAGAATAGGGTATCTATGCCATGTGGTCTCAATTAAGTATTTCTTACTTTCCATATATTATAAAATCAACTTTCAAGATTTATTACTTGGATAACATCCCAACTTCTTTCGTTAAAGAAAACAACATCATAATTACTGGACCAAATTGAATGAAATTCTCACTTGTCAAGTCATAACTGCGTGCGTGCGCGTGCGTGTGTGTGTGTGTGTGTGTGTGTGTGTGTGTGTGTGTGTGTGTGCAGAAGGCATTGGCCAAATATCTTAACAAAAGCCTAAATTATTATCCAAACAAAAATAGGATTGCAATCAAATCCTGTCTATTTGTAGGCTTCTGGCACCTCATACCCCCTTTATTTTAAAAATATTTTATAAGCAATCATAATTCAGGAGAAATAGTTTCCTTTTATTTGTCATAGTTCCTAACTCGCACCCCCACCTTTTTTTTTTTTGGTAATAACACAAAGATTCTGGGAATTTTTGTCCTTTCCCTGTTCCCGATTTTGACTAAATATTCTTAAGAAGAAATTTGGCTTGTCTGTTAAGGAGCGTTACTTTTATTAGTTCTGAGTAGGAGACAGACTTTTTTGCCTTGGCATCATTTTTTAGTCAAATGTAATTTCTCAGGTACATTACTACTTGGAAACTAAAAGAGCTGGGCAGTTATTACTATAGCCCCAGTGCTAGCTAGGCCTCCTTAGAATAGCATATGAATTTCTGTATCAGAATGGAAGGAACAGCACTGATTTAACTTGATAAATCCCAAATTGGCCCAACAGGTCTGTTTTTTTGTTTGTTTGTTTTTTCTGGGAAAGTAGAACCAAGTAGTTTAAGTTCTGTACCCCCAGCACTATTTCTAAGGTAATTCTCAGGTTTTATACCTAGAAGATTCAGTTACTTTGCTTACTGTCACATCTTGTTTGGCAAATATAACTGAAAAAAAATACCCTTGACCTTTTTGTTCTCATTAACCCCAGGTTTTACATTTTCAAATGTTATTAGCAGAGGATAAACTGTAGCTTTCTGAGCTTACTTCCATATGCTAGACAGTTGGTTATGATAGACGTGGGAGGGCAGCTGTCATCTTCTTTGAGCATCATGCTGAAGGACTTTGGCAGTTCCCCCAAATGGCATAACTGTTAAAGGTGAATCCATCCGCAGTAATCACTCGGTTCCATCTCCATGGCCTCCCCAGCATGTAGGGTACAGCTCTCCAGCTAAGTAGAACCAGACAAGTTTTCTCAGTAGTGAGATACACTTTTGGTCTCTCTTGGGCTGCCTCTTTGCACACGGTAGTTCACAAAGAGAGTCCTAAGAGAGCCTAAGGCAAATTCTGTTGATGTTGACTACTGTATTGTTCATGGAAAGGGCTCTGTGGTTTTAACAACTTCCTCGATATCAGTGTCATGGTGTAGAGACGACTCCCACAGTCAGGAAAACACCATCTCACATGTGCTCTGACAGGTGGATTTTGAATAAACAAAGTTGCCCCTCTACCCCTGCCACGAAAATAGGATACGGTTAGTTCTGAAATCAGCTGTCTGTCCTGCTTTCAAACTCAGAAAATAATGAATCTGCTCTGTGTCTACAGTACCTCAGCCATCGCCACTTTGGGCCCCTGGTTTAAGGTGCTAAATCCCTAGACTCTTCATGAATGCTTTTCTTCCTCAGAGTAGCTTTCCAGGACTGATCCTTTGACTGGCCTTTTCTCTCCCGAGCGCCTGAGTGACTCTGTGCGCCATAGGACAGACAGTCTGTTGTGTTGGGCAAAGCAAGACACCTTCTTGGTCACCTTTGCTTTTCCTCTGTGAATGGACTTGCATTTTGTTCTTCAGCCTTCTTCTGGCTCCTGAGGAAGGGACTGACACTGTTACAAGAACCAGGCCAGTGTTTCTTCTGCAGATGAGAAGAGCGCTCAGGAAACTTGAGCTCTGCCGCCATTTTCTAGTGCCTTACACACACACGGGGGAGGTGGCCAGCACAGAGAGAGGCCCCATTTCGGTCCATCCCTTCCTCCTCATAGCCACACTTCTCTCTCACATAGCAGGAAGGAAAGGCTCTCCGCAGATGTATTTGAATGAACATTGTTCTAGGAGCACAATTCATGCTTTAACTAAACTCTCAGTCTATATGAAAATGCCATTCTTGTTATCGCAAGTTGTTGTAACCCTTCATGTTTATGCAGAGCAGCAAAGCCCAGCGTTGTCTGCTGGAGCTTAGGGTAAGAACAGGATCCTGAAAACATGAGGCACTTTAGCGAATTGGAATCATTTTGTGGGGTGCTGATGGTGGGCTGCCATTGGGCACACAGCATGGGCCCCTGCCTCCCTGGTGGCCAGGTTGGCTGAGCATCGTGTGTTGTGTCTATATTGAGTTGTAGTTCAATTAGATCTCCTGGTCTGTATACATATCACAGTTTTTCTTTATGAATAAACAAGCATTTAATTACTCTAGCCCTAGCACCTTGTGAAATGTTTTTTGTATGTAGCAAATGCATTTCTCCCATCCTCCAGGTATGTGTGTGTGTGTGTGTGTGTGTAAATATATATATGACAATTCTGTATTATTATTTTATATGAGAAGAACCACCACAACTGCCCCAAACCAATGCCTCATCCTAAAGGTGCCCTCGTGGACCTTCAGAGAAGGTGTAGCAGGAGGGATGCGATTCAGAATCAGAAGTCTTCACTTTGAAACCCACCTTTTGGCCATGGAAGGAACTGAAACCCCCTCAGAGGCTCAATATACTCATTTGTACAACGTGGATAAAAATACCTGCTTTCAGGGTTATCATTAGGACCTGTGATCAGAGCACTTTGTATACTTGAAGCCTCCTATAAACAAACGCCATTTGGACACAAGTTTGGGCTCCACAAGTTCCTTCCACATTGGGACAGAATGCAGACTCGACAATATTGTTGGCCAACGAATTGAACTGCCTTCAGAGAGGCTGAGGAATAATATGCTGTCATCCAGGGGATTTGATGTGAAGGAATTGTACTCTCCGTTGATCATGGAAATACTCATAAAATAGTGAGATCTTTTTGAAGGCTTGAAATGGTGAAAAGTTTGAAACAGGTAAAGAAAGTGGTGAATGATGTTCTGTGTGGTAGTGGCAAGATGGAAAAAAGAAACCTCAAAGTGAACTAGTCATTAAATCTTTCTCCAAAGCAACTCTTTGGACTTGGAGCTGCTTCTGTGAAGGGCTTTTCTGGTGTGTTCTTGTGGAAGGCAGATGTACCATCCAGAATTGCCACCAAAAGGAGTGGAAGGTGTAATGAGGGCACTGAATTCCCTAAGGATGCCTGGGCAGACCCTCGTTACAGCACTGCCTCTCACCAATGTTATGTCCTTGGATAAGTTATCTTCCCCTCACTAGACCTTATTGTCCTCCATCTAGAATGCTAGGAGAGGACTGAATAATCTCCAAGGTTCTTCCTAGCTTCCCCCCCCCCCATTTATTTATTTATTTGTTTGTTTTTAAACCCTTACCACCATCTTGGAGTCAATACTGTGTATTGGCTCCAAGGCAGAAGAGTGGTAAGGGTGGGCAATGGGGGTCAAGTGACTTGCCCAGGGTCACACAGCTGGGCAGTGTCTGAGGTCAGATTTGAACCTAGGACCTCCTGTCTCTAGGCCTGGCTCTCAATCCACTGAGCTACCCAGCTGCCCCCTTTTTTTCTTTTTTAAAGGGTTCCACGTTCTAAATACTTTTCACTGTTTGGGCTAGAAAGAGTTTAAACATTGTGCCTTACATGTATTTATTGATTAGTGAAGGAAGGATAAAATTAGGCCCACCATTTTGAGAATTTACTTTTGTAAAATCTTCAAAGATGTGATCTTAAAGAGAAAATAAATGACTGTATCCAGAATTGCTGCCCATCCTGCATTCTACCCAGCATGCTCATTGCTAAAGTTCTAAGTTGAAATGACCCTCCAACTATGCCTTCAAATTAGCCTTGCAAGGTGTATGCTGGGAATAAACCTGCAAAAGCAAGCTTTACCTTACTGGCCTTTTCCATGATTCACTTGGTCAAAATGAGGCTATTTCTCTGATGTTCAACGGGATTAGCATTAGGCAAAATTGCCTCAATGCCAGATATCAGTGATGATGGATGTCTCATTTCCTTTGTTATGAGAGGAAACCAGCAGATGGCACCATTTGCATGTAAATTAAGGAGACTTAGAGCTTGAGCACTCCACTATTGCTGGGGAAAATTAGAAATCAATCAAGCCAATCCAAAAGGTGAATTTTTCTGGAACATAGGGAGGATGTGGAAAGAAATGTGGAATTGTGCCACTGATACCCTTCTTTGGCTTTTTACCTTATAAGCCTTGAAATGAGATCTTCCATTTAAAAAATCCTCTTGCCCAAAGGCTCTTGAGTAGACAATTATGAGCATAGTATTAAAGAAAATTCTAGAACTGGAAACAAAACCAGAAGCTGAGTGCTGGGAGAGACTTTTTGTTTAAACAGCCATGGAATGCACTCCTTTGGGGTTGGAAAGTAGCTTTTTTTGCTAATACATTTGGCATTACCATGATACTTTGGGTCTCTTGGTTCTTTAGATTCAGTGATAATCAATGAGATGATGGATAAGGAGATTGAGGCAGAAAAGTGTAGACTATGCAAAATCAAATCCACAGGACTCCAGAAACACCTAGTCATTAGAGCTTCCTTCATATATTGCAATCAGTCAAATATTAAATATCTACTATATGTACTATAGTACTGGGGATACAAAAAAGAGGCAAAAGACAGCCCCTTCCCCAAGGTTCCAATGAAATACAATCCAATGGGAGAGACAACATGCAAACATATTACAAAGGAAGCTCTATACTGGATAAATAAGAAATAATGAACAGAGGGAAAGAAGTAGAATTAAGAGGGGTTAGGGAAGGCTTCCTGTAGAAGGCGGGATTTTAGATGGGATTTAAAGGGAATCCGAGAGATCAGTTGTCAGAGTAGAGAGGAGATCACTCCAGGCATAGGGAAGAGTCAGAAAATGACCAGAGCAGAGAGCTGGAGAGACTTGGTGTAAAGGCCAGGAGGCTATTGCCAGTGGACCCAAGAGTATGTTTTGGAGAGTAAGGGATATGACTGGGAAGGTAGGAGGAGTCTAGATTATGAAGGGCTTTGGATGCCAAAATGGAGCACTTTAGAGGCCACAGAGAACCACTAAAGTTTAATGAGTCAGGGAATGGTGGGGTGAGGGGGGAGCTGGGTGTATGACATAGAGCTGTTATTTTAGGAAAATCACTTTGGTGACTGAATGGAAGATGGATTGGAATGGAGAAAGACTTGAGTCAGTCAGACTCCCCAGCAGCTATCTCGATAGTCCAAGCATGAGGTGATGAGGGTCTACTCCGGAGGCTGGCAGCGTCGGAGTAGAGGATGACTTTTAGGTTGTAAGCCTGAAGGACAAAGCATGGTGGCGCCCTTGACAACAACAATAGGGAAAGTAGGAAGGGGGTGGGTTTAGGGAGAAAGGATAGCGAGTTCTGAACATCCAGATTGAGATGTCTGAAGGGCAGTTGGTGATTCAGGACTGGAAGTCAGCAAAGAGCCTGGAGAAGGAGAGGTCAAGTTGAGAGTCATCAGAATAGAGAGTAGTCAAACCCTTGAAAATTGATGAGATAATCAAGTCAAGTGTGTGGCAGGAGACCCCCGAAGGTCACCTACAGTGAGGAGGCTTGATCCAGAGGAAGATCCAGCAAAGGAGACAAAGGACTGGTCAGATACAACAGAGGAAAACCAGGAAAACTTAGAAAGACTATCAAGGAGGGAAGTGATCAACAGTGTCAAAGACTGCAGAGAGGCCCAGACAAATAAGTGGATTTGTCAACTAAAAAATACTTGTGGGAGCAACTGGGTGGCTCAGTGGAATGAGCCAAGCCTAGAGATGGGAGATCCTAGGACCAAATCTAGCTTCAGATACTTCCTAGCTGTGTGACCCTGGGCAAGTCACTTAACCCCCATTGGCTAGCCCTTGCCATTCTGATACCTTGTAGCCAATAGTATTGATTCTAAAACAGAAGGTAAGGGTTTTTCAAAATTTAAAAAAAAAGGATCATTGGGAACTTTGGAGGGAGTAGTTTCAGTAGGATGATAGTTGCAGACTGTAAGGGACTTGGAGAGAAGAAAGCAGACACCCCTTTTGTAGATGGCCTTTTGGGGGAGTTTAGCCGCAAACGAAGAGATCTGGGACAAAACTTAGCCAGGATGGAGTGGATGAGGGCATGTTCATAGGCAGCAGGAAATGAAGCGGGGGAGTGGGTGAGATGCAAAGTTAATGGAAGAGTAGAGAGCAGAGGAGGGAGACAGATGGGGTGGGATGGCATCCCGTGAGAAGCAGAGGCTGGCCTTGGTAAGGAGGCGGGCAGAGGGACACGAGGTATCTGGCCGAAGGGAGACGAGGAGGGAAGGAGGAGCTTGCCTCCATTACGTTGGCTTTTTTGGGAGAACATGAGGCCAGATCCGAGGCCGAGAGTGTGGGGGGACGAGGAGCCGCGGAAGCTTCCAGGAGGGACGAGAACCTTTGGAGCTGCCACTTTGGAGAGCGGAAAAGTCAGATGATGAGGGAGGCATGCTAGGATTGCTAAGGAGTAGAGAGAGTCCAGTTGGGGTCATGCAATCTATTTGTAGTGGACCCAGTTGGGATATTTTCTCCATTTATTTATTCATTCATTATTACTATAATTTTATAATTAAGCATTAATTCATCCACATGCTCCATTTATTCAGCTGTTTGTGTGTAGGTGAGAAGGTGTTCCTGAAACTAGAAGCTTGCATTTCTTGCCAGTTGAAGCCATGGGAAGAGCACAGGTGAATCTGATGGCACTTGAAGAAGCGGAGATTTTCCTGGGCTGGGCTGGTCCCCGCCCAGCCCCACATCCGTGCGCCATCTGACTTTGGAGGGCTCAGTGTGTAACCTCATGCTTTCTTTCCTGTCCCCCCCGGCAGCCATGCACAATCTGCCTGCTGTGGCCTCTGAGCCGTCTCCCCGGCCGGGAGAGCCGCTCAAACACTCTCTCTTTCTTCCTACGAGTCTGGGATGGCCGGGCACAAAGCAGCTATACAGGGATGAACTGGAGCTGCCTCCCGAGTCCTGGCTTGGCTCGCACGGCTCGGGAACCCGGGCTAAACTTGCTTTGGCACTTAGCCCTCCTCTGGCTGGTCCCCAAGAGATGTGTGCTGCTGCCAGATTTCAGGATCAAAAGAATAAAAAATAAAAAAGCCACCCTCTGCAGAGCCGGTGAATGAGGCTCGCTGTTTGTTGAGCCCCAGTAGCAAGCTTTACCCTTGCAACGATCTTCATCTGTCTTCTACCCCGTCCCACCCAAATGACGAAATTATTTCATCTTCACCAAGTCACGGTTGAGAGGGACCCAAATGCCATCCCCACCTTCTACATACAGAACCTGGTTGGAAGAGAAGGAACATTTTTCCAGTCCTTTCATTCCCACCAAAACCACCTTCTCTCCTTTCGAATCCCACCCCCCACTGTACCCCTAACAGGTCCTTAGCAGAGTTGACAACAAGCTCAAAAGTGGCAAAATACCCAGCGGTGCTTTCAAAATATATGGAGCACCCAGGAGGGAATTTTGAAGTGACCCACAGAGGGAACTATGTGTTAAGTCTTTCTTCTATGGTCAAGGGTTATTTATAATCGAATAAATTTACATCGTTGCTGTTATTCAGTCATTTTGACTCTTTGTGCCCCACTTGGAGTTTTCTTGCCAAGGATACTAGTGGTTTGCCATTTCCTTCTCCAGTTCATTTTACAGATGAGGAAACTGAGGCAAACAGGGTAAAGCGACTTGCCTAAAGTCACACAGTTTCTAAGTGTCTGAGGCAAGATCTGAACTTGCACAAAGAAGAGCAAATCCATACCTTTTGACCCAGAAATACCACTTTGAGGTCAGTATCCCAAAGAAATCAACAAAAGGAGAAATTGCCTATTTATTAAAAAAAAAAATTTATAACAGCTCTTTTTGTGGTGGTAAAGAATTGGAAACTGAGGGCTTGCCTATCCATTTCAGAATGGCTGAACAAGTTGTAGTATAAGATTGTAATGGAATGCTCTTCCGCCATAAGAAACGATGAACAATGATTTCATAAAAACCTGAAAAGGCTTATATAAACTGATGCAAAGTGAAATGAGCAGAACCAGGGAACACAGAAAAAGCTGTAAGGCGATCAATTGTGAATGTGAATTGTGATGATCAGCAACACAAGAATCCAGGATAACTCCAAAGGATTCATGATGAAAAGTGCTATCCACTGCCATAGAAGGAACTGATGGAGTTTGAATGCAGATTGGAGTATATCATTCTACTCTTTTTTCTTTTGTGAGTTTTCTTCTGTTTTTCTTGTATGTGTGATATGTGTCTTCTTTCACAACATGAAGAATATGGAAATCTGGAAGGCATGACAGCACATGTGTAACCTCTGTCAGATTATTTGCTCTCTGGGAAGGGGAGGAAAGAATTTAGATCACAAAATGTCAGAAAACACCCAGAGATTTTGTTTAGATTTCAGTTGGATTTCCTGTGCGTTTCAGAGATCTCTGGAGAAAATTGGGGTTCACGAGTCATTTCAGGACCCAAAGGAATTTTATAACATTAAACCTACTTTGTGAGTGCGAGGATCCAGGGCAAGTAGGGGCATGCTCTTAATACAGGAGTTCTTAACTTTTTTTGTGTCATTAGCCCCCTTGACTATCTGAAGTATAATGACTGAAATTCTCGAGAGGAATAATCCTTAATTTTTAAGTCCATTTATTAATCAGCCACTCAAAAAAAATCTAAATTAACCAGTAAACTCCTTCCATAATTCGAATGGATGTTGAGGATTGGGAAGAGGGCAAAACAGAGACCTGGGCCAAACAAAAGCATCTGGGAAAGAGAGTTGGGTCAAACTCAACCAGAGAGACCTGGGGAACCTCCTGGGCATACACCAATATATACCCCATGGGAGTCCCTATCCTGGACATCCCAAACCATTTCTAATGGGTAAACAGTTATTTGAGGAGGTGGGTTAGGAGACCTCAACCTCTCCTTCATTACTTTGCAGAAAGAAGAGGGTCTTAAGGTTGACAACAAGCCCTTTTCTTCCCTGCCACTTGGCTAGGTCACTGTAATCCAAAATGGCTGGTAGAGCTTGCTGATTTTATTTAATCTCTCAAGTGGGTCAAGTGGCTCAGCCCTGCCCCTAATCCTATAATCCTCAACAAAAATCAGCATAAGGGAGCACCCAACCCAGCCTCAAAGCCTGAGGGAGAAACCAGTTGGAGTTTTCAAATCAAACTGTTCTTGGAGGGCTAAAGGCGAGATTATTTCACAAAAGACATCCCAATTCAATATTAATTTTCCAAAGCCCTGGCTCTCTATCCACTGGGCCACCTAACTCCCTTCCTTTTGAAGTTGGCTGTTTGTTAAATCCAGCATGTTTGTGAGGGTCCAGAGTAGAGGGAAAAGGAAAGAGCAAAACATCCCAGTGCTCCCAGGATCCAGGACTGGTTTTGTTGTAGCACCTGGTGCCCAATAGAGAGCAGAAGAGGTGACAGATGGGGACCCCAGCCCCACCGAGAATCCTGGACCAGGGTACTACAGAAGCAACAAGTCAAGCTGGTTTGATTTCTCGTCTGAAGAATAAGATGATTTCTAGTTCAGGAAAATGAAAGATGACAGATCCACAATTCTACAAGGAGCCAAGCAAAGAAACAGCAGAGAAGACAATCCATGGAGAGGAGAAGAGAATCGAGTCCCTTACAAAGAGGAGACAGGGGTTCCCAGAAACTAGGAAGTATGAGTGACCTACTTTGACATATTATGGGGCTCTAAATTTGAACCCACTTGACTCGTGTTTTTGTAGGGGCTCGATGGAGAGACTTTTAAGAGATGTTGATTCCAATTGTTCTTATTAGTCCACCTTATCCAGCCAATAAATATTCAGTCAATAAACATTTATTAAGTATGTACTATGTGCCAGGCACTATATGAAGGCTTTAGCTTTCTAAAGGCAATATTGAGCCTGGCCAACTGAAAATATCAGTAAATAATCATGGCAGGAAGTACCACCAGTGGGGGCTTTGGGGTTATAGCATTAGGGGGGAAAAAACCCCAAAAAAACCTATTTCAGGGAGGTCAACCAAAAAGTTTGTGTCTTAAGGAAGACTTGCTTTGCCCTCAATTTTTCCCTTTCCCCAGCCCTCAAAAAACAAAAATGGCGGCAGATGGCAAGTCTCTTGCCAGACTCTTTTTAAACTAGTCTCTTCCCAGCACAAGCTAGTGTGGAATGAGTCCTGGCCTGGGAGTCAGGACACTTCTGTCCTAATCCTAAAATGACCACTAAGTAGCCTCGTGGGTAAATCCCTTCACCTCTCAGCTTTCTCTTCTGTAAAAATAAGACATTTGGCGAAGAAGAGGTACCTTCCAGCTTCCACAGTCTCTGATTCTCCTCTTCTTCCAGGAGCCCGGGAGGCCCTGTGGGGGCTGGCAGGAGAGGCCAGCTGGACCGTGCAACCTCTGCGGCTCTTGGGCAGAGGCCTTTGGAATGGCTTACTGTTCCATAAGGCGGCCTTTGTAACTTGGGCCACCCTCCTCCCCCTCGCTTCACCCCTGCTACTCACATCTTCCTTTCTAGTTGGACAAGGGCAGCTCTGTGTGAAGGGTGGAAAAGAGAAGGGTTGAAGCAAAGGTGAAAGAGGTTCTGCTTATTGGGGTCAGAGTGGGGAGCTGAGGGGACCCCCAAAGGGCTAGAACTGTAGGAGTCAGGAGAAGGTAGTGACAGGGCCCAGGTAAGAGCTGGAAGAGACCTTGGAGTTCATCTTCTCCAATGGCCTTATTTTACAGATGAAGACTGAGGCTCAGAGGGGCACAGTGATTTATTACCTAAAGTCACCCAGTGGTTTATTTATTCTCCCTAATATGATTTGTCCATAGCTATTCTTAATTCTGGACATCCCTTAGGATCTCCAATTCTAATTCCTCCCCTCTTCCAGCCCCCTCAAAATCTGACCCCTAGACTGAGCAGAGGTCTTGAAAAATACAAATATTAGTGATATCTCTGCATTCCTTAATCTTTTCATTTCTCTCCCTTTTCTCATTCTCCTCAACTTAATGGATGACTGTCTGGTCCTGGGGGAAAGTAAAGCCCCTCTTCTAGCCTAAAACTAGTGTTAATCTTTAAGGAAGACAGTGTTATCTTTTAATTTTTAATTTTAAATTTTTTTATTGAGAAAATTGTCCCATGGTTATGTGATTTGTATTCTTTCCCTCCCCTCCCCCCCCCCTCCCATAACCAACAAGCAATTCCACTGGGTTTTACATGTGTCATTGATCCAGACCTTTTTCCATATTATTGATATTTGCACTAGAGTGATCGTTTAGAGTCTACATCCCCAGTCATGGGTGGATACCCAGGTTCTTTCTCTGGATATGGATAGCATCTTCCTCATAAGTCCCCCAGAATTGTCCTGGGTCATTGCGTTGCTGCTAGTAGAGAAGTCCATTACAGAATGTCATCTTCTTCCCCCAACCTGGTGATGTCAGGACTTAAATGTTGGGTTTTCTCCAAAGGCTTCTCATGAGCTTCCTTCTGTAGGTTCCTTCAGATCACGGCCATGGCCGTGATAACTCCACCAGCTAGGATGCAGCTCCACTTCCCTTATTCTCAGTCACTAGGAACTAGAGAAAGGCTTATAAAGGATAGAAGCCACCCTTGGGTAAAGTAATGGAAGGAGAAGGAGCTCGGCTCCAGCAAGTGGAAGGGGTTAGCTCTTGCTAGAAATTGTTCCCAGAAGGATCTTGATGGATGGTTATATGGCTCTTTGGACTCTTGGCCTGCTTGTGCCCCTTTGAGGTCTTCCTGTCTGATTGGGTATGTCACAAGAGATCCCAAAGGCTCACGTGGTATTTCTGTGTTCTCTGTGGGCCGAGTGGCGTGAAAAGGCCCTTAAATAGGCAAATGCCTGGCCGTTGAGCATCAGAGGAGCTAATCTCGGACCAGGCTTGGAGTAGTTTTGATGGTGAGATGAGATTCATCTTGGCAAGGCCAGTCTTGCTAATTCCCTACCATTGCCTTTGATTCACTCCAAGGCGAATCAGGCCTCTTTGGGTCCTTTTTCCCCCTGTTTCCTTGAAAAGGGAAATGGAAGCTTGGAGTCCCATAGATGCTTAATGCTATAAGCTTCTCTCTTAATGGTATGAGGTCTCAGTAGCTACTACCCAGGACCACAAAATACATGCAAAAGGTCAATATAGAATGATTTCCCACCATTCAGTCCTTATGTTTTTGTTTTTAAACCTTTACTTTCTATCTTAGTAGCAACTCTAAGGCAGACGGGAAAGGAATATGTAAGTGGGAGTAAGTGACTTGCCCAGGGTCACACAGCTTTGGAAGTTTCTGAGTTCAGATTTGAATCCAGGTCCTCCTGACTCCTGGCCTGGAGCTCTCTAGCCACTGTGCTACCTAGCTGCCCCTCTCGTAGTTTTTGTATGTCTGACAAATTCTGTTTTATGTATGAGGATCCAATGATGATTTGCAGTGGCTTGAAAAGAGATGGGGAGTGTTACCTGCAGAAATGTATAAGGCTAGAAGTGTGAGCTAGGAAAGTCAGGGCAGTCGCTTCCCTTTACTGCTCTGCTTAGCTTTTGTTCTTATTTAACTTCATTTATGAGCCAAAGATCCAAGAGCATCAATCAAACATTTATTAAGCTCCTAGCCTCCACCAGATACTGGGAATATATGACAAAAAGTGACACAATTTCTACTCCCAAAGAGCTTCCTTATATCATTGAGAGAGACATGCATGTATGTATCCAAGTCTACACAGAGGAGATAGAGAAGAAATCCAAAATAATGACAAAGTAGACAGGAAAAGAGGGTACAAGCTATGGGGTGTGCACTGTCTATTTTCTGCTTCAGTGAGGTCCAGCCTCAGGACCATTTTCAGCACCCCCAAATCTTTTAGAGACAAGACCTTTTCCACTTCTTTTTCCCCACCTTCTCTAGGATGCGTAGGGCACCCTGGCTTCCTGACCCGGCTGCTCTGCTCTGAGACAAGCCTCCTGGGACTTCAAAAGACCGAGCATTAATACCCACTGCCAGGATGAGCCTTAAGGAAAGCCCTGCACAGTCTAACCTTGTGACTTCCTCAATGGACCATTCTCCAACCACACTACTCAGTCTGTCTGGACTTATCAGTCAATGGTCAGGTTGCTCTAGGTCTTTTATACTTGCCCCATCACAATAATTCAAAACCCCCAGCTACTCATTCCCCATCCCTAATCACCCCTCCCTCAAACTTACGTGCCTTAATCCTCCCTGGATAGAGTTCCATCCTAGATCAGATTGACTCTTCCACTGGGCTCGCTGGAATGCCTGCTCCATAAGGAACAGGCTTCCTTTCATCTTAAACCTTTCTCATTCCTTCCATTTTCTGTCAGTCAATAAATATTTATATTCATCATCTACAATGTGTCAGATGCTGTGCTAAACACTAAGGGAACAAAAAGAGGCAAAGACTAATTCCTACCCTTAAGGAACTTCCAGTCCAAGTCCAATACAATAAAAAATGAGTGATGGTGTTATAGGGAGATATAGAGATAGTGATGGTGATGATGTGTATCTATCTATGATCTCCTCAGCTGCAGTTGATTGGAGGAACACCTACTCCTGTCACCCTGACTGCTGCTGCAAGTTCTCCCCTTCCTCTAATAGCTGCCCAAGTAAGGACCCTCGAGAGATTAGATGGATGGGTAACCTTTCCAGGTCCAACCTGGGGTTGGATAAATTAGTATTGGGTTATTGATCTGCCTTGGATAATGTTCAGGATCTGACTGCATTTGATTCCCTTCCTAAGGGCCTTGATAGACAACTCAGGAAGGTACTTGTTTTTAAACACTCTTTATCTATAAATAGGGAAAGGATAACAAGGTCAAAGATTGGGGATTGGAAACGCTATTGATCTATTATCTATGGGCTAAATAACAATCAGGACTGGAGGCTATTGATCAAGTGGAAGCTGGATATTTTACCTTTCCTCTACCTCAGGCTGGACCTGGCCACAGCCAAGCCAGAGAATAGGGAGGCTATTGCCACAGATGTATTGATGGTATTTATTCTCTCAGCTCTCTTATCACCAGTGTTGATGATTCACTAGCTCTCACAGTCTATCAGGAAATAGATTCAGGTTTATTCCTACCCTCTTCTTCTTAAACCACACGGCAACCCTTCAACCACCCTTCAAACCATGCTTCCAGCTACCCACTGCCCAGATTGAACCACAGAGGTTGGCAGAGATCTGTGATCTGCAGTTCTTAACCTCTGAGTCCAGAGACTTCAGAGCTCAGAGACTTCTCAGTCCAGAGACTTCTTTCTGTCCAGAGACCTCCTCAAAGTGGCTGTGAGGGATATTTATAGGGTGAGGTCAACTGATGTTTGCCCCCTGGCTCACAGCACCTGGGAACATTCCGAGTCTCTCAATTGCCATCCCTTTCACTCAAGGTGGCATCCATCTCTTCCCAGATTATTGAATATAACAATGGTAATGGGAAACTAGAGCTCAGGAGTAAAACTCAGACTTTTTAAGATTTAAGACTTTTTAGATTAAGGAGTCATCTGCATAGAGACAACAATAAATGAGAGAGATAGAGACACAGAGACACAAAGACAGAGAGAGAGAGACAGAGAGAGGGAGAGAGACAGAGACAGAGATAGAAAGAGACAGGGAGAGGGAGAGGGAGAGGGAGAGGGAGAGAGAGAGAGAGAGAGAGAGAGAGAGAGAGAGAGAGAGAGAGAGAGAGAGAGAGAGAGAGGAGGGAGAGTTTATTGTTATTGGTAAGTGGACAGAGTAATGAACTTAACATTTACTTGTCCAGCCCAAACTTTCTGCTTTGTGTGTGTGCATGCATGCATGTGTGTGTGTGCACGCACGTGCACGTGCCCCTCTCTCACTGGATCCCATTTCCTTCTTTAACCTCAAGGGGATGTGGAATAGTTTTGGGAAAATATACTAGCCCTGACTGATGATAGAAACAGGCTCTGCCTGGGAGGGCAAGAGTAGGAGAGACCAGGTTCCAAGCCCAGTGCTATCACCTTGGAAAAGTCATGTCTTCCCATTGGTTCTCAGTAAGGAGAATGATCTTCGCACTTCTCTCTCTTCTTACCTCAGAGCCTNGGGAGAGGGAGAGGGAGAGGGAGAGGGAGAGAGAGAGAGAGAGAGAGAGAGAGAGAGAGAGAGAGAGAGAGAGAGAGAGAGAGAGAGAGGAGGGAGAGTTTATTGTTATTGGTAAGTGGACAGAGTAATGAACTTAACATTTACTTGTCCAGCCCAAACTTTCTGCTTTGTGTGTGTGCATGCATGCATGTGTGTGTGTGCACGCACGTGCACGTGCCCCTCTCTCACTGGATCCCATTTCCTTCTTTAACCTCAAGGGGATGTGGAATAGTTTTGGGAAAATATACTAGCCCTGACTGATGATAGAAACAGGCTCTGCCTGGGAGGGCAAGAGTAGGAGAGACCAGGTTCCAAGCCCAGTGCTATCACCTTGGAAAAGTCATGTCTTCCCATTGGTTCTCAGTAAGGAGAATGATCTTCGCACTTCTCTCTCTTCTTACCTCAGAGCCTTCCATGATGCAGAAAGATGATGGTGAGATAACACACGGGGAACTTAGAATTCTGGGCCACAAAAGTATGAGATAAGCCAAACAAGAAGGTATTTCCTAAGCTTTTGCAATAGAGATGATGGCAGGTCCCAGACCCTGGGGTCTGTGCATAAGAAAGACGGGAGTGTGCGAATATTGGGCAATGCCAGTCTGGTCCATGTGTCTGATTGGTTTGGGAAATCCCAGTGCTCCCCTGGAATGTTCAGCTGTGGCTGGATTGGCTGAGATCTCCAGGCCATGTTGGCATGCCCTGCACTGGGGCCTCATAAATTGCCCGGGTCTATTCTGGCATTCCAGGAATACTGACTCAGAGACACGGATGATGACAATGTGATAACTGGCATTTGCATATCATTTTATATGAATTATTTCACCTACCTGTAAGGTAGGTCTTGTGGGAATTATGACTCCTCTCTCCAATTTTATAGTCAAAGAAACTGAGGTTCAGAGAGGCTTCATGGTTTACCCACGATCCAAGAGCTATTGTCCAATATACTAATACTAGCCCTATCCGACAGGGAGAGGCAGGATTTGAACCCATGGCTTCCTGAGTCAAAATCCAGCACACACCAGGAGACAGTGTGCCCAAGGTAATAAGGGTTTGGTTTGTTCAGAGGGGATATAGAGACATGGGGGGACAACAATAGGAAATGCAGAGGATGCTGAGGAAAGGTACCTGGGACAGAAATAATTATGCATTATGTAGAGGGAGAAATAATTAGGTAGTATGGTAGGTGGCATAGCATCAATGCCTGACTGACCCACTGACCCCCATAGATGGCTTTAGATCTCTTTGTTTCTCTTTTTTTGTGATCTGGCCCCAACTGGTCAGAATGCTACCACTGGGATGGAGAGAAGGGGCTCTGGTCACTGTCCAGAGTCCTTTAGTTTCCATGGTAACAGATGCGTAATCTGTGGTTAGTCTTGGAGGTTAGGGATAACAAGCTGGTAGGTTCCTCCAGGACTCTTGTACCCCTGTCCATTCTCAGAAAGAATTGGTGTTTACCACCGCACACCCTGATGCTCTGGACACTGGTTTTTCCTGGTGTGGTTTGGGTGAAGGGTTGGGAGGCAGCGATGGGGGAAGCCACTGGCATCTGTTCTACAATGCCTACCCAAAGAGCCCGATACGGAATGATTTTAGTTTTTATTATTCTCAGAGGCAAAAGAGACCTAATTTAGTCTAGCACTCTACTGCTAGATGGAGAAACTGAGGCCCGGAGCAGGGGAGGTGACTCGTTCAGGCTCCTAGAAGTCACAAATGGCAGAGTGAGAGCCAGAGCCCAGGTTTCCAGGTCCCCAAGGCATGGTGGCTGGCCTCTCCCCCACCCTCCCTAGCATCCCAGCCCTGCGGACTATAACAAAGGCTGAGGAAGCAAAAACAGAAACAGCAGCCTCGGAACACCCTCCCCTTTGCACCCTGAGGTGAAGCCGCTGCGAACCCCGAGGAGGAGGGCCCCCACCACCAGCGAGCTAGAACTCATAGGGGGAGATGAAAGCGGTGATCCTGAAGACGTGCTTGCCCAGCAGAACCTTCTTGGAGAGCTCGCTCATCTCCAGCTGCACCTCCAAGGTGGCGGGGCCAGGCACCGGGCTGGTCAGCACCAGCTCGCCCGTGTGCCGGTCTGAGCGCTGCACAGCAAAAGCCCCGAGGCCCCGGCCACCCGTGATGGCGAAGCGCAGGCTGTCTCCGAGGAAGCGCGTGGTGGACATCCTGAAGAGGACGCGGGGCACCGTGCGGTTGGACGGCAGCGGCAGGTAGTGAAAGGAGATGGAGTTGGCCGCCTGGCGGCAGGCTTGGCTGTCCACTGGGCACGGGTTCCGCTCACACTGGCTGGAGGAAGTCGGAGGCAGAAGGAGAGGCTGAGGACCCTGCCCCCAAACCCCTCCTTCCCGACGGTCTGGTCCCCAAAGAGCTCCTGCTGCCCCTCTCCAATGGACACCGTAACTACGGAGCCCTCTAAGGTTCGCAGAGAACTCATTTTCTCTTCCTCTTTCTTTGTAGCCCTGGCACTTTGGAGGATTTTGATAAACGAGGTAATTAATAATAATAAATAATGTTTAACATTAATAATAAACATAAACTAATACATCTAATAAATGTAAACAACCCTGGGAGGTAAGTGCTATTATTCTACTCATTTTACAATCAAGGAAACTGAGGCATGGAATGATCTTCCCATTTATTTAGCTCTTACTTACTAGGGGCCAGCCACTGTTTTAAATATTTTACAAATATCTCATTTGTTAGGCAGCTGGGAATCAGGCAAATAATAGGTCCTTTTTTTTTTTTTTTTTTTTTAATCTTTACCTTCCCTCTTAGTATCAATGCTGTGCATTGGTTCCAAGGCAGAAGAACAAAAAGGACTAGGCAAATGGGCGTTAAGTGACCTGTCCAAGGTCACCAAATTTGGAAGAATCTAAGGCCAGATTTGAATCCAGGTCCTCCTGATTTCAAACCTGGCTCTCTATCCATTGAGCCACCTAGTTCTCCCTTCTAAAGCCTTTTATAACCTGGCCCCTTCTTCCTTTTCTGGTCCTCTTACATCTTACGATTCCCTCCACACCACATAGTGATCTTGTCTCTTTTCTTTTCCTCACACAAGGGCTCGCACATACCTCCGATGGCATTCTCCTCTTCATTTCCTGCTTTTCCTGACTTCCTTCAAGTTTCCCACCTTCTGCCAGAAGGCTTTCCCAGTTTCCCCTTTAATATCAGAGCTCTCCCTTTCCCATTATCTCCAGTTTATCCTGCATTGATCTTGTTAGTGTCTGGTTGGGGGCTTTGCGGGGGGCTGTCTCTCCTGTTAGACTGTCTGCATCTTGGGGGCACACTGTCTGGCACATAGTATGACTTCATAAATGGCTTCTTAACTTGACCTGAATAATGGGCTCATCCCAAGAGACTGAGACCAGGGAGGCTGGAGGTGAGAGACGGGAAAATGGCGGGCAAGTCAGGAAAGTCCAAGAAGTCACTCACAAGGCTGACGTCTTCACGTAACTGGTGTTGTGGCGGGGCCGAGGACATTCTGGTCGCACACACTGGAAGCCCCCAAAGACGTTGATGCACAGCTCGCCTCGGCTGCAATTGTGCTGTTGATCTGCACACTCGTCTACATCTGGCAAAGGCACGACATTTCTCTTAGCACACACATGTTCTCTTCTGTCCTCTCTCTGGGTCTCTGTCTCTCCCAGCCCACCCCCACAGACACAGACACTGTCTCTGTCTGTCTGTCTGTCTGCCTCTCTCTCTGTGTCTCTATCTCTCTGTCTTTGCCTCTGTTTCTCTCTCTGTTTCTCTTTCTCTCTCTCCTCTCTGCCTCTCTCTCTCTCTCTGTCTCTTTCTCTCTCTCCTCTCTGTCTCTGTCTCTGTCTTTCTCTCTCTGTCTCTCTCTCTGTCTCTGTTTCTCTGTCTCTGCCTCTGTTTCTCTCTGTCTTTCTCTCTCTCTCTCTCCTCTCTCTGTCTCTGTCTCTGTCTCTCTGCCTCTGTTTCTGTCTTTCTCTGCCTCTCTCTTTCTCTCTCTCCTCTCTGTCTCTGTCTCTGTCTTTCTCTCTCTGTCTCTATCTCTCTGTCTCTGTCTCTCTGTCTCTGCCTCTGTTTCTCTCTGTCTTTCTGTCTCTCTGTCTCTCTCCTCTCTCTCTCTCTGTCTCTATCTCTCTGCCTCTGTTTCTGTCTTTTTCTGCCTCTTTCTTTCTCTGTCTCTGTCTCTCTTTCTCTCCTCTCTGTCTCTCTGTCTCTTTCTCTCTCTCCTCTCTGTCTCTGTCTCTCTGTCTCTCTCCCCTCTGTCTCTCTCTCTCTGTCTCTCCCTCTCTCACACAGACACTGTCTCTATCTGCCTGTCTCTCACAAAAGCACATACATTAGGCAGGGCAAGAGAGGATGAGAGAAAACATACAGTGGAAAGAGCTCTAGATTTGGTATCAAAGGATCTGGGTTTGAATCTACTTACTACTGTGTGACTTTAGACAAGTCACTTGCTAGTCCCCAGTTTTCCCATTGGTAACACGAGAGGGTTGGTTGGACATGATGGTCCCTAAGGTCCCTTCCAGTTCCAAATCTATCACCCGATGTTCCTACCCTTTGGGCTGTATCTCAAAACAGGACCTCCTGATTCTTCCCAGCAAGGGCTGGCCTGGGAGTCTGAACTTTTTCCTTGTGTCCAAGGGGAATTCACAGAGATAAGGGGAGAGGTCTCAGCGCAGGAGCTAGGACTCCTGAGTTCTCACCCAGAGTCCCTTTGGTGCCTCCTCAATTTCCTCTTAAGTCCTGGGAGGTGGGAGAGACCACCAAAACCCTTCCCACACTCCTTGGGCTATGGGGAGAGCCCACAAGAGGCTGTCTCTGGGCCCTTCGGAGAGTTAGAGTGTGCCATGTGATGGGCAGGTTTGACATCCAGGGTGAGAGGAAGGGCAGGAGGGAGATGGCGCAGAGGGCAGAGAGTGGATGCCGAGTCTCCACGAAGCCAGGCTCCCCCGCAGAAGATGCTGGAGGGTCAGGGGTGCTCTCAGCCCACTTCCCAGCCTGCTCTAATACCCCCTGGGGAGGAACATTGGTGCCCACCTTCACACGTGTTTTGGTCAGGGTTGAGCAGGTAGCCCGCGGGGCAGACACAGCGGTAAGACCCAGGTAGGTTGATACAGCTGTGGACGCAGATTCTGTTCTGTTGGTTCAGCTGGAAAAGCTGGCACTCGTCAACATCTGAGAAAGGGAGGAGCAGAGGGTGGGCTGAAGAGACAACCCAAGAGAGCCCTCCTGCCTTCACTGCCTCCCCAACACTCCCGAAACAGCTGAGGCAGGAACGGAGCTGGGTTGGACTCTAGTCCCTTCCATGTCATAAATGAAGACCCGAAGCCCAGAGACGTTGACTTGCTCAAGGCCACTCGGGTAGTAAATAAAGCTGGAATTTGAACCCTGAACTCTGCCTCCAAATTCAAGACTGTCTCCATTACAGCCCCTTGCTCAGAGCCTTGGGCACCCCCTTTCTGAGGCTCTCTTTTTTCTTTTGTGAAACGACAGTGGCGGACTAGATGATTCCTAAAGTCCTTCCTAGGGCCCTCCGGCTCTCAGATTCTCTCCTCTCTCGGAGGAGACGCGCCTGCCATCTCTTCGGCCACCCTTACCTTGACACAAGCCGCCGGCACGCATCTGGAAGCCCGTGTCACAGCTGCACTGACGGGCGCCCTGCCCGTTCTCGGCACAGCGGGGCTGGCGGCTGAAGGAGGAGTTGCTCAGAGACACCCAGTCTGGGGGCAGTTGGGGTGGGGTAGGCAGAAGAGGTCACAGTCAAACAGAGAGGGCAGTCTCCCCACGGACCTCCCGGTCTGTACGGCTAAGTCTCAGCCTAAGCTCTTGGGAGAAGGGCCCCCGGCGCAAGTTCTCCCTCCAGCCTCCTGGCTCTCCTTAGCCGGATGGACTGAATTTAGTCAAAATTCCCAGAGTAGTAGAGTCGAAGAAGAAGATGCTGAGGGTCAGAGAGCTCAGAAGGGGGATAGCCTAGGAATATGGGGTGCTCTAAGTCTAGACAGCTGCTGGACTGCAGAAGGACGTGTGTGTGCCCACGAAAGATACGTTTGACCACGCGGACTCATGGCCCCAGTTCCTTCTGGCCAGGGATCCCCAGAGGCATTTAGCACCAGACTGGGCACCCAGGAGGCCCTCATGAAAGAGAATCCCTTCCCGGCTCTGCCTGCATCCCCCCTGCTTTCTCAGCTCCCCCTCCAATGGCCCATTGTCAGGCATGATCTGTCGCTTGCCCCAGCCCAGGTATCCGTAACAGCTTTGTCTCTAGGAGACGGAAGCTTCTTCCTGTCTCCCCTTGGAGGGGTGGGATTGGGGTGATTCCCTGCAGATGGTCCCGCAGGGGCCCGGAGGAGAGGGCGGCACTCACAGGAGGTGGCAGGAGTCTGGCAGTTGCTTCCAATCCAGCCGCTTGGACAGAGGCAGATGTATCGCTGTACGTCATCCACACAGGTGCCCCCGTTGGTGCAGGGATGGCTGGCACAGTCATCGATACCTGGGGGCCAGGAGGGAGAGGGCGTCCTTCACTCCATGCCCAGTTCAAGAGAGATTTCGCCCCAGCAAGAGTTGGCAGACACCCCAAAAACTCATCCCTGAAGTCTGATTCGGTTCTGGGATAGTCTGGTGGTGGGGACCCGTAAGAGGGGGATCTGTGCCTGGTGCCTGGGGTCCGGCGGGCTGTGAGCATCTGAAACCCCTTCCCTGGGGCCGGACCAAGATCCTGGACCAGACCCAGAAGGTAGGGCTGGGATCCCGGCCCCTCCAGAGCCCCCACATTCCCCAAGATTCCTTTGCCCTGCTGTGAACCCCCTCCATCGCCCTCCGACACACCTGCCCATCCATCCCCTGCTGCTACAGATACGTTACTCTTGCAAAAGGGCTGCTGTCCACTCCACGTTCGGTTCTCTTGGCACAGCCGAGACTCGGAGCCCACCAGCTGGAAGCCAGCATCACACAGGAAATGCACCTCGTGCCCTATGCCCGCTTTCCTGCCTAGCTTCCTGCCGTGTGCTGGCATCGCCAGATGGGGGCACGTCTCTAGGATGAGGAGGAAAATAAAAATAATTCACGTTTGTGCCGTGCTTTATAGTTGACAGAAACCCAAAGAGTCGGGCTATTGGGGCAGCGAAGTGGCTCAGTGGATAAGAGAACCTGGTTCAGATCTGGTCTCAGACACTTCCTAGCCAGGTGACCCTGGGCAAGTCACTTCACCCCCATTGCCTAACCTTTACTGCTCTTCTATCTTGGAACCAATATAGGGAAGGTAAGAGTTAAATAAAAAAAAAGAATCACACTATTGCATCGATATCATTCCCATTTTATGGGTGACAAAATTGAGGCATGAATGTCTTTCTCAGAATCACACAGCTAGTATATTTGAAAACTGGAATTCAAACCCAGAAGAACCACCCAAAGTCCAGAAATCACTCCACTAGGTTGGGGAGGCTATCAGAATCTTTCTTGTTCAAGCTTTGCTCCACCTTACCCTAGGAGAGGATGCTCAGACCTGAAGAGCCAAGGTCGGGAGGGCCTGGGTTCGAAGTCTCCCTCAAACACTTACTAGTTGTATGACCTCAAGCAAGTTATATAATTTGGGGGGCTCAGTTCATCATCTGCAAAATGGTGGGAGCTGACCCACTGACTTTATTTTTTAAAACCCTACCTTCCATTTTGGAATCAATGCTGTGTTTTGGTTCTAAGACAGAAGAGTGGTAAAGGCTAGGCAATGGGGGTTAAGTGATTTGCTCAGGATCACTCATCTAGGAAGTGTCTGAGGTTAGATTTGAACCCAGGACCTTCCTTCTCTAGGCCTGACTCTCCATCCACTGAGCCTCCTTGCTGCTCTTAGACCCATTAATTTCTAGGGACCCTTTTAGCTGCAATTTTGTGAATCCTTTGATAAATGATATGGAGGAGTTGGGGGGCTAAGGGAGGGCCAGATATAGGGAGTGGAGAAGTACTCATTTGTTCAATCTGGAAAGTTGTATGTTAGAGGAAAATCAGAACAGTAGAAGAATGGATAGTCTATAGAAACTTGTCTGGTCAATTCATAGGATCATGGGATTTCCAAGCTGTAAGAGACCTGAGAGGTCATCTAGGCCCACCCCCACCCCCAACCTACAGATGATGAAACAGGTCCAAAGGACAGAAATGAGTTCTCCAAAGTGACATAGATTATAAGTGACAAAGTCATCACCGTGGCAACAGTCTTCACTGGGCATCAGTTTATCCAAATAGGAAGCAGGCCCTCTATACACTCATTTACTTGCCTCTGCACCTAGACAGGCCCACTGATGCCCAAAGGCTAGGTCTACACAGAAAAACTTAGTTCCATGTGAACAGTTTGGCAAAAAAAGTCCAATTTGGGGACCTGCTATCTCAGTAGCTGGTGGCACAATGGATGGAGAATTGGGGCTGGAGTCAAAAAAATTCATCTTCCAGAGTCCAAATCTGGCCTCAGATACTTCCTAGCTCTATGATCTTTTTTTTTCTTTCTTTTCTTTTCTTTTCTTCACTTTCTTTCTTTCTTTCTTTCTTTCTTTCTTTCTTTCTTTCTTTCTTTCTTTCTTTCTTTTTCAAGTCATTTAATCCATTTACCTTTATTTCCCCATTTGTAAAATGAGCTGGAAAAGGAAATGGCAAACCACTCTAGTATCTTTGCCAAGAAAACCCCAAATGGGGTCACGAAAAATGACTGAACAACAAAAATATGAGTAGTTGGGATAGGCCCACCCTGTTTCCAGCACTGATAGGGGCTCCCAATTCACTGTGAAACCAGACTGTCTCGCAGATCGGAATGGTCCAGAGGGCTATCCTTCCTCAGCAGCTCTCTGGATGAGAGGTCTGGCCCCTCTCAAGCCACCTCCCCAGGCTCCATTGTTACCATTCCTCCGTGTGGCCTGCTTGTGGACATTCCCTTGGAGCATGGTCAGCTGCTTCCTGAGGCTGCGCAGGCCCTGCAGTTGGGCAGCTTCCTGGGTGGACAGCAGTTTCTGCATCTGGCGGATGGTGGCGAGCACTGACCGCTTGCTCAAGCAGCCCTGGAGGTCAGAGGATGGGAAGAGAGACACGTGAAAGCCAGCAGGTCTGCAGAGGACCCTGTGTTGAGTTCTCCACCTATGGAAAGCCCACCTACTCCTTTGGACCAAGGCAGTGCCTTCCACTTCTGGACAGCTCAGAGGGCTCTGGAGCTTGTTTCTTATATGGGACAAAACCTGCCCCTTTGCTTCTCCAAAAGGCTATCCCTTCCCAGAAGTCCCCAGGCCCTCTGCAGCCAAACATCACAAGTCTACATAAATCCTCTTCTCCATGAAAACCATCTTCAGAACCTTGAAAACTGCTATCACATCAACCCTGAGTCTTCTCCAATCTCAACACATCCAATTCAGAGGATCATAGATTTAGAACAGAAAGGGACCTTGGAAGTCACCTCATGTTACAAATGAGGAAACTGAGGCCCAGAGTTGAAATAAATTGCCCAAAATGGAGAAGTAGCTAGGGAGTGCCACAGTGCACAGAGCAGTGGACCTAGAGTCTGGAAGCCCTGAGTTTGAATCCTGCCCCAGACCCTCCCCCTAGCTGTGTGGCCCTGGGCAAGTCATTAAATTCTCCTATTTTTATTTTCCTCAACTGTAAAATGGGAATAATCATAGCACCTTCCTCATAGAGACATTGTAAGGATCAAATGAAATAATGTGAAGTGCTATCTGAGAGCTGGCTATTATGTCAATATTAATAATTATTATAATTATGTAATAATTAATCATTATTGCCAAAGGGGGGGGGGTAAACACACGAATATCTACTTGAGCCTTTCAGGACAAAAAGTATATAAGTCAAGTGGAAAAGAGCCTGATCAAATTCAAGAAGGCTGGATACTAAGTCACATTAACTTCTCTATGCCTTGATTTCTCCATTTGGGCAATGGGTATGCTCATCTTCCAGTCCAAGATGTGTATCCTGTGGTGGGATCTGCCTAAATGATATTGCCTGCTCCCAGAGGGAGGAGGGAGGAGGAGAAATCTTGGGGCAAAATGAATTACCTGTCCATCACTGAGAGGGACCTGTAGAAGGCTCAGGGCCATGAGGAACAGCAACCCAAAAATCATGGTGCCCGGAGAAGGTCGGCTATCCCTGGGGTGGGTGGCAGCTGGGGTCTAGGGAGCCTGGAGGAGAGAAGAAGAGACAACACTAGGGCACACAGAGCATCACAGTGGGTAGCAAACGAGGGCAGGGTAAGTCGCAGCCCTCTCCCAGAACTCTGATTTTCTCCCTTCATTCAGGAGCACTGAAGGCTGCAGGGGATGGGGCAGGGGATGGGGAGAAGGAAGGGAGTTTGGGGTGGAATCCTCTGCCCATGACCGCTCAGAGCAGCCTCCTTAGAATATCTGTGGTGAGGAGATGGCCACTGGCTTCTGAGAGCTTCCCTGCCCCCAAGTTCTGGCACCTCTTTCCTTCTGCTTCCTGGAGGCATCTCCTCTGGGGTGTCCTTGGCCAGTCCCCAAAATGGGCATCTTTCAGCCTTCCTTTCTGTTCAGCCATCCTGCCTGGCTGCAGCCTTGGAGGGTCTAGTGAGGAGTTTCCCTCAGGCTGGGCTTCCCCAGGACCAGAGCCCTGGAGCACACTCATTTCCCGAACAAGAGCTCCAAGATTCCCAGGCTTTCTCCTCCCCCAAGATGCCTCCTTCTCCCCAAAGCCAACGTACCTGTTGGGAGCAGGCTGGATCCTACGTGGAGGCACAGCTATGACCTGGGGTCCCTGAGTGCTGGGCTGGCTGGTCCTTTGGTCTGCTTTGAAAGATGTTGCCACCCTTCTCCCTTTGACTTTCCAACTTGAGGGGGCGGGGACGGGGAGGGGCTGCCACCTTCCCTCTCAAGGGTCCCCCTACTTACCACCGGAGATCTGCCTGAAGGGGAGGGGCTTATGGGCAAGCCAGACTCGTTTGGGGGTGTCTATGCCTGAGTGAGAGGAGGGACCCCAAATTTTCTACCCCAGCATTCAGAAACTTGTCCTCTCCTTCTTCCCTGCCTGCATTGAGGGAGAAGGTGAGGTAGAGAGCAGAGAGCAAGGCAGGCTGATTTAGATTAAAGACCTCTCTGTTTCTCTCTCTGTCTCTTGTCTGTCTCTCTGTCTCTCCTCTTAAAGACCTCTCTGTTTCTCTGTCTCTTGTCTCTCTGTCTCTCTCTCTTTTTCTCTGCCTTCTATCTCTCTGTCCCTCCCTTTTCTGTCTCTCTCTCTTTGTCTCTCTCCCTGTTTCTATCTCTGTCTCTCCCTCCATCTGTCTGTCTCTCTGTCCTCTCTGTCTCTCTCTGTCTCTGTGTCTCTCTATATCTCTGTCTCTCTGCCTCTCTCTGTGTCTCTGTCCCTCACTGTCTCTCTCTCTGTCTCTCTATCTCTCTGTGTCTGTCTCTCTGTCCTTTCCGTTTCTCTGTGTCTCTGTCTGTCTCTGTCTCTCCCTCTCTCTGTCTCTGTCTCTATCTCTGTCTTCCTCTCTCTGTCTTTGTCTGTCTCTCTGTCTTTCTCTCTCTCTGTCCCTGGCCTGGCAGCCGGCCCTTACTCCTTGGGCTATGAGGATGGAGAAAGGCAGGAGGAATACTAGAGCCTGCGCTCCTCCCTGGGCTTACGTTTGTGGAGTCCTACTGCATGCAGCACCTTGGACCAGAGAAAAATGAGAATGTGGGTCCTGTTTCTGGGGGAACCTTAGAAAGAACCCTCTAAGGCAGAGGGTGCTGAGTGAGGTCAGAGGCCATGGGATGCATGAGAAAGGTCCCCGAGTACCCCCAAAAAGGTGGAACCCCAGAACAAGGGACTGCTCTTACCCCCCCCCCCCCAGCAGCAAGGCAGCACCCTAGACTGGCTGTAGAGGCTTTTTAAAAACCACCTTAGAATCAGTACTCTATATGGGTTCCAAGGCAGAATTGCAGTAAGAGCTAGGCAATGAGGGTTAAGTGACTCCCCCAGGGTCACACAGCCAGGAAGTGTCTGAGGCTAGACTTAGACTGTAAACGCCTTGAGGTCAGGGACTATTTTTTTCTTGGTATTCTCAGTGCTTAGCCCGGTGTCCGGCATGCAGTTAGCTCGAGCAATGGGGTGGAGCAAGCCGGCTGTTGAGGTCTCTTCTCACTGGAGACTTCAGGATTCAGTGATCCTTGAACCTTCCTCTTGTTCCCAAGAGCCCTGCTGGGGAGGAAAGTTGCCCCAGGAAGAGTCCTTAGCATCTGGGGCCCCTGGTGGAAACAACACTCAGACCTTCAGCCTGGGAGGGAGAGGAGTTGGCAAGGGAACGAGCGAGAGGCTGGAGGCTGGAGCCTCTGCCAAGTCGGCCCAGCCCCACACACTGTGTCCATTCAAAGGGAAAGAATCCCTCATTCACACCCAGTGGGGAATGGCTGGCAGTGCCCGCTCCTGGATCCCACAGGGAACGGTGCTCTCTGCTGGTGAGAGCCAGGAGTGGGCGGCATCCCCCGGGCCCGCGTCCTCCCCAGCTCTGGGCCACGGGGTCAGAAGGGACCCTGGCGGGCAGGTGGCCCAGCGCCATCCTTCCTGACAAACACACGGAAGCCCGGGGAGGCGGGCGATTCGCCCGCGGCGACTGAGAGCTGGACGGCCCCTCCTCGGCTCCGGGGAGCGGAAGCCGGGGATGCGGAAACGCCAATAAAATGTCCTTTTAGAAATGACGCCGTGACTGTAGATTTCGCTCAGAAAACGTCAGAGCAGCCGCGAGATCTCCAAAGACCTTTTCCAAGTAGTTTGGGGGAATAATAGAAAAGAATTCTTGGCGGGGGGCAAAGAGGGGTGAAATCTGAAGACGGAGAGCTAAAGCTAGCGCGAAGGAAGGGCCTTGGCTCTTGCTGAGTGTCCAGGGCCCGCCCGGTGCGTCACGACGCTTGTCTGTTCTTGGACACGCGCAGACAGACCCACAGACCCTCGTCTCCGTCTTCTCGCTCTCCCCTCCTCACCCCGCGGCAGAGCACCGAGCGCCGCGCCTGCGGTCCCATAAGGAAAATGACTGCAGAGGAGAGCTCGTCTCCCGCGGCTCGGAGCGGTCCCACACGGACATTTGGGGTCCCAGGAAGGGGAAGGAGTGAAGGGAACGAGCATTTAGTAAGCCCCTTCCATGGGCCGGGGATGGCGTTGAGCCCTTTAAACAATTATCTCATTGGAGAGCAATTCCCAGGGGTTGGACCCGCCCAGAGGAGATTCGTGGCCCTCGGCCGGCCCGTAGAGCCCAAGGGTCCCTTCCACCCCTCTCCTGCCCTTAGCCCTACAGCCTCCCAACGTCCTCCAGTCCTCTGTCCCCAGACCCTAGAAGCCACCCAGCGGGGCTCTGTCTGCCTCGGCCAGCTGGGTCTCTGCCTCCTGTTCCCCTTAACTAAGTCGTCTCTCTTGCTCCCTCTCAGGGCACCAGAGACTTGCCTGGGATCCAGCTCCCTTCCTTTCTAGACAGCCTAGATTCAAACTAGATTCTCTGCTCCCGCCTCCGATGCCCTTTGGCAGCGGTGCAATCCTGACCCGGCTCCCCTCTGCCTCCTTCTCCCCTTGTTGTTACCTCCCGGCCCCGACGTTCCCTTCCCAGCCCTCCCAGGACCTGGGGCCTTCCAGCCTTGGCAGGGGAGCTGCCCGCCCCTCTCAGGTGGCACACGGTGTGCTGTTACCTTCTGCCCATGTTTAATTCATGGCAAGGTGGAGGCGAGCTTCCTGGGAAAGAGAAGAACTCCCCTGGGGTCCTGTGTGACCCTTCCATCTCCCACCATAACTGCCCTCTCCCCCATGCCCAATATTCTTCTCTTGGAGTGCGAGGGGGGAGAGTTCAGGGGGTGGAGAATAGGCTCAGATGCCATAGCGAGCACCCCCTGGGCCCACCATCAATTCATTAATCCACCGTCTTGGAATGTCTTCTAGCCAATCAGCAGGGGCCTCTGGGGCTCCCCAGCATTCTAATAACGCTCCAATGATTAGCAGGGGCCGGGTCAGTGCACACTGGGCTTCGGGGACAAGCAGGGAGGACAGAGGGGATTCTGCAGGCTCTCCATTTCGCCTTTCTCTCCTTTCAGGAAGCCAACCACTGTTTGGACAGAGCCATTACTCAACAGTCTCTCTCCCCTTTGTCTCTCCCTGCCCAGCCCAGACAGTCTAAAGTTTTGAATAGACATCAGTGCTTGGGAACGTGCCCTGGGAGAGCAGAGACGGAGGGAGCTCAGCGTCCCAGTCAGTCTCTCTGCCCTGCTCTGCCCAGCCGGGTGCCAGCCAGCCTACCACACGTACGATGCCTGAGTGGGAGCAGCCCCACATGCAGGGACCATGGGCATTCCGCCAGAGGCTCCTGATCTTGCTCCTGGGCTTCCTTCGGTTCACCTGGGCGGAGAGCCAAATGCCCCAACTGCAGAAGGAAGGTCCTCTCTACCAAGGTAATGGGCATCGGTGGGGAGGGGAGGTCTAGCGCTGAAGGAAAAGGGTGGGAGGTGTTGTAAACCCCACAGAGCCTCCTCCTTCCTCGGGATTTCCCTGAAGGGGACAGGGAATGATCGGTGGAGGTTGGAGGGTCCAAGAAGGGACAGGAAAATCTGGATGGTGGCAGCTCTGCCCACGGCCTTCTCTCTGTTGCACTCCAGGTGCCTGCCAGATGCCTGTTCCTATGGCCTCTCAAACTCAGAGATACTTCAACCCACCCTGAGGCTGGGCTTAATTCAGGGCAGCTTTCTGACCTGTTTGAGTGGCCAAAAGTCCAGCACAGCCCCTTGGGGCTTGTGGGTAGAAAAGTCCAGGAAGTGACCCTCCACAGAGGGTCTCCCTTTCCCTTGTTCTAGTTTGATTCCACCCTCCCTTCAGGTAGAGATGGATGGTCCAAAGAGAGTCCACAAAGAGAAAAATCAGGACATGGGTTGGGGCAGGGTTGGGAGTGGAAACCCTTTAATTCCTGGGAGCTAGGAGGAACCTTAGAAACCATCTGGTTTTCTTATCCTGACCCACCCCCTGTCCCATTTGACAAAGGAGGAAACTAAACTCGGTTAAATGACTTGCCCAGGGTCACAAGATCCTCCTGACTTGAAATCCAGGATTTTTCCCCCACTTGGAGCTTGCCAGGGAATAATCAGCCAGACTGAAGCAAACATGCCACATGCAAATCAGATTTTGCTTAACTGCACATTTCAGGGGGTTCATGGTTGGGAGATTTCATGTGTTCAGACGTTGAGTCTCTTCATCTCAAAGCATTCCTACCATCTCCTCGGGGCCTGCTGTTCGGATTCTTCATCTTCCCTGCTTCCTGGGTTGTTTCTATGGGGCCTGCCTGGTCCATGCGTGGGCTGGGAGGAGGGGCAGAGAATCCCACTACAGTTTGGCTGGGTATCCTTTGGGGTTCCAGAAGGAGTTCTTTGCTATCTCATTCTTCCTGCCTCTGGGTTCTCAGGGATCCTTTCTCCTCACATGAACAATCTGGGGTGGGGTGGGGGTCTTTCTTCTCTTCCTTCCTGGCATTCCTCAGGTCCTTGGGGATGATGATTTCTTCAGACCTATTCCCTTCCGCCATCCTTGAGTGCTCCCCAAGGGAGAAAAGCCCTTGTGGCCTCATCCCCCTCCTCCCCGCTCCCCCCTCTGTCTCTGTCTCTGTCCCTTTGTGTCCCACTTCCAATGAGAGGTTTCTCTTCCCCACCCCTTCCTCCTGCCTGTCTCCCTCCTCCCCATCACCATGGAGATCTGCCTGCCTCCTGTTGCAATCTGGGAGACAAGTGTCGAGGCCCTGCTGATCCAGGAAGCCCTGCTGGGCTCCGGGCTTTGAATCTGCAGCCTTGATTGACCACTGTCTGTCTGTGTGTCTGTGTGTCTGTCTGTGTGTCTGTGTGTCTCCCTTTGCTCCACCACCGATCGTCCCAGCCCTCAGCTTGAAGGAAAGTTTCTTGCTTCTTGCCCTCCACAATAGACTTCGGAGCAAGGTCCACCCGCCAGCCGCCAACATGCAGAGGATGGTGAGTGTCCGAATTATGACGGTCGCTGCTCTTTCCATGGCTAGGGGAATGTACGGCTCCTCTGAAACAATTGCACGCCCTCAAAATCCCACGATTTAAAGTTCTAATTAGGTAAATCTTGGCCACTGTTTTCCACCCAGAGCAAATACACAGTGAAAATGCAAATAATGCACTCTGCCTTTTGGTGGATTTGGTGTTTGCACTCATCAGGACTTGTCTGCTTTCCCCTATCCTCCTGCATCCCAGCCCTTCCATTAGGGGAAGACTCCCCCATCCCACCCTGCCTTTCCCAGCTTCCAGAATGGACCTAGAGAAGGGCTGGAGAAGGCCAAGGAGAATGACCCAAGTGGGGCAAAATAGAACCCCAGTATAAGGAAGGGCTAAAGGAATTGGGAGTCTTTGCTGGTAAAGAGAAGGCTCCGTTCTCTTTGATTCAACAAACATTAACTAAATGCCTACTATGTGCAAGTAAGTGATGGAGAGAAGCAACATGGAGCAAAAGCTCAGTCTCTGCCTTCGTGGAAATGATAATCTAGCAAGAGTGTCGAGCACTCTGGCAGCAAGCATTTATTTAGCTCCGAGTATGGACCAGACACTGTGCTAGGAGTTGAGTTTATTGGGGAAAAGCCCCCCAAACCCCTTGTCCTAAGGATCTTACTATAGTGGAACAGGAAGGAGACAACAGCTGGAGATCTACACATACTGTGGTTTGGGGAGAGGTGGGAGTAGCTGGATGGGACAGGAAAGATGGCCCTAGACTGGGTCTTCACTGGCTCAACCCAAGTCATCTCCCCCAAGGCCATGAGCTGTTCTCTGCACACAGTAGGTACTTAATGTATACTGGATGAATAATAAAAATAAATATTAGCCAAGGGCATTCAAGGGGTGCAAATAAAGGCTACGTGAGGTCCAAGAGAGGCTGAGGGTGGCTGTGGAGTCTATCTATTCCTAGTTTAAACTTAAGGTCATCAGCAGTCTATAAGTCCATGGAGGCTGGACTGGCACTGAAGCAGGCAGTCTTGTTGAACTCCTTCCTGGAGGGGAGCACATAGCTCTCTCTTCCTGGGGAACTTGGAAATTGTGGAGAAGAATGGCTAGGTAGCACAGTGGTCAGAGAACCAGCCCTGGAGTCTAGAGGACCTGGGTTCAACTCTGGCCTTAGCTACTTCCTAGCTGGCTGACCCTGGACAAGTCACTTAACCCCAACTGACTAGCCTTTACTGAACTTTTGTCTTGGAATTCATACTTAGTATTCTTTCTGAGACAGAAAAGGTTGTGTTTTGTTTTTTTTTTTTTAAGAAAAGAAAGTTGTGGTGAACTCTGTGGGCTTGTTGTCCCATTTCTGCCTGGAGTTAGGGGGAGTGGATAAGGTCCTCGTCCCCACCTCCTCTGAGGCCAGGTAGTGAGTGGCTTGGTAATCCTGGCCAAGATGTGGAGGGGATGGGACCACGGATCCTCCTGGAGAGATCCAGGATCCCTGGGCTCTGGGAGGGTGATAGAGGTCATGCTGGGCTTTGCCCCAGGCCAGGTCCAGGACCCCCAGACCCAGGACTGTTTCTCCTTCTTCCCATTCCCTGGTGGCTGAGCACTCCGTGCTTAGCTCCAGGCCTTCTGCCTCAGCGCCCCTGTCAGAATTAGTTTCAACTAGCAGGGATTGTGTGTGTGTGTGTGTGTGTGTGTGTGTGTGTGTGTGTGTGTGTGTGTGTTGGGGAGATTGGGGGAAGGGGGGCATCAGAAGCTCTCAGGAGGACTGAATCCTTCCTGCCCTGTAGCAGATGAAAATTGCCAGCAATTACAACCTTGGCCTTTTAAGGGTGGCAAAGCAGTGGATGTGGATCATCTCCTTGGATTCTCACAACCCCCTTTCTGGGATAGTGTCTCCTCCTCCTCCTCTGAGGAACGGGAGGAAGGCTTGGACAGGCTGCTAAGCTAGAGGCAGGGATGGAAGTGAGACAGAGGGAGCCGCGTCTGAGTCTCCATTGGGGACCCTTGGCTTTATCACTCTGTAAATGGAGGGAGGGAGTCCTGGCAAGCTCATTGGGTGGGACTGACTTCTCGAGGCGTCCTTCCTGAACAAGGCATCCTGGGGATCCCCCCTAGGATCCTAGAGGCCCACCCTGGGCTCAGTTGTCTGACTCGACCCTCCCTCGGCTCCAGAGATGGGGTGTCTAGGGGCCCGGGGGGCCCTAATTTAGGGAACTACCAAGTCCCTGCAAACAGCCCAGGAGGGCTTGACCAAGGGGCCAGAGATAGCTAGGTCTACCTCATATGTCAGCCGGGCGCTTCTGGGAGCAGCTTCATGTCTCCATACTTTGCCTTCTCTTTGGAAAATTTCCTAAGGATGTCTGTGTCTGCCTGGGCTCCCGGGATGGGTTTTTTCTCCTATCCCAGTTGGGAGAGAAAAGTATGTACGACCTCCTTACATCTGGCGGGAGGGGGAGGCATCCAGCTGTAATTTCAGGCATGGCTGCCTGGAGCCCACCCTGGCTTGCTCCGTGGGGGCTTTGCCCAGAGAAGGGCTCACCCCCAGGCTCTAGTCCCACAGACACCTTCCGTCCGACACAGGGCGAGGGAAGGATCTGGTACAATGGTTAACGAGGCCCTGGGTGTGGGGAGGTTCTCCCTGGCCGCTTTCCTAGGGAGTGAACCTTCCGTCACCTTCCAGCTGGTTGGTTCAGCCCCCAGCCGTGGAGGCTGGGAGACACGCCATAGAGGCCTTCCCAGCTCAGCAATGACCTTGAATGCCAGGAGGTGAAGTTCCCAGGAGGTGGGGGTGGGGAGGAGAGGATCCTGTCTCCTTCATTCCTGGGTCTCCTCTCCCTTTCCTGTTGCTAAATTTGCTCCAGCAGCCTTGGGTGGTGGTGGTGGGGGGGGGTGTAGCCCCAGGATCAGGGCCACCATCAAGGTCAAGGACCTGGAGCTGTCCATGGTAGAATGTCTCTGGGGCAATGAGCCCTTCCAGACCTCTCACACTCTCAAGGCTCCCCAGCGCCATGAATCTTCTTTGAACAACCCCCACACTTAATCTATGTCCTCCTGTAGACTCCTGAAAATACGCCCAAGCCCCACCACCCATCTACATTCAACACATAAGTCCAAACGTCTCCTGCTTACCTCTAGAAGCCATCCTCCTCACTCAAACCCTTCCGCACACTTCATTTCTTTTCTTTTCTTTCCATTTCCAAATCACCTCCCTCCCATCTCCTTTCCCCTACCCATGGACAAAGCCAAGAAAAACAAAGCCGGTTACAAACATGTATAGTCATGCAAAATAAATTCCTAGACTATCCATTTCCCAAAAAAGAAGAAAAAGAAAAGAAAGAAAAAGAAGGAAAAAATATACTTTGATTTGCACTTTGAGCCTATCAGTTCTCTAACTGGATAATGTGTTTCATCATGAGTCCTTTGAAATTGTGGTTGGTGGGGCATATAGGTGGCACAGTGGATAAAGTGCCAGGACTGAAGTCAGGAGGATCTGGGTTCAAATCTAGTCTCAGACACTTCTTAGCAGTGTGACCCTGCATAAGTCCTTTATTTCTGTTTGCCTACCCTTCCCCTTAGGTCTTAGAGTTGTTATTAAGACAGAAGTAAGGGTTTAAGGGAAAAAAGAAAAGGAAATTGTACTTAGTCATACTGATTAGAGATACTAAATCTTTTAAAAAAATGTTTTTTAAATCCTCACCTTCTGTCTTAGAATCAATACTGTGCATTGGTTCCAAGGCAAAAGAACAGTAAGGGCTAGGCAATGGGAGTTAAGTGACTTGCTAGGAAGTGTCTGAGGCTAGATTTGAACCCAGGACCTCCCCCTCTCTGAGTCTTGTTCTCAATCCACTGCTGAGTCACCTAGCTGCCCCCATCTTTCAAAACTAATTATTATTAATTGTTTTTCTGGAACTGTTGGAGTCAAAATGCAGATCAAAGCTTATTATTTTTCACTTTAGTTTATTTGGGTTTTTATCTTGAGATTTTGGTCTTATGTGTTTATTCTCTTACAAAAATAGACAATATGGAAATATATTTTGCATGATAATACATGTGTAACTCAGATCAAATTGCTTACCATCTCTAGGAAGGGGAGGGAAATGAGGAAGGAGACAATTTGGATCATATAACTTCAGAAAACTTATGTGGAAGATCCACAAAATGTAATTGGTAAAATAAAATATTTTCCCCCAAAAAATAAATTGTTCTTCTGGTTTTACTCACTTCGCTTTACATCAATTCATACAAGTCTCTCTAAGGTTTCTGAAATCATTCTGTTCCTTATTTCTGATAACACAATAATATTCCTTCACATTCATATACCATAACTTGTCCAGTCATTCCCCAATCGATGGGCATCTCTTCAATTCCAGTTCTCTGCTACCATAAAAAGAGTTACTAGAAATACCTTTGTGCATTTGGGTCTTTTTCTCTTTGGGGTAGAAACCTAATATTGGAATTGTCTGGTCAAAGGATATGCACAATTTAATAGCTTTCGGGGAATAGTTCTAAATTGTTTTCCAGAATGGTTGGACTAATTCACAGTCCCACTTTCAGTGTCCCTGTTTCCTCACAACCCATCCAGTGTGTGTCATTTTCATTATTTGTCATCTTAGCCAATATGATGAGTGTGTGATGGTACCTCAGAGTCGTCTTCATGTGCATTTCTCTAATTATTAGTAATTTAGAGCATGTTTTCATACAGATATTTAATACATAGGATTTCTTCCTCTGAAAACTACCTATTTGTATTCTTTGACCATTTGTAAATTGGAGAATGGCTCTTTTTCTTTTACATTTGAAACAGTTCCCTCTGTATCTTCAAAACTTATCAGAGAACTTACTGCAAAGATTTTTTTCCATGTTTCCTGGGTTTCTTCTAATTTTAGCTGCATTGGTTTTGATCTCTTTTGAGTATAACAGAATTATTCACTTTTCCACCCATGATCTTTTCTATCTCATTTGGTCATGAACTCTTCCTTATCCGTAGATCTGGTGGTAATTTCTTCAGCACTCCACTATTTACTTATGATGTTATCCTTTTTGTCTAAATCGTAGAGGCATTTGAGCTTATCTTGTTATACAATGTGAAATGTTGGTCTGTATCTTGTTTCTATTAAATTACTTCCCAGTTTTCCCAACAGTTTTTGTTGAATAGCTTGAATTCTTGCTTAGCATCTTTGAGTTTATCAAACACTAAGTTATTGTGCTCATTTCTTTCTGCCTACTGGGGTACCTAATCTATTTTTGCAGATCAATCCCTCTATTTCTTAGTCAATACCAAATGGTTTTGATAACCACAGCTTTTAAGTATAGTTTGAGATCTGGTACTACTAGGTCACCTTCATTACCTTTTTTTTTAAATCAATTCCCTTGATATTCTTGACCTTTGGTTTCTCCTGATGAGTTCTGTTATTTTTCTAGTTTTATAATATAAATTTTAAGGGCAATTTAATTATCATGGTACTGAATAAGTAATTTCCGTAATCTCATCATTTTTATTATATTGGCTTGGCCTATCCATGAGCAATGAATATTTCTCCAGTTATTTAGATTTGTCACTATTTATGTCTTGGCAGGTGGACTTCCAATTATTTCATATCATCTGTAGTTATTTTAAGTTGTATTTCTCTTTCTAACTTTTCCTGCTAGATTTGGTTGGAAAGATACAAAAATATGGAAGATTTGTGTGGGCTTATTTTATATTCTGCAATTTTGTTGAAGTTGTTAGTTGGTTTGATTATTTTTTCTAGCTGGCTCTCTAGGGTTCTTTAATCCATTATATCATTTGCCAAAAAACACACATTTGATTAAAAAATATTATGAATTTAACCAATGGTGAATAAAAGGAATATTTCCATAGTCATAATAAAACAGAAAATGAAGATTGTACACGAATCTGTGGATATTATATACAACTGGCTTTTCTTTTTAAATGTAGGGTAGGCTCTAGGGCTATTATTCCAACCCCTCATTCATACTGGCAGAGAGGGTCCCCAGAAGGCAGTTGCTACTTCTCCCCTCTGATTTGGAGAGAGTCGTTTCCTAGTACTTTACTCACAAGTTCCCCCAACAGTGTGCTTCTCCCATTGACTATCAGTTAATAACCACTGGATAACTAGATATCATCAGCTTTAAGAAATATATATTTGCTCAAGTTGTATAGTAAAAGCAGTTAGTATAAAACATCCCCTCAAAAGTCTGGTATATAACTCTCTAGCAACTCTCCTTGGACTGTGTCCAAGGCAAAGTGGGTTCAAGCTTACAGCACATATAACAAACTGGGTAACTTCATTCCTGGAAATTCTTTTCTTCCCTTCATGGAGCTTCCTTAGAGAGGTACTATGGTAAGTTCTGGAGTGAAACTTTGCTTTGAGGGTCAGTATAAAACTGTTGATGTTAATAAGCTTTCTATCCTAACGTCTTTGCTTTTCTAAACACACAATTGTTTCATAATCACAGTTAGGAAAAAGAAAAGAGTCTCAGAGATCATCCAATAGTTAAGTGGAAATTATTTTATTTCTAGAGGAGTCTTAGTCATTTTCAGGGTTCTCAGGGACTACTTGAGAACATTCCAACCTCACTCAGCTTTGACAATGTCCTGCTCTGTGACTTTGGAAGGTCAAGCAGCATCTAGCTATTTTGGGATGAAAGGGGATGATACTAAGACACGCAGCATGAAAATCACCCTCAAATTAACTTTTCAAGACAGATTCAGTTGTGTGTGTTGGTGGGGAGGAGACTACCATCTGGTTCTTATTTTAACTTATCCTCCTTTTTAACTAATTGCTAAGCTGAGTTGTTGCCACACTGCTGATGAAGTCCAAGTGCTGTCACCGTCCTCTGAATTTGGGGATTGATGTAAATACAAAAGGTGTCAATAAACATATTCATTTAAAAATTATTTCATTTTAATGAAATTTAAGTTTATTTTAAATAAAAATAACATTTAATAAATGTAAATGCTTTTTAAAATTTCAAAACAAATCTAAAATTTTAATAAACATAAATTTGACAAAAAATAAATTCACTTTAAAAAAAATAATTAATTTTTGGGCCCTGAGCCAAAGGCCTGTTTGCTCCACCTTAGGTGTGGTCCTGCTTAGAGGTTTCACCCTCTCTGGGTCTTTGTTTTCCATTTACTCTCTAGGGAACATGAATGCTTTTTCCTCATCTATGTCAAAGAGGCAATGGAGTGTGTGTGTGTGTGTGTGTGTGTGTGTGTGTGTGTGTGTGTGTGTATGATAGATGGGGTTGGGGGGAGTTGAGGTATAAGGTTGATGAGGAATAATTACTATCATTTTATGTGCAAGCAGGAACATATGCCTACAAGATGAAAAAAAAAGTCTATCTCCAGGGCTAGAGGATGTTCACAGAGTAGAACCTGAATTAATTAAATTTAATTATTTTAATTAATTCAGTTGAATTAATTAAAGCTAGTTTAAAAGGTTCAGGGTTTTTGTGATATATGGCAACTCAATTTTGGAACTGGATCCAAGGTATGTGGTCTCTGGAGAATGTAACATAGATGTGAATTGTGATATCTTCTTGTAGAACAATAATCCTGCTGAGACTCTGAGGCCTGGGCAGCTTGTGCAGCCTGAACAGGTTCCCAGGGAGAGTCTGGGTGTTGTGCCCATATGTCTCCCCACCCCCAACAAGGGGCCTGTTGGCTCAGCTCTCTGCTTCTGCCTCTCCCACAGGACTGGAGTGAGCAGCTGGCCAGGCTGGCCCAGGAGCAGGCAGCCCAGTGTTCAGCTCAGGCCCTGCTCCCGGAGGGGTTCCAGGCCCTGCAGGTCGGCTGGAATGTGCAGCTCCTGCCTGCTGGGGCTGCCTCCTTCACTGATGTGGTGACCTCATGGTTTCGAGAGGGGCAGTGGTATGCCTACTCAGCTGCCCAGTGCACTAGCAACTCGTCCTGTGCTCACTATACCCAGGTAGGTGCTCGCTGGGGACTCAGGGATCTATTTTCCCAGGTGTTCACCAAGTTGAGGTCATAAGGCAAATAGTTTGAATTAGAAGTGAGCTTGGAAGCTATTTAGTCCTGGTCCATTATTTTACAGAAAAGGAAGTTGAGACTTAGCCAAATAAAGCAGGAAGTCCAAAGTCACACAAGAAAAGTTGGAATCCAGGTCTTCTGAATTCAGCCTTTGCTCTTCCCACTTCACTGCCTCCTATCAGCTTTAATCTATAATTAAGGGGTCAGCTAGGTGGCTCAATGGATTGAGAGCCAGGCCTAGAGACAAGAGGTTCTGGGTTTAAATAATTCATCAAATACTTCCTACCTGTGTTACCCCTGGCAAGTCACTCAACTCCCATTGCCTAGTCCTTGCCACTCTTCTGCCTTGGAACCAATATACTGTATTGATTCTGAGATAGAAGATAGGATTATTGGTTTTTTATATTTTTCCATATTTCCATATTTAATTTTCTTTCCCTCCCCTCTGTCCTCCCCACTCCCAGAACCAATAAGCACTTCTACTAGGTTATACAAATGTTATCATTTATTAAGGTGTTTTTTCTAAACCTACAATTAACAGTTTTATAGGAGGAAGCAGTGTAGTATAGTGGCTAGAGAGCCTACCCTAGAGTCTGTAAGACTTGAGGTCAAATCTGTCTTTCAAAATATTCTGGGTAATTGCACATATAATTTATAATAAATAATAATACATATGTTTATAATTGCATGTGTAGTTTACAATAGATTAATTTAAGAACACAACAATACAACCTATTCTCCTGACACTACCGTTTGTTACTTGTGTGATTTTGGGCAAGTCACTTTCACCCTGTGGGCCTCAGTTTCTTTATCTGTAAAATGAATGAGGTGCATGAGAACACCATGGATGTCCCTTCTGGCTCTAAATTCATGCTCTGCAGAGACCCTTGGTCATCCTGGCCCCTTATGTTCCCTGCTTGCTTGCCTGGTTGCCTGGAAAACCCCATGCAACTTTTTCTACCCATTGCTATCCTTCTCTTTCTTCAGATTTCAACTCAAGACTCCTCTCCCTCAGGAAGTTTTCTCAGCTAAGCTCTACCCAAATCTGGGTGTTTGGGGGGATTTGAAAGCTGAGACATGTTTTTTCTGATTGCCTCTGTGTGGTTCCCAGCTTGAAAGACCCTCCTCCCGTGTTCTCTGGGTGTGGATTGGGACCTGCCAGAAGGGGGAGTAAGTGGGAGGTGGGGATTGGACCCTGTCCAGTGACTCTAAGCCTGTGGGTTCTCTTCATCTCCTGCAGCTTGTATGGGCCACCTCCAGCCAGCTGGGCTGTGGGAAGTACCTCTGCAATGTGGGTCTCCTGGAAATGGAAGCATTTGCTTGTGCCTATTCTCCTGGGTAAGGTCTTTCTGTATCTGGTCTGGGGGGGTGTTGTCCATTCTTTGGGGACTGTCCATCCTTGGGGGCATCTTCCAAGAGCACGTGTACCTTTTGTAGTTTTTTTTTGGTAGTATCTCTCCTCCTACCCCATGCAGGACACCAGATCCTTCTGAGCATCCTAGATCTAAAGATAGAAGGAGCCTTGGGAACCAAGTGATCCACTGCCATGTCCCCTTTTAGCAGCAGAATGGTGAAACCCATCGATCCCTTCTCAGAATCCTATTTTCAAATGCTTAAAGTGAAATACAAAGAGGACCAATTACATTGAACTATAGTTATCATAATAGTTTAAAAAATAAACTCACAGACCCCCTGATATCTATCCCTAGGACCCGGGTTAAGAATCCTTGATTCTAATCAAACCTTCTCATTTTAGTTGAATTGGGTCACAGGCATAGTTAATGACTTGGCTATGGTTACATAGATGGAAGGATCAAAGGTGATCATTTGAACACAGGAACTGTGGCACAGTGGATAGAGTGCTGAGCCTGGAATCCAAAAAATTCGTCTCCCCCAGTTCAAATCCAACCTCAGACACACAATAGTTGTGTGACCCTAGATAAGTCATTTTACCTTGTTTGCTTCAGTTTCCTCATCTATAAAACGAGCTGAAGAAGGAAATGGCAAACCACTGCAGTATCTCTGCCAAGAAAACTCCAAATGGGGTCATGAAGAGTCAGACATGACTGAAATGACTCAACTGTGGCTGCAGACTCAGTGCTCTTTCAACATCTTTGGGTCTCTGTGCTCTTTTGTGCAGGGGCAACTGGGAGATGAATGGGAAGACTATTGTCCCGTACAAAAAGGGGCCGTGGTGTTCTCTCTGTACTGCTGGTGTCTCAGGCTGCTTCAAAGCCTGGGATCATGGTGGTGGGCTCTGTGGTGAGTATTCCCCAGCTCTTTTTTTGCTCTTCGTCTTTTTTCTCCCTTGCATCCTCTCAGAGAGCCATTTCTGGAGTATTTTCTTGATGACCCAGAGGAAGCTACAACTTCATGGGATGGAAGTGATGAGTGACGGGGATGTACATTCTCATGAGTAATTCTGTCCTGCCCTTGGCGCTATTGCCTAAGATGCCACTTAGAGAATGCTGGCATTTTTGGAGTTGGCCTGGCCTAATGGGGTTGTCCCTAACCCCTCTTCATTTATCCCTGTGCTCTCTCTGATCAGAGGTACCCAGAAACCCATGTCGGATGAGCTGCCGGAACAATGGACGTCTCAATGTCAGTACCTGTCACTGTCACTGCCCCCCGGGTTACACTGGCAGGTACTGCCAAGGTGAGGAGGGTCCTGGAGTCTGTGGGTAGTATAGAAAAATGATGGTAGAGGTACACAAAGAGTCTAGCATCCATAGGCAGTGAGAATGGGTAGCAGGAGCTCCAACTCAACTGGACAATTTGTAACTGCTAGACGTGGGACAAAAAGACAAAATGAAAAATGATGTCTGCCCTTGAGGAGCTTCCATTCCACTGGCAGGATACGACTTGCACCCAAATAATTTGAAGGGGGGGGTGAGAGGAGAGAAAGAAGGGGAAAAAGGGGGGTGTTGAAGAGATGGGAGACAGAGAGAAGTTGAGATGGAAAGATAGATAAAGAGAGAGAGGGAGGAAGAGAAAGAGACAAAGACACAGAGAGAGAAGCGAAGAGAGATAAAAGGAAGGTGAGAGGGAAGGAGAAAGAGAGGAGTGACAAAGATAGAAAGAAGGTTGGAGGGAAGGAGTGATGGAGAAAGAGAGAGAGAAAGAGAGAGAGAGAGAGAGAGATAGAGATAGAGAGAGAGAGAGAGAGAGAGAGGAGGTGACAGAGAGAGAGAGAGAGAGAGAGAGAGAGAGAGAAAGGAGATGTCATAGAGGGAGAGAGAGAGAGAGTGCAATGACACCAGAATGGTCAGGACAGGCTTCACAGAGGACCTTCCAATGCAGACACCATCTTCAAATGGAGATCAAAGAGGATGAGAGCTGAGGGAAAGGCCATTGCCTTTATCCATGAAGAGCCCATCAGTCACTTTGCAGAGAGCAGTTTCAGTCAGGCCAGTGGTGGAGTGGGCGGTCAGATGGGAAAGGCTTGAGAAGGGAGTGGGAAAGTGAGCCATGACCGATCATTTCAGCACCTGGGACAACCACTGCCCTGGGCAAGGAATTGCAAGTAGGCGCAGGCAGCAGGAAATGAGCTCTCAAATTCGTTTTGCCATTCGAGATGAGAAAATCATTCCAGAAGTAATTAAGATGAATTTGGAGGGAAGAATTAATGACAGGGGCGGGCGGGCGGCTCAGAGCTGGAAGGCTCCCCTCTCCTCCACAAGGTCAGAGGATCCCATGCTTTCTTCTCACCCAAGAGGCTTCCCTTCCATCCAGCCTAGGGAAGGGAAGAGAGAATGGAGATCCATACCGTCCCTCCCGGTCAGGCGCTGTCCTTGGTACCCAGCAGCAGCCGGTCCTTTGTTTGAAAGACTGCTCCCCCACACCCCCGCGCCCCCCATTTCCTTCTGGTCTGACTGAGGGGTTGACTTTTCACCGACTCTCAAGTTTTCTACCGTGGGCTAACTATGGCTCTGGGAAATAATGAGGGTGGATTCTTTTAGGGAGATCAAGAAGGGGGCGATGCTGATACAAGCCAAAGAATGTTGTCTGGGCGCTAGAGGCTCCGAGGCAAGGGTCAGGGTTAGGGACTGGCCGGAGTCCAGGCTGGCTTGCCCACACTCTGGGTACCTTACAGTGAGGTGCAGCGTCCGCTGTCAACATGGCCGATTCCGAGAAGAGGAGTGCTCTTGCCTCTGTGATGTTGGCTATGGGGGAGCTGAGTGTGCTAGTGAGTATTGCTTTTGAAGCCCTTTTTCTCTAAAGCCAGACCAAACTCAGGGCTCTGGATTCTCTCTCAAAGCCCAAAGGAGGCAGGTCTAGCCTGCTGGAACCTGCCAGGACTTCTGTGTGTCTGTAACTTTCTGAGCATGCAGGAAAGGTTTCCTTCCAGCCTCATTAATACCTTTTCTCCCCTTCCCACACTCAATGATCTGGCCAAACTAGCCCTCTGGTTCTTTCTCATACATAGCATCCCATTTCCCATCACCAAGCCTTTGCATCGGATTCCTCCCTGGAATGTCCTCCCTCCTCACTTCTGCCTCCAAGAATGCTCCTTCTTCAAGATTTATTTCAACTGCCATCTTGTCCATGAAGCTTTTTCCGATTCCTCCCAACTGCTAGTGCCCCTCCTTCCCAAGCAACCTCGTATTTATTTTGTATTTATTATCCTTTGTGTACTGATAGATGTAAGTGTTGTCTCCCTTGATAGAATGTAAACTCCTGGAGGGCAGGGACTGTTCCATTTTTGTCTCTGTGGCTCTGCCACAAGTGCCCGGTATATAGCACGTGCTTGTCAGTTGACTGATCCAGGTGCTCTCTGTCCTGACCTCATGCCAAGGTATGTGAGCATCCCAGGACCCACTAGGTCTTCTCTCTCAGTCAAGGTCCAGTTCCCCTTTCATGCCTGTGACCTTTGGATAGATGGCAGCTGCTTCATGATCTCCCCTGAGGCAGACACCTACTATGGAGCTAAGAGTAAATGTCAGGTGAAGCTCTTGTTCCTGTGGGACCTCTGGGGGAGGGAGAGGGTCCTGGCCTTTTCTGAGTGAAAGGGAGGGAGGGGGGGGGGTTGCAGCCCCTAGCAAAATGCCTTTTACAGAGTGAAGAATTAATAAATATTTCCTGACTTCAATCCCTTTAGTGTGAGGGCAAGGTCTGCCCTTGTGCTAAACCTTATTTGAGAGCTATTGTCTATCTAGAATCTAGTTGGCCAATTTTCTCAGTCTAAGATGTAGTTCATGGGAGCCAGGGCGATACAGGGAAAAGAAGACTGGATTTGTAGTTAGGACCCAAGTTCAAATCCTCTCTCATTTATGACCAATATGGCTCTGGGCAATTCACTTAACCACTATGTGCCTCAGTTTCCCCAATTATAAAATGACGATAATAGCACTTACTTTGAAGGGTCCTTGTGAGGATCAAATGAGTAAAAGTGTTTAGTACAGTGACTGGAACATAGTAGGTGCTACAGAAAAGCTCGTTCCTCCTCTCTTCTTCCCCCCCACCCCCTAATTCTTTTTTAAAACCCTCACCTTCCATCTTAGAATCAATACTATCTATTGTTTCCAAGGCAGAAGAGTGGTAAGGCTAGGCAATGGGGATTAAGTGACTTGCCCAGGGTCACACAGCTAGGAAGTGTCTAATAATCTTGATCATCAATCCCAGAGGGCAGATACCAAAGAAGCTGCTTTAATTCCATTTAATTCAGTCCATCAGCTTTTAGGAGATTTTTGAGAAAACAGGGTAACTGCAGACACAGTTCCTGATCTTAAAGAGCCCAACAGTTACACAGAAAAGGGAAACTATCTAAGTCAATTTAATTCAGCCCATCTTAATTACTCCATGCCAGGCACCATGCCAAGTGCTGGGGAGACAACAACACGTCAGTCTTTGCCCTGGCTGGAGAAGCCGACGTTTTTACTGGCAACATCTATGCCACCCACGTCTCCTGGGCCTGGGACGGCAGAACCATTGAGTAGATTGGAGTTGGTATTGGTAGGGTGACAAATGGGCAGTTTCAAGGAGGAGAGGGAGAGAGGCGATAGCCGCTGCTGGTGCCTGCACCTGGCTTACCAAGTCCCTTGGGTGGCAGGAGAAAGACCTCTCCTAGAACCTGGGCATCCCCCCACCCCCAAAAATCCAGGCCATCAGGCAAGGCCCAGGGGCCCAGGGTATGCCTCGTTTTCCTCTGGGAAGTCCTATCCTGGGTCATGGGATTTAGAATCATAGATTTAGACAGAAAGAACTTTAGAGATCATTCAATTTAACCTCCTCATTTGGCCAAAGAGACAACAGAGACCTACACAGGTCAGGGTTTGAACCCAAGTCCTCTGAGTCCAAATCCAATTTTCTTTTCTTTTTTTTTTTTAAACCCTCACCTTCCATCTTGGAGTCAATACTGAATATTGGCTCCAAGGCAGAAGAGTGGTAAGAGTAGGCATTGGGGGTCAAGTGACTTGCCCAGGGTCACACAGCCAATTTTCTACACTATGAATGAATATATCAATCAATCAATCAATCAATCAACAAGAAAGTCTTTTTAAGTGCTTTAACTGTGCTCCAAGAATTGTGTTTGGGATACAGTGAGGGAAGGGGAAATGGCTTTTATTCTCAAAGAGCTCATACTTTAAATGGGGAAGGCAACATAAAAGAAATTCAACTTCAGGGCAAATGGGGTGATCCAGGGAGGAGGGTGGCAAAGCCCAGGGGGATTTAATAACCTAAGAGCACCAGAGACAATTCTGGAGGACTCCAGGGCTTGAAGGCAGGGTATATGGTAAATCTTGGAGGACTTCAGGAGCAAATAGCAGGAGCCTTGGTAAGGTCTGGTGGTCCTTCATCTCACTGGAAGATTCCCATCCCATCCAAGCAGTGTTCAGTCAAGCAGCCTGGAGGCAGGACAGGGGATGGAGCCCCCACTGGTGGTGCTCCTTCCCCTGAGGTCCCCATGAGGGCCAAATGGAGTGCAGGCTCTGGGAGTTAGACTCATGGCTGACCCTTCCTGGCTGACTTTTCAGGGACCCCCTTGAAGCTTTGCTCTGGAGGTAACCTCTTAACGATAATAATAATATTCGGCGTTTATATTTGAGTTTTGCCAAGTGCACTACAAATATCATCTTATTTGATCCTCCCAACAATTACGGAAAGTAGTCACTCTTATTATCCCCATTTTAGAGACGAGGAAGCCGAGATAGACAGAAATGAACTGACTTGCCCAGGGTCGCTCAGCTAACAAGTATCTAAGACAGGAATTGAATTCAGATCTCCCTGACTCCAAATCCAGCACTCTATCCATTGTACCATAGAGTTGGAGGAATTCACTGAGCTTTTCTTGGTCTTTCTGAGGGTGGGTGCTGGGCTCTCTCGGGGTTTCTCTGAGGAGAAGCCCGGAGATGCTTTGGGTTCCCTGGCTAAGATGGTACCAGTGACAGGGCTAAGGGCTTGTAGGAGAAGGGCGGAATGCTGGCTCAGATTGAGAACCAAAAAGTCCAGGATATCCTTGCCTTCTACTTGGGACGCCTGGAAACCAACAATGAAGTGACAGATGCTGACTTTGAGACGAGGAACTTCTGGATTGGTGAGCATGGTGGCTGGAGATGATGGTAGGGTAGGAGAAGGACTCTGGGGGCTGCCCAGAACCACCCCTGCCCAGCTCAGGGGGGATTTTTGTAGTCACATTTAAGAGTCCTGGAATAGGGGTGGGTGGATCCCACAACCACAGCCATGTGAAGATGAGATGGGGATGGAGATCGAGAGCCTGGGGAAGACCAGGAGATTAGGAATCTGACCTTCTCCGAGAGGGTGACAGGGAGAAGGAGAATTGTCTTCCAGAAAAGATCAGGAAGATTGGCCAAGGGTATGAAGTGGAGATGGGGGGAGGGAAGGGAGCCAATGGGTGAGAGTGGGAGAGGCTCAGGGGCTTTGATACTGGCAAGTGGTCCTCCGTGGGCAAGAGCTCTTCAGGGAAGGGATGCAAAGAGAACAGTGAAGGAAATGGGGGGCATGGGACCCATAGACTCAAGACACTGGGGTACCCCCTCCTACTTCCTCCTTTAGTGTTGATTTAGGGTGGAGGTAGAACCAAAAACAAAGACCCCCCCAGAAGACTGATGGATACTGACCTGATGGTGCTGTCCTTACCCTAGGACTGACCTACAAGACCTCCAAGGACTCCTTCCGCTGGGCCACGGGAGAGCATTATTCCTTTACCAGTTTTGCCTTTGGTCAGCCAGACAACCAAGGGTGAGAGAGCATGGGGTAGGGGCAGGGGTAGGCTGGTAAATGTTTAACAACCAGCTCTCCAGGTGTGACATATAAATATGTTATATACTACCCTATATTTCAACATTTGATTTATTGTTGTATTCATTATGTAGACTTGAGAAAGTGATGGAGAAAATGTTTATAATACAGATTAAACCTCAAAGTGTAACGTGAGTATTGATCACATTTACTTGTCAATTATAGATCACCTGGGATCTATAATATATAAACTTTTAAGTTTAATCTGATTTAGTCCGTTTGGATGTACACACTATAGATTTATAGATCACATATATAATATACCACAGATCATACATATGTTATAAAATATACACACACACAATAGATACATCCATGGCATATCATATACATAACATGTTGTATGATATATTTATATGTATGTATATACACTTTACATTTTTATCTGCATTATTAACATTTTCTTCATCGCTTTCTTAAGTCAAGTCAATCAACAAAATAATAAAACACATTCTGATGTGTAGGGTACTTTCAGAGGGGTAAATGCCTATTCTGCTAATGGGGCAGCTGCTCTAGAGAGGGGCATCCCAGGGCTAGGGGCCATTCCAAATTGGAAAGTGGCCAAAATCTCAACACTGTCTGCTGTCCTGTCATTGTCCCGTCTTTCCCTCATGCCATCAGGCAGTCGACCAATATTACTGCTGAGATGCCCATATGATACAATCTCTGCTCTCGAGAGCCGTTTCCAGCTCATTGGAAAACAAGGCAGGAAAACAGGAAACAATTAGAAAACAGGACAAAATAATATTTAAGTTGATTCAATAAATGTTCATCATGTGCAAGGCACGATATTAGACTCTGAGCAAAAATGAAAGTCTCCAACCTCAAGGACTTCATAATCTCAGAGGATGAGAATTCTAGCAGCTCAGGGAGTCAGAAAAGGCTTCAAAGGGATCCCAAGATTTGAAGAAGAAGGTAAAGGCTTTTGACAGGTAGAGATGGGAGTGGAGAAGCTCTGCGGAAATTTAGAGACAGATGATGGAAATGTCAAACCTGGAGAAGTGGAGGTCTAGGGGTCGGCACACCAAGCTGGTTCATGGATGGAAGGGATCCTCTGTCCCCAAACTTGCTGTGGTTCCCACGCCATGTTGGGGGGAGGAAGGAGGCTCAATAGAATGAATTTCTAGGGTTCTCAAGATCCCCATCCCCAACCTGCCCTCTCTCCTCTCCTTTCCTTTCCTTTCCTTTCCTTTCCTTTCCTTTCCTTTCCTTTCCTTTCCTTTCCTCCTGCCCTCTGTCTTAGTATCATTTTTAAAAACCCTTACTTTAAACCTTACAATCAATATCATATATTGGTTCCAAGACAGGAGAGTGGCAAGGGCTAGGCAATGGGGGTTAAGTGACTTGCCCAGGGCCACACAGCTAGGAAGGGTCTGAGGCCATATTTAAACCTAGGTCCTCCTGCCTCTAGGCCTGGCTCTCTAACCACTGAGCCACCCAGATGCCCCCTTTACTATCAATTCTAAGGCAGAAGAGTGGCAAGGACTAGGCAATGGGGGTTAAGTGACTTGCCCAGGGTCACACAGCTGGGGGGGGCAGCATCTTTTCCATTGCAGGACACTTAGTCCCCAGTAGATCCACAGGACTTCTTACCTGCATAACTCACTCCTAAATTTCTACCTTGATCACTCCCCATGGGACAGTTCTCAATTCTCTCTGTCTGCTACCCTTTAGATTTGGGAACTGTGTAGAGCTACAGGCATCAGCTGCCTTCAATTGGAACGACCAGCGTTGCAAAACCCGAAATCGCTATATCTGCCAGTTTGGTGAGTGGCAATCCCTAAGCACCCCTCCCGACTCTCGGGGTTCTGTCTTTTCCCTCTTCCAACCTTGCTTCCCTGGAAGCAGGGGTGCCGAATCATGAACTCCCGACTGGTTTCCCTCCCTCTTGCCCCTATTATCCTGTCCCCTCCGCCCTCTTCCTTCATGGGCTCCTCCTGGAATTCCTTCCTGGACTTTCCCCCCTACCCCCATTCTCAGCTCAAAGGTTCTGGGTAGCCAGCCTGGCCCCTTGGTTCTCTAACACTAGCAGGGTTATCCGGGGCTACGGGGAGGCAGGAGAATCCTTGGGCCAGTTCAGGGATAGAGTGTCCTTGCAGAGGGCCCCTCCTTTCTAGGTCTTCCGATGGACATATCTTTCCCAGAGGGCACCTCACTGAATGCGCCCTACCTTTCAACCTGGCCCTTTTGGAACGGGCTGCCCCGAGGAGGTCTCTGACCCTTGGCTCTGGGCTCTTTCACAGCCCAGAAGCACATTTCTCAGTGGAACTTGGAGCCCTGAGGTGGCCCCTCCTGTTGTTTCTGCCAGCCTCCAGGCCACCGCTCTTTCCCCTGCCCTAAGCCCTTGACACCCATCTGGAAGAAAAAGATTTGGGCGGCTCAGAAGGTGGTTCTGGATCATGGAGGATACCTCCCCCTAACATGTGCTGCTGTTAATCTGGCATCTCTGTATCCCCAAGGAAGAGTGAAGGGGCCCAGGGAGTGGGGCACAAGGCTCACTGACCACTAGGGAAGGGGTGTCTGTGAGGGCACCTGAGGGCACAGGGAAGTATCCACGAGAGACTCCTAGTCACTGACCACCCTGCCGCCCCTGTGCTCTCGTGGCACTGCGGCAGAGGGGTTTCTGGGCCAGGTCTTTCTCTTAATGCTTTCTGCTGGGGCATCTTTCCTTTTGCTTCTGCTGATACATAGGGAGGGCCAAGTGTCCCTGGCCATCCTGAAGGGCCTCTGCCTCACACTGTGAGCTCTTGTTCATTATAGTGTTCAATGCCCCTGGCAGGAAGCATGGGCAGCCGGACTACTGCCAGCTCTCTCCCCGCCCCTCTCAGTGTGTGCGATAGTGAATCTGGGTCTTAGGACCTGGCTAGGGACAGTATTGAGCAAATAACATAGCAAATGAGCATCTCTGGGCATTCAGAATGTACCTTGTGAAGGAATAAACTAATTTATGCCTAAACTTGGGGGTGTTTTCTTTGCTGTCGAGGCTCTCTACCCACTGAGCCACCCAGCTGCCCTTCTCAATCATTCTTTTAAATCTATAAAATAAAATGCATGGGAGACTAAAGGAAACCGGTTATATTGAGATGTATTTTTCCCAGCCAGTTTCATAGACACCCTGAAGTCTATTAAAAGACCCTGTGGACCCAGGCTAAGAACCTTGACTCTTGAACCAGGAGGGACTTTGTTTTGTCATTTTTATTTTTATCTTTTAAAATTTTTTCCTTACTTATTCCAGTAACAGACTTCCACATAAGTTTCCCAAAGTTATAGGATTCATGTCGTCTCCCTCCCCTCTTCCCTCCCCCCCCCCAAGGAGAGACTTTAAAGAACATACGGTTCAATTCTTCAACTCAATGCAGAACAGTTAAAGGACAGTCATTATTTATTTTAAATGACTATTTACAACAAATAATATGATAATGTAATATAATAAACTATCTATACATAAACAATGCTTATTCATTTGGTGACTTATCCAAGGTCACATAGAGTGAGAATTTGAACCCAAGACTTTGGTAGAAAAGGACCAAGATTTTGGTAGAAAAGGACCTGGTTTCTGAGTGTTTTCCTAGATGAGTCCTTTAAGTAGAAGTAATGGGGAGCCACTGAGGTTTGTTGAAAAGAGCAGTAACACAGCCAACCCTGTACTTTAGTAAAATCACTTTGGCGACTTTGGGGAGGATAGATGGAAAAGGGGAGATACTCGAGACGGGGAAGCCAGTTAGGACACCACTGCCATAGGCAGGTAGAAAAGAAGTGAATTTGGGAGATGTTATGGAGGTAGAATCCACAATCTGCACTAACAAGAAGATCTAGCTTTTTTTTTTTTTTTTTTTTTAATCCTTTACCTTCTGTCTTGGAATCAATACTATGTATTGGTTCCTAAGTAGGCTCTGAACTCGGGTCTTCCCGATCCCAAGTCTAGCTCTTTTACCCACTCAGACACCTAGTATGTGGACTGAATGATCCACATATGTCATTCCTAGCTGTCATTCCATATGATCTTCCCACTCTTCAGCCAGCTCTGCCTCTCAAAGTATAGCAAAGGAGGCTGCCTGGCAAAGGATGGAGCTGAGGTTGTGTGACCAATGGGGTGTCTTTGAAGAAGGGCAGGGGGAGTGTGTCCCTTTAGGGCAGTCTGCAGCTGGCTGGAGGGATGGGGAGGGGAGGGCTGATTCTGTGGTTCTCTGAGCCACCTCAGGGTACCAGGGTGGATTCTGTAGACCCAAGGATTATGGAAAAGACACTAGAGGGCACCCTAGGCTCTGGGAATTGCCCTCCCCATCACCACACACCCGGCTGTTTACAAATATCAGTTGAGCCCCTGAGTGCCTGGTATAGTGCCAGGTGCTGGGCAGATTATGGGAACAGGAGAATAAGAAAAGCTACCTATGTGTCCTTGGACAAGTCTCCATATCTCTTGGGTCTTGGTCTCCTGATTTGTAAAATGAAGAGGTGACCCCTCAGGTCCTTTCCCCCTGTAAAATTTGTGATCCTTATGATAAATCACAAAGCTGAGAGGAACCTTAGAGGTCTACTTCCTCTAGCTCTTCCCCTCAGTCTCTTCCCCAGCCCTGTTTTTTCTGATGGGAAGCTGACTAAGGCTGAGAGCAGAGAAATGGGTTAATGGCAGTCATCAGAAGTCTGTATCTTCCAACTTCCACTTTCCCTCATTCCAAATGCTTCAAAGCACTTTCTCATTGATTTATTTTTAAAACCCTCACCTTCCATCTCAGAATCAATATTGTGTATTGGTTCCAAGGCAGAAGAGCACTAAAAGCTAGGCAAGGGGGGTCAAATGACTTGCCCAGGGTCACACAGCTAAGAAGTATCTCAAACCAGATTCGAACCCAGGACGGCCTGGCTCTCAATCCACTGTATTCTCTCATTTGCACACACATTTTGTGAAGGAGATTAGGAATGGTGTCACTGACTCCACTTTACAGACATGAAAACAGACTCCATTAGATTAAATCATTTCTCCAGTCACACACTTCCCAGTGTTGAAATTTGGACTCTATTTCAGAGTTTCTGCCTCCAAGTCCAAGGATCTTTCCATGATAAGAGATATAGCTCTAAGCATATTTTGGGGGGAACCTCACTCCCAAATTAGCTTCCTAATCTATTCACCCAATCACAGTCCTACCCGGGTCTATCCTTGCTGCTCAACATGTTTGACCACTCATCCCTTGTTAACAAAATTTATTCTGAACTTAATACCCAAAACAGTATTTCCATTGACATAGTAGAACACAAAAGACGATTCTATAGGAAATTGTGAATTTCCATTTCATATGGCTTGATTTTTTAAAGTATTTAATAGGTATTAAGTGATACCTTTTGTATAACTCAGTGGAATTGCTTGTCAGCTTCAGGAGTGGGGAGGGAAGAGGGGAGGGAGACCACATGAATCATGTGACTATGGAAAAATATTTTTTAAGATTTAAAAAATGGAGGAAAAAAGCAAAAAAAAAAACCTTTTTAAGTATTTAAATTCTACACGCTTCTTTCAAAATTAGTTTATTGGTTCTTTCTTCCAAATGTTATTCATTTCTGACTGCTCCGATACTAGCAGCTGTAGAGATAAGAAGGGAGGGAGGACCCTAAAATTCTTACCCTTCTTTCCTGCTCATCCTAATAGAACTCCATCAGATCTCTCCTGGAGTCCAACTAAGTCTCACCCCTTGCTTTCGATCTTCTGTCTCCGGCCCCATAAGCTGTGATGCTTTTCCTCCCGGAGCCCGTACCTGAGTATATATAGGTGCTTCCACGGGTTTACATGGTTTTTTTTAGACGTGGGAAAAGCTGCCTGCCAAGAGCTCCATTTAATTGCCACAGAAATACGTGTAGGGCCATTTGATACTCAGAGGCGGCTGATTCCCAGCACACAGTAGGTGCTTAATAAATGGTTGTGGACGAATTGATCCCTTAGGAACAGATTGAAAAATAGGAAAACCATCCAGAGAGATAGAGGATGCTCCGTGGGCCAGAGCTTAGAGACTGTTGCTCAGATGGAGAAACTGAGACCTCTGGTCTGAAGTCATGCAGGATGCGTGGCAGACCCTGGACGACTCTCCTGCCTGGTCCCTTATTCTTTCCACAATCTCCCCCTACCCACGGGAAGACCACGGGAGGGAGGTGTGTAAATGGAATTAGCTCTAGCCCATTCATAGTAAAAGTCTACTTACCCTGGGCATCTAGATTGTATCATCCCACCTCCCTCAGTGGGGAGGGGAGATGAGTGACCCACACCAGACAATAAGTAACAAATCAAGAACAAGGGACGGCCCTTTGGGCAGTCCAAAACAGTGTTGAGGCTGCCATTTGTCCACTTGAATTAGAGGTGGACCCACGGGGAGGGACACTATCTCTTCAAGCATGTGGTTACTTCAGGGGGAGGCAGTTCCCGCTTTGGACCTGGTGCTGGAGGTGCTCTGCTGAGACCTCAGAATGCTTCCACTCTGAATGGTCCTGGCCTACCTGGGCGTTTCCAGACTCTGCCTTAAGTAGGCTTATAGCCTCTCTGATTTCTAAGCTCTTGAGGCTTGTAGCCTAGTTTAATTAGCCTTTTAACCTTCTCTCTCCGTCCAGGCCTCTGCAGGCCTGAACTGGCCTCTCCCTCTCTCTATTTCCCTACCTTTTACCTTCCTAATTGTAAATAAACTACCTAAAACCCGATCCTGACTTGGGTCTATTTAATTATGGAATCAATCTGAATTGTTGATTCCTGGCGGCCACACTTTAAATATATATCAATAAAATACCTAAAATCTCCCTCTTTCAGAGGACAGACAGAGATAATGGAAAGGAATGAAATTTATTTCCGAAGAACGTCTGTCCGCCTTTTAGGGCCACTTCTGGCGCCCCCTGTTTTGCAATTCAGCAGAATTATCTTCATTGGAGCCTTATTTTTTTAAACTCTCACCCTCCGCCTTAGGATCCGTGCAGGATTTCGGGTCCCAGGCAGAAGAGCGGGCAGCGCTGGGCGGCGGGCCCGGTGACTTGCCCAGGGTCACACAAGAGCCTCGGTCTTTTCCAGGGGCGAAGTGTGCCCAGAGAGACAGACGGAGCTCGGCTCCCTCCGGTCCAGCCAGCCAAAGGGGGAGGAGCCCTTGTCGCTCCGTCTACTCTGACTCATCCCCATCTCTGCTAGGGAAGCAGGCCCGAGAGCGGCTAACGGCCGAGGCCTTCCGATCCTCGTCGTTCCAGTAGAAACCCTGCGCAGGTGGGCTGTGAGGTTTGAGATAAGGTTTCTAAGGAGCTCGGCCAACCTCCGGGCTGTCTCTACGTCAGCCATCCGGGTTGTTTTTAATTAGATTCGCCACAAGCCCAGAGAAATGCATGGGGATTCCTCCCGGGGCCATGTCTGTGTACTTCTGGGTTTGCAAATCTGCTCCTGGGGGCGTTGTGTCGATGGAGGACGTGCACGCGTGTGAATGCACGCGTGGCCCCAAAGCCGAGCTCACGCCTGCAGCCTATGAATAGGCGCGCTTGTGCTCAGGGTGCGGGTGTCGCGGAGCTCAGAAGTGCTCGCCCGCACACGCAGGTGAGTGTTCGCAGGTGTCAGCACTAGGGTGGCCCCCTCCTGCAGCCCGCTTCCCCCGGGCTGCGCCTGGCCCCGCCCCCTCCCCCCGCAGCCCCGCCCCTCGGGCCGAGCTTCGGCCGCCGCCACTGCGGGGGAGGGAAACCTGAGGGGGAGGAGGGAGGCCGCCCCCGCGCTCCCTGCGCGCTTCTCGGCCGCGGCCTCATGGCCCCCGGCCCAAAGTCCCGCGGCGGACGACCGCTCCCGCGCGCGGCCGAGGTGGGGCGCCTAGTGTCCCTGCCCCGTGCCGCCGCGCTCCCCCGCGCCCGTCGGGGACATGGTACGTTCCAGTGGCCCCGCGCTCAGCCCCGCCGGGGGGGCTTTGGCTGCGGGGAGGAGGCAGCGGCGGCGGCGGCGGCAGCTGACGCGGGGCCGGAGAGCCGAGACCGCGGGCGCAGCAGCGAACCGAGAGCCGCACTCCCGCCGCCCCGGGCCACGGCCACGCTCGCGGCC
>NC_058131.1:42409871-42429627 GCF_016433145.1 Gracilinanus agilis | reverse complement strand
CCCCTCCCCCCACCGCACCCCCTCCCCAAGCTCTCCTGGAACCCGTCGCCCCGCAGCGGCCTTTCCCCCAGGAAACCGAGGCCCGAGCGGGAGGAGACCCGGCGTCTGAGGAGGTCATTGCTGGGGTCTGGGCTGGGTGTGTGGGTGTGTGGGTGGGTGGGTGGGCAACCCCCCTCCCCCGACCTTCCCGTTCAGACTATTGCACCCGGGCCAGAGATTCCCGAGGTGACCTTGGCCAAATCCATAGTCCTCCTGAGCTCCAGCCTTGCCGTCTGTAAAACGGGCCTCCTCAGCTGCTGCTTAGTGTGTCGTCAGAAGGCCCCCAGACTCCCCTCCTCCCCTCCCCTGCCCCCTGCCCGCAGAGGGGCCAGGGACACCCCGATCCTGCAGGGAAGATGAGGCTCTCGAGACAATTGGAGGGCCTCTAGGGGAGAGACTGGGCTGGGGCAGTTGGCTCCCCGGGGGGGCCCCGGGGGCAGGGCCTGGGCTGGGCTAGGCTGGGGACTTGGCTGCGACACCTGCTCCTCGGGTAGGCGTGTCTGGAGAGGGGGCCTGGAGCACTTCCCGGCCGCATCCCTCGGGCCAAGTTTCCTTTGTTCCCCGGAGTTTGCAGTTGGTAGGGGGCCGCTGGCAGGCAGGAAGGCCTTTCTTTGGTTTCCCCTGGCTGTGCGCAGGCCGGCCTGGTGCCGCCCCTTGCTTCCCTCCGCCATCTCGTCTCCGTGTGCCCTCAGCAGCTTCGTCTGTAAAATGGGTGGGTTGGGCTCAGCTCTGGGCACTTGGCGGAAAGGACGGGAGCAGCTCGGGGCCTCTCGGGCCTTCTTCCTCCCCGCTCCCCCCACCCCGGGCTTCCTATTTGTAAGAAACCCCCCACTATGGACTGAGAACAGCAGCGGCCCACGAGAGAGTTCCCAGCGATGCCAGAGGTAATGCCTGCAGGACCTCAGGAGGCCGGCCTGGGAGCATGGTGGAGACTCCATCAGGTCACAGCGTGGTGGCCTCTGGGGCCTGGGCTTCTCCCCTTCTCCCTGGCTCTCCCCTCACTTTATCTCCACCACCCCAGCCTGGCTTGCAGCAGCCCAGCCCTTCCCGCCCTTCTGCTCTGAGCCAGTGCTTAGTCCATAGAGAGGATAAAGGTTTTAGGCCCTGGGAAGGATGACCCATGAGGAGCCCATAAGCCTGGTGGGGGGGAGCCCTTGGGCCTCCCGTTGTCCCTCCTCGAAGAAGTCTCAGGTGAGTGTCCTGCCGGGCCTCCCTGCTTCCCTGGAAGGGAGAGTCCCGGCACAGCCGAAAGGCCAGGCCTTCCTGGTGGGAAGTACTTCATCCCTCCTCCATTTGCTCCCTGCCCGGATGCTGGGCCTCGTTTGGAGGTGGTGCTCGTCCTTCTTCTGCCTCCTCTTTGTTCTTTCTTTACCTTCTTCCACAATGAAACGCCTGATGGACGTGCCCGGCCTCCTGGACTCCCCGCAGGCCTCAGTCTGGTGTCCTTGAGCCTTTGTAGGTTGGGATGAATGCTTTTCCTCCTTCCATAGCCTTACAATGAAAATGAATGGAGGAGAGAGACTATGGGACATGCCTTGTGTTCATCTAAAGAGAAATGGCCGACATTCCAGGTAGAGTTCTGGCTGGTGGTCGGCCCTCTGGACCCTGGCAGGAGCCCCTGCCTGGTGCTCACGTTGTTTTCCCCTTTATGGCAGGAGCCTTTAGCCCAGAGTCTGCAGACCCACAAGCTTTCAAGGGGTCTGTGAATAGAGTTGAAGAAAAAGATGCCACCTTCATGCTTCCTCATGGCTGCCTGAAACAGGCAGTACCTTTCATGAGGAGGGTCTTTAGGCTTTCCTAGCCTGCCAGAAGGGGGCCCCATGCCATACAAGGTCCCGGCTTCCTGCTCTGGGGCCCTTTTAAATGCTTTGCTGAAAGTTCTCTTCATCATTTCTGTCTTGCCCCCCTTTGTCCCTCCCTGTCACCTCTTCCCGCCGCACCGTCTCCTCCTAGGTAGGGGCAGGCCTATGGCGGGGCTGCCTGTCGCAGGGAGATAACCTTTTGGGCCCCTGCTGGAGAGGACTGGCCAGAGCCGCCGTGGGTAGCCCTCCGTAGAAGGGATTCGGCCACTACCCAACCAGTCCAGTGTGTTCAGCCTGCTCTAAACAGACATGTGTGGTTGTGGCCGTCAGGTTTGGAAGTTCACAGATAATGGACAAAACTCATGTGACTCTGAAGTGGCTCCTTGGAACCATCCCGCGTGAGGCACGGCGTAGGATAGGGCAGAGGCGCGTCTGCCATGACTCTGGCTGAGGTTTTTCTGTAGAGCAGATACGGGCCGGCCCTGGGGTGACGCGCACGGCCTCTTGGGGGTCAAGGGGGCTTCCTTCCACTTGGGGGAAGCTTGTTTGGGCCTGCCATCGCTCGGGTGTGGCCGGGCTCAGAGCACCCAGTGGCAGGTTGCAGGGCCGGCCCGTACGTGAATAAGGTTTTTTCAGGGTAATGATAGCTTTAGTCGGCAGCAGCCAAGTGGCACGGTGGAGAGATGCCAGGCCTGGCGTCAGGAGGGCTTCCTTAACTGGCTCCAGACTCCGTTCCCTTACCTGTAAAGTGAGGCAGGGGCTTAAACTTGAAGGTTCAGATGCCTTCCAGATCTTTCTTGTTTTAGGAACCCCTGCTTTCTGTCCAAATGACAATTCTAGGTCAGGGGCAAAGGCTAGGTGACTGGCACTAAGTGAATTATCCTGGGTCACACCGCTAGGAAGTATCTGAGTCTAGAGTAGAGGCCAGGACCTCCCTGGTCTAGCCTGGCCCTCGGGGCACTTTCCTCTCCCTCTAGATGAGGCAGCACCAGAGACCACACTCTGGTTCCCTCGGCAGGCAGCCTGGGAAGGGGAGGGAGCACAAGAAGCTGAAGTATCAGGGATGGCCTGGCACTGTTGTCCTTCAGGGGGGCCAATACAGCTTCCATGTCTTCTAAGGAAAACTGATATGGAATATGCTGGTTGTTGAAGAGGAATGAGGGAGGCTAGGCCTTTGATAAGAACGCTGGCAAAACAACAATAATAATAATAGCCCTTATAGAATTTTTTTTACCTTCCATCTTGGAATCAATACTAAGCATTGGTTCTAAGGTAGAAGAGGGTAGGGGCTAGGCAATGAGGGTTAAGTGACTCGCTCAGGGTCACATAACTAGGAAGTGTCTGAGGTCAGATTTGAACCCAGGACCTCCTGTTTCTGTGCCTGACTCAATCCACTGAGCCTCCCCTTATATAATGTTTTAGGGCTTGCAAAGCTCTTTACAAAGATCTCATTTGAGCCCTACAACAACCCTGAAAGATAGGTGCTGTGATTATATCCATTTTACAGATGAGGAAACCAAGGCAAACAGAGGTTAAGTGACTTGCCCAGGATCACATAGCTAGTGTTAGAGGCTGGACTTGAACTCTGGTCTTCCTAATTCCAGGTTCAATGTTATACCACCTAGATGCCTGAACTAAGCAACTCAGACAGAACTGAGAATCCAGCCACCTAGGTTATAATCCTGGCTCTGTTAATAACCTGCAGGGGGGCTTGGGCAAATCAGCATTCATTAAGCACCTACTGCATGCCTGGCACCATCCAAAGCTTTTGCAAAGATAGTCCCTGCTCTCAAGGGGCTTGTGATCTAACAACAAGCATACCTTTGTGCAAATGAGCTCTAGACGGCTAAAGGGGAGATACTTAATAGAGGGAGGGCACTAGAATGAAGAGGGGGTGGGAAAGACTTCCCGTGGGTCACTTCCCTTATTCATCAGAAGAGAATATGTCCAGGACTACCCACTTCACAGCTGAGGTATGGAAGTTTTTAGCCAAGTAGAAGGCACTTTGCCAGTGCAAGTTGGCATAATTACCCATTAAGGGAGAATAAAGAAAGGACTTTCATTCTCCAGGAGGAACAGAAACCCAGCTTATTCCCAGCATCTCTTGCCCTCTGACCGCCACACCTCTCATGTCAGTGAGATGGCTGGTGGAAAAGTGTTGGAGCCTGAATTTAACCATTGAACTTTGAGAGCCAGCAGAGGAAAGATGGAATGATGACGGCATGAGGAACAGAACTCTATAAGGCCATTTGTAAAAGAAGCAATGTTAAGAGTGGGCAGAAGCCACCAGATAGGAGAAGGTCCTCCAAGACAGGTCAGAGCTGGGCAGGCAGGAAGCTTTCTTTAGTTACAGCTCAACTAGCTCTAAGAGCCCAGTGGAGGAAGGAAGGCCAGCCGCACACAGAAGAGGGACATGGCCCAGAAATGTTGGCAGATCAGGCTTCTCAGTTAGAATCAGTGGCTTTCTCATCCAGGCAGATACACGAGGTCAGAGGGGAGAAGCCGCTTTCAAAGGAGCCAAAACCCATCAGCAGCCACCTGAAAGAGCAGCCTCGCTCACTCTCCCAAGAGAATTCCCCACAAATTGTCAGAGGATAAAAGATGAAAGTAAGGCCTGGAGAAGCTGTGGGAAGTCTTGGCCCACCTGTTCTGGAAAATAATTTGAAATGATGTGAGAAAAGGTTCTAAATGGTGCCTTTCCTTGGGTCCTTGATTCCCACATTGGGGCCACCTCTCGAGGCAGCTAAAGTCCGGATGAATTCATGCATGTTCAGAGCAGCACTTCTAGGGTCGTAAAAAACTAGAAGCAATGTGAGTACCAACCAGTTGGAGAATAATGGAATAAATGGTGGATTTGGGAATTGAGATGAGAGCTAATTTTCTCAGACTAGAAGTTACGGAACAGTTGTTCATCTACATTGGTAGTGGGAGTTTCTTAACTGCCCTGGGGAAATTGCAGATTCCCCTCTTTCCCTCCCCCCAAAACAACCCTATAGCAAACACCAAGTTATAAGTGTAGCCTGGTTGCTGACTTCTTTTCTAGTCTCAGGGCTCGTGCCTCTCTGCATCTCCTATTGATGTTCACACTTAAAGGTCAGGGCCCCCTAGAAGGGAGACTGCTACTTTGGGCTCTAGGGCTAACCTTAGGAGTAGCCATCCTCTGGACGGATGTTTGGTCCTGAGTCCCCATCAGTGTGTGCATACAAGGGATTCAGAGAAACATGGAAAAGACTCTGAAGTAAGTGGAGCTGGGAGAAGTGACCACAGCCATAGCAAGGAATGGGAGCTGAGCTCTGAGTGATTGTAATGCCCGGGCATGGTCCCAAGGAGAAGGGACCAAATGGCCTCCTTTCTGTTAGTGGAGAGGTAGAGAACACCTGGGGGAGTGGGGGAAGAGTATATTGGAAAATGATGGATGTGAAAACAAAAGCCTTCTGGGAAAATTTTTTTTTAAAATAAAGTATCTAAGAAGTCATCCTTTTTTTAGACTTCCGTAGAGGAGAGACCTCTCACCCCACAAGGCAGCCTGTTCTACTTGCGATTACCCCCAATCTAAGACATTTCCATTCTTGGCCACCCCTGGGCTATCTGATCCAAACAGAATGGGTCTTTAGATCCCTCCTCCCCATTCTGGTCCTTCAGATATTTGAAGGGGGAGGGGAGGGGAGGGGAGTGGGAGCAGAGAAGGTTTTGGATTATCCCATTAATGGAATAAATCAAACTCACAAGAAAGGGTGAATTTGGAGTAGGTGAGCTCTGAAGACCTCAATCAGTCACGCTTCTTTTTAAGTCCTCTTTGCAGAAATCTTTTTATTTTATTTGTATATCATTCTTCTGGTTCAAATGAAACCACATAACATGGATCTTATTTTACTTCAAAAGCACAAGATCTCTCTAATGGTCCCTCAAGGAGGGAAAAAGAATTGGAGCTCAACTCTTTGGGAACTATTGGAGATGATTCTTCAAAAGCAGTGCCATGAGGAAACTGAGGCAGTGAAGAAAGCTGATCCTGAAGAACGATTTGAGCTTCAATTCTATTTGAAGCTAGTGAGAGCCCCGTCTCTGCAAAGGCTGCTGCTGGCACAGGATTAAGGAAAGGATGCTTCAGAGACAGCCTTGACTTCATGACCATCTCTTCAGAAGATATACTGCCAGTCTGAAATTGTTACTCCTTCCCTGAGTTCAAGGGTCAGCTCAGACTTCAGCTCGGCCAATTATTCAAAATCTTTCAGTGGCTTTGGGAGTCATGAAGACAGGATTCCCTTGAATTAGATTTCTATTTTATAGGTCCTAAGACAGACACAGGAGAATTTTCCTGACTCCCGAAAGTTTCTACCAGCACAATTCTTAATTTGTCTTTATTGAAGAAGGCAGTGTACATTTTTTAAAAACCTTTATCTTCCATCTTAGAATCAATACTAAGTATCAGTTGCAAGGCAGAAGAGCAGTAAGGGCTATGCAATGGGGTTTAGTGACTTGACCAGGGTCACACAGCTAGTTTGAGGCCACATTTGAATCCAGGACCTCCCATCTCTAGGCCTGGCTCTCATTCACTGAGCTACCTAGCTGCCACCCCACCACCACTACCACCACCCAAGGCAGTGTTCATTACTAGTCAGTGTTGAAAGACCTCCTTCAAGGAGATATATTTCACTCGCATGAGTGCTGCCTCCATCAAAGATAGCAACTCCTTCCCTATCTGAACCACTGGTCTTGAGTTTCAGTGGCTGAAAAATTAATCATCCAACAGCCAAGCTGGTTCTCTCATTCTTTCCCCATTGGTTCATTCCTTGGCCAGATGTCATTTGAACGGTAAAAGCTGTGCCAAATCATTATTAGGTCAGATTTGGAAGGTAGTGTTCCCTAGACAACTTGATTTCTCTCCAGGGTTAAGTTCAAGAGCTTCTGTGACTATGAAAAAGTATATTGGAAAAAGACTTGCCTTCTCAAGCCACAAAAGAAGATCCAAGACAGAGTTGGAATTCCAGGGAAGATGGGAGGACTAGTTGGTGTAATCCTGGATTTGAAAGGAAGGCAGAGGAGATGTCCATCCTCAATAAAGAGGCTGCCCAAAGTCAGATAATGAGGCTTCCTGTCTCTCCAGATTGCTTAGTCATCTCAATATGCTTCTCACGGACATCATGTTCATTCCATCCCCCTCAGGTGGATCTGGGCTATCTCTGCTCATCTTTGCATCCCTGGTGTGGAGTAGGGGCCTAATAAAATGCTTGTTGGTGATCGACTACCTAAACATGGGCTTCTTAGAGCTGCTGAAAGGACCTTCCATTAGATTGCTCAAAAAACTCACCAAAAAAGGAAACTGAAGAATTCAGCTGGCTTTTAGTTCTATATTCTGATTTTCATTAGTACTACTCTGAGACCTTTTAATTTGGTCCTGAGCTTGTAAGATGGTCTACTTGTTTATGTTTGTCCCAAAGAAAATATGTGCCTTGGAGTCAGAAGATCTGGCTTTGAGTCTGGACTCAGGCACTAATGAGCTGTGAATCTGAGCCTCAGTGAGCTCATGCATTTAATGAGGGGATTGAACTAGATCACTTCCAACTTTAACCCTATGACTGAGCCTCAGAGTTTGGGAGCAAGATGAATCTGGCCAGCCCCTTTTTATGCCTTCAATTACATTTAGTAGAACAAACATTGATTTGTTTGATGCTTCCTCTTTGCAAGCTGCATGACTAGGCATTAGACAAAGACAGGCAAAACAATCTTGGTTGTCAAGGACCTTACCTGTTATTGAGGGGATACAATGTGCATATGGGCAAGTAAATGAAGATAATTTGATAAAGAAGAGGGGCTGAAAAGGATCAAAGAGGCTTACTAGAAGGTGAAGCCACCTGAGTGGAATTTTGGAAGGAGGGAATGGGATAAAAGTCTTGCATTCTATACTAATTCAATTTGACAGCCTCTAAGTGCAAGCCACTGAGGAGAGGCTAGGGATGGAACATTGACTGTGGTCCTTTGGGCTGGAGTCTATGTGATGTGTGTAAGCCAAGCTGGCCAGGGAGGTGAGAACAATTGTAGAGGAGAGATGCACCAGTTTGGTTAGTATTTCATCTTAAAAAGAGTAGGGAGCCATTGAATATTGATGAGCTCCAGATTTGAGTGTTGTGGGAAAAACATTCTAAAGTTTGTAGCAGAGTCATATCCCATGAATGGAAGGCTCAAAACTCTGTTCTTGTGCAGAGGTAGGAAAATCTTTATTTGAAGAAGAGGTTAAGGCAGTGAAATAATCTCGAGGCTGATGGAGTAGCCCCAGAGGTGGATCAGGGTTTGCATATTTTTGAATAGTCTACCTCTGGGTTCTTTGGGGGTGTTCCAGGCAGAGAAGTCTCATTATCTCCCTGGAATGCCCTTTATCTCAGTGTGAAACATAGGTGATAAGTACATAGAGTGTAAGACCAAATTAGCACTCATCATGATGGAAGTAGGCAGTGATAGAAGCCCACCTCCACCATGAGAAGTGTTAATTTGGACATTCTGTTGAGCCTGGAGTCTGAGACACTAATTGTAATGCCTCTGTGAGAGGCCCCAAAGGGCTAAATGGCCATGCGATGGTCAGGAGACAGAAAAAAGGAGAGAGATTGGAGGCTGGAAGGGCTAGGAGCTCAGCAGTGCAATAGGGGCCTCTGGTCTCCTCTCTAGTGTCATAGCTGAGGGATGATGGTAGAGGGTTCCCCAGAAGGGGGAAGTCCACCCTCTATCACCTGTCTCTGTTTCAGCACCAAATCTGACCCTGTTGGTTGTCTGGTGCAGGGGGTGCTTTGAGGTGAAGGCTGGGGAGGGCTGCTCCTATCTTGGGAGTTGCCAAGGGCCCTTCCTTGGGCCCTTTGAGTCCCCCTGGCCTGAACTTTCTCCCTTTTGGAGTTCTCCATCTGGTAAGCTCTGTTTGCCCAATTGAATCTTATGTTAGTGGTTGGAAATTGAGTGGCTTGACTCCCTGCTGTATTGCTAATTCCTCGAGGAGAGGAACTCTTGCACTTGGTAACTATGTTAGTGGATCTGGGGTGCTTTATACCCCCCCAGAGAAGGCTTCACACCACCCTGACACTCAGTCAAATGCCTTCTTACAGGCCATCTCCTTAGGTTCAGCTGGACTTCAGGATGGGACTCGACCTCCTGTCCTCCCTCAGCCTTTACTTGGTTCCAACAATAATTTGAGATTAGGGTGTCCTTTTCTCAACATGTCCCAGACTGCCTTCCTCCTTCTTGCAAACCTGCCCCTTTTTTTCTGTAGGAAATATCACCTAGATCTGTGTTGGTGAACCTACGGCACATGTGCCTGAGTGTGCCGGAGCTACCCCTCCCCCTCTCCACACACACCTGAGGGCATTTTTCACATGACCTGCCTTCTGCCCAGCAGCCCAATGGGAGCACTTCCTCCCTCCTCTGTCTGGGGTAAGGCAGGGGTGCCCATGTGGCTTGAGGGTAGCAGTCTGGGCATTCAGTTTCTAAAAGGTTTGCCATTGCTAGCCTAGAGTCTCCCTGAGCTCTCTTCATTCACACAACCACCAGAATGCCCTTCTCAGTGACCGTTACAACTTCCCAGCACTGCCAGCATTCTCCTTGTCCCTCCATGCCCAGCTCCAGGCTGTGCCCCAGGCCTGCAATGTGCTCTCCTTGCCTCCTCCTGACCCTGATGGCTCCCTTCCTCCTCAGATCACTCCTCTTCCATCTGAGCTTACCTTCCACTTATACTGTGTAGGTCTTGTATGTAAGACTTTTTGCACATCTTCTCCAGTAGAATGTGAACTTCTTAGGGGGCAAAGAAAGAATGTCTTTGGTTCTTTGTATCCCCAGTGTTTAGGAATGCATCTCCCACATAGTAAGTGCTTACTATTTAATTGATAATTGTTGAATGATTGGCTGGGGGGGGAGGAGGGTATTTTTTCTTTACCTCATGATCAGTTTACATCATGCTAATAAGCCTATTTTTTGTCTGTTAAAATAATTCTTGCTATGACTTCAATTAGTTAAAGTGGTTTTCAGTATAAAATAAACTAGTAGAGAAAACTGAAGTCAGAAGTTCATATCACAACTCAGACCAGAAAAGGAGATAAAGGACCCATGTGTATATACATTTCTAGCAGCTCTTTGTGGTGGCAAAGAATTGGACATTGAGAGGATGTTCATTTAATTGGGGAATGGCTGATCAGGTCTTGGGATACGAACGTGATAGAATAATACTATTGCACTGTAAGAAATGAAGAAGGGGTTAGTTTCCTGAGAAACCTGGGAAGACTTGTGTGAACTAATGCCGAGTCAAATGACCAGAACCAAGAAAATAATATTGTAAAGATAAGATAACTTTAAAAGATGTAGGAATTCTCATGACCAACGAATGACCAACCACAAGTTCAGAGGACTCCTAGTGAAAGGTGCTGCCACCTTCTGACCAAGCTGACAGGCTCAGGACAGACCAAAGCATGTTGGGGTGGAAGAAAATGGATAATGTGGTGATGTGATTTTCTTTATCATATATTTTTGTAACTGTTTTTGTTTGCTTTGTTTTCTCAATGGATGAGGAAGGTGGAGGTGAGAGAGAGAGAATTTGGAACTAAAAATAAAATTGAATTAAAATGAAGATAACAACTCTGACACTAAATTGTGTGACAAGTCACTGCATCTTTTTATCTCTGTTTCCCATCTGTAAAACGAAGGGGTTGAATTAGAGAATCTAAAGCTATTGAAGATCTCTACCCTAAACAGATTTTTTTTTAATCCAACTGTCAGTTTGTTGATTTTTTTTTTTTTTCAGTAAAAACCAGGAAGAGAATTTAAAAACAGGCCCTCATAATCCCTTTTAATTTTTCTTTTGACTCTTTCCCTGAGAAACCTAAGCTCCAGTGCTGGGCAGGTCTGCACTTCTGGAACTCAACTGTGAGGTCTTAATGCTTCTAGGACTGGACCTCATGCCTGCCCTGAGCAGGAGGACCATGAGCCAGTGGCAGGTGGTTACCTCTCCAGTACATCTGTGATCTGTGAGGTTTCAGGCCCTGTTTTGCTTACCCCCAGGAGCTGCTTGGAGAGGGATTGGGGCTGGGATATGTCCCTGTTGCTTATAGGTCTCCTTCAGCCCCACAGAATACTGGAGGGAGCAGCTCCTTAGACTTTCTCACATTGTAGCCTTTGCACTGAGATTCTTTTTCCTGGAGTAGAGAAGGCCCTGATGGTGCTTCTCAGTTGCCTCTTGGTTCCAGGGCCTGGGAGAGGAGATATGCAGATCACTGACCTGAGGTTGGAGAGGAAACACCATTTGTTTTTCATAGAGATTTTCTTTTTTGAAACTAAGCTTTTCCAGGAGGGCCAGTTAAAGCAGTTCTCAGGTTCAGACCTCATAATGTAAAAGTTCTTTTGATTTGGGGAGGCTCTGATCCCTGGTCCCCAAAGGGGACACATATATAGGGATGCAACACAGCTTTGAGTTGAAGCCTCTAACTGCCTCTGACATCTTTGTGAATTTTTAAAATTTTAGGCTCTCTGCTCAGCTCCCCCCCCCCCAGCATGCTTTCTCACACTTCTGATGGCTTTCTCTCCCTCCTTTTCTTTCTTTCTAGATTTAGACATGGCCAGAGACCCCAAGGGGAGCCGGGCCCGGCCTGGCCAGAAGCGACAGCACAGCGCTACCCTCTATCAGTGAGTCTCCTTTAGAGCTTTGGGGGCAGCTGGCTGAGGGGCCCAAGGAGAGTGGGGGGGCAAGGTTCCATGGTGTCTGGGGTCCATAACTTGTGCCAGCCAGGGGCCCATAGGCTCTTCACTCTAGTTGGTTTTCCCAGGCCAGAATCCCCTGGTGCTGATGGCTGCTGACCCCACACAAAGCACGGTTCGCCACCACTCCCTGTAGGTCACCCAAAGGAACATATGCTGGCCAGGGTAGGGATGTGGAGCTTTGGGGGAACCACCTGGGAACATTCCTAAATGGGAATTTGGGGACTGATGCTTTTGAAGCCTTAGCTGTGGCTAGATGCACAAAGCCAGCCAGGCTTTCCCCTCCGAGACCAGGACGTGGCTCCTGGTCTCAGCTCTCCCATTGTTCCCAACACTTGATTTAGCCTATCCTAGGAGGGTGAGTAGAGGCATCCCCCACACCAGCCACCTGTGGTATCGAGGAGTCTGCTTGGTTCTTTCATCTTCATTAGATTTGGGATTGAGAGTTGAGAAATCTTTATCCTGATAGGAAAACAGATGGATGACCCTGAACCCAGCATGAAATGAGGGCAGGCTCCTCTGAATGGGGAGGGGAAGGGAAGGGAATGGAGAAAATACCAAAGGACATGAGAATGTTCTTCTAAGGGACACTGGGGTTGAGATCACAGCCAGGGAACCCAGGATCCCCAGTTGACACTGGTCATTCCGCCATGAGTGTCCAGCCTCATGGAGCTAATTGCTTGTTGCCATGGGGATAGCCCAGGAGTGCTTTGGGCCAGATGGGCAAAGATGTGCTTTCTTTTTCATAATCTCTTCTGTTGGCAGCTCCCTTTTTCTTGGTCAGTGATGGGAGCCAGCTCTGACCCATTAGATCTGGACACCTTCTGTCATTGATCCTGTTCTTGGTGTCATCCAAAAAGCTGCTCAGTGGAGTGCTACTGTCTGCCATTCTTTATTGTCTTCTCATCATTTCCATCTGCCTTCCTTCTGGCCACCCTTCCTTAGAGATGCTGACTTCTGAGGGCTGTTGGCTTTAATGGTCATGGGTGCCCCGTGGGCAGGATTGTCAGGGAGAGGCAATTCTAGAAACTAAGGGATAGAGAATGAAGGCGATTGTGAAGATTTACCAAACAGATGCTCTAGAATTTGTGATGATGGGGGTCTGCTGCTCATGGTTAGGAGGGGTGAGATCTCTGCAGGCAGAGGTCATAGAGGCCTCATTCATTCCACCACCATTTATTAAGTACCTAGTGGTTAAAGGGCATTATATGGATCATGGGAAGAGATTCAAAGTTCACATAAATTGCCCTTATGGGTCGTACAGTCTTTACCAAAGTAGGATTAAAGGAGGAAATGGGATGACTTAAGGGTCAGTGAAAGATTTAGCTGAGATGATCTTATTGTCTATTCATTTATCTATATATCTCTCTTTCTCCTTTATTCCTTTCCTCTTCTTTTCCCTTTCTGGCAAATCAAGTCTCCCTGCTGTAGATGAGGTTCAGAAGTTTGAAGAATAGCATCAACATTTATCTAAATCAGATCCAGTTTCTAGGCTGACATCAGAGATGTGCTAATCCAAATATATATAGCCTGTGTGATGAATTTGAATCCAGACCTCTAATAGATCAAGAACTGAGCCATTACCTGAATGATAGCTGTAGCTGCTGATTGATGTCCAAATTTAATTACCATCTCCATGATGATAATTCTCCAATTGACATCTCCTGCCCCAATCTCTCTGCTGACCTCGATTCTCTCATCTCTCTACCTCTCAGATATTCAAACAGATGTTCAGTAGACATCTTCGATTCAGCATGTCCAAAACAGAGCCCATCTTTCCCCCTAAACTCTCTACCACCCTCCTGCCTTCCCTATTCCCATAGAGAGCAACATCCTCAGGCTCACAACCCAGGGTTCATCCTGGATTCCTCACTATCAGCCCCCATATCCAAGCTCCTGGCAAGACAGCATCCCCTGAATATGCCCTGTTTTCTCCTGACATTGCCACCACCCCTAGTGCAGGCTCTGGTCTCTTCATGCCCACTGGGGTGGCAGAGTGTTTGTCTCATTTCTCATCCATTCCAGTCCATCCTCCAGTCACCAGAGGACTTTTCTGAAAGTGCAGGAATGCTCACAGCACCGCCCCCACAACCCCCTTACTCAGAAAGCTTCAGGGGCTCCCTCTCATTCTAGGATCCTATACAAAACCCTTTGGTTATCAAAGCCCTTCATAAGATAGCCCTCTCTTTTCTAAGCTTCTTAGATTTTTTTCCTGGCACTAGCTCTTGTGTACAGTAACACTTGGCCTCCTTGCTGTTCCTCCCACAAGACTCTACCCCTTGGCTCTGAGCGTTTTCTATGATTTCTTCCCAAAAGGACCCCTCTTCCCCCTCCTCACTTCCTTGGCTTCCTCAGAAAGTCTTTCTCAGCCCCTCTTAATTCTAGTGCCTTCTCTTGTTTTATCATTTCCTATTTTTCCTGCCTGTAGTTTGTATAGGTTTGCTTTGCTTGTTGCTTGTTAGGCTGGGAGGTCCTTGAGGGCAGGTGCTGTCTTTTGGCTCTTTGTGCCCCCAGGGCTTGGCAGAGGGCCTGGCACATAGAAGGCACTTTAAATGTTGATTGCCAGCAATACAGAATCCTTGGTCAGAATGTCTATTCTTCTTTTCTAATTTTCTGTTTGCTATGCTACTCTCCTGGGCTGAGGAGGGAAAAGTAGGAACTTGGGGTGAGGGGTGTCCTGCCCATCAGCCCTCTGAGAAATCCCAAGGGGAAATCCTAGAGGTTCCTGGCCTAGAGGAGGCATTGCTGCCTTTGTTCCTGCTTTGGACATTCCCCTCTTTCTTGGCCTTTGAAGCTGGTATGATTCTGAGCTTGGCTCCTTTCCCTAAAATCCACCCTTTTCTCTAGGGGACAAATTTAAGAAGACACTAAATTTAGAATGGAGTGAAGGAAAGAACCTAAAAAATTCTAGCTCCTGCATTGGCCGGGAATCGAACCCGGGCCTCCCGCGTGGCAGGCGAGAATTCTACCACTGAACCACCAATGCTCCAGCTGTGGAGGCACTTCCTCCTGGCTGCCCAAGTAGTGAGGCTGAGGTTCCTGGTGCACGTGTGGCAACAGCTGGAGCTGCCCTCATGGGGGCAGTAGAAGGGGAGCGAAAGAGAGGAGGGGCCCGGGAAGGCCGGGCCCATGTACTGCTGAGCTCCAGCCCAGCCGGCTTCTGCTGTCCCAGCAGGCTCCTCCCTGGTCACTTCTTTCTAGGCCTCCATCATTCCTCCCCCTCCTCCTGCTGGCCTACCAGAATCAGGGAGATGGTCATTTGAGATGCTTCTATTGGTTTCCTTTAAAAAAACTTCTCTGTGTTTTCCTTCTTAAAAGCCTGCCCTGCCCCAGTTCCTGGAGGAAGTGGGGTCATTGGGGCTCCCTGAGCCCCCCTTGGCCGATGCAGCTATTGACACGAGGCCCCTCTCCTCTCTGCTCCCATTTCTTTAACTGATTGCGCCCTAAAAAGCAGCCTTCAGGCGCTGGGGGTGTACCTTCGTCTGCTCTGCAGGCCAAGCCCAGCAGCCCTGGCTAGACGGGGGCCATCTTGAGGGTCCCCATCAGAGGAGACGCCCTCATGTTCTGGGGATTCTCCAGCCTCCCGGGCTCTTCCTGCTCTGATTCCATTGTTTCCACTCAGCGGCTCTCCCGCTTCTCTGGATTCTTCCTGTGCTGGCGCTCCAGCGGGGCTGCGGAGCACGTCGTGACTCCTGTCTTGGCGAGAGAAGGGAAAGGCTGCGGCCTCCTTGTGGGCTTGTTCTGGGACGGACGGAGCGGCCTCCTCGGGCCGGGCATCCGAGCAAATAGCGCTGCTCGCTCGCCTGCTTCCCTCCCTTCCCGGCTGGGGCCCAGCATCGCTTCTTCTACAGGAAGACTCTGGAACCCCAGATGGCCTTACGGGCCACTTCAGAAAGTGGACAGAGAGCCAGGAGGTCCTCGCTGTGTGACCCTGGGCAAGTCATTTATCCCCTATGGCCCAGCCCTTATCATTCTGCCAGTTAGGAGTGAGGGAGAAGGTGAGGGTTCAAAACCAGGAGCCTTTGCGCTCTGCTCCCAGCGAGGGATGGGGCCTCCTCTCGGGCCTCCATCCTTCAGGCCTCCTCTCGGGCCTTCTGCTCGCCTCCCGTTGCTCTTCAGACCGCGCTGTTAGCTCTTGTTCGCTTAGCAGCTGGCAGTGGAATGTCCGCACAGACGCTCGCCGCACTGAAGGTGGCTGCTTTTTCCTAAGGAATCGTCCCTTTTCCAGCTTCTCCCTCTTAAGTGTTGGAGTTCTCGGCTCCGTCCTTTCCTCCCGGCCTCGCTCTTCCTCTGCTTTCTTCACTCTTTCCTGAAGATTTTCCCGTTTTCTTTATAATCCACACTTGACCGTCTCGGTCACTCTTGCCAGTCGGCGCCGTCCGTGGCGGATGTTCAGACGGTTCTCGGCTAGTGTGCGGCGGATTCCAGACCTTCTTGGCCTCCTCCCGAGCGCGCCTCGGCCCTTAGCTCGGGCCGCCGCGTGCACCTCCGGGGGAGCCTCGGCCTTGGCCGGCCCAGGGAGGTGACCCTGCCTAGGACAGGGACCTCTGTCCAGTCTGGGCTTCCGTCAGTGCCGCCTCGCTGTCCTCGTTCTCTGGGAAGTGAGTCTTGGCCTGGCGGCCTCCCCGGCCTGACCTTGGAAGACCCGGAAGCGAGCAGGAGCTCAGAGGAGGAGGACACGGCGGGAGGCCAGACGTGGGAGAGCCGAGAAGCCGGCGACGTCCCGGGGAGCCTGGGGGGGCGTCCGGGCAGGGGTCACGCGAGGAGGCCTCCGCCCGGCTGCGTGCCTCGGTTTCCCCCGGGTGCCCCTGCTGACGCGTGTCTGGTCTATTTCCTCTGCAGCAGTAACTGTGACCTGAACTATGAGCTGTATCGGGAAGACTTCCCCTACAGGTGGGTCCTCCCCCCCCCAGGGCCCCAGGCCGCGAGGCGGCAGCCAGGCCCGGACCCCGCCCAGGGAGCCCCCGCTCTGTCTTGCAGGGTCTACGAGTACCAGAGGATCCCCCCCCTCATCAACCGAGCGCCCGTCAAGAGCCGGCGCACCCACATGGGCACGGGGGGCAAGAGCGGCCTCAACCCCCACGTGCCCCCGCGGAGCAGCAACCCGCCCCCCGTCCGGACAAAGTGTAAGTGGGGCCCGGGGGGGCCCTGAGCGTCCGGCCCCCCCCCCGGCCCAGCCCCTTCTGAGCCGGAGCCGTGTTGTGCCTCTGCCCGCAGTGAGAGCCGAGGAGCTGCACTCCATCAAGGGGGAGCTGAGCCAGATCAAAGCCCAGGTGGACAGCCTGCTCGAGAGCCTGGAGCGCATGGACCAGCGGCGAGACCGGCTGGGAGGTAAGGAGGCCCCCTGCCTGCCGGGCTTGGGGTTCTGCTTCCCCGGCTTTGGGGGCCCCGCGGGGGGCGGGTGGAGGCCCGGCCTCCTCAAAGGTGGCGCCGCCCTGCAGGGCCCCAAGACGGCGAGAAGAAGGCGGCCTCCGCCAGCGGGGCGTCCTCGAGTGCCGCGACCGAGGCCCATCGGGAGCCCAGGGGCCAGGAGAGCCCAGAGCCCAGAGCCCGCAACAGGAGGGACGCCGACAGCGCCGAGGAGAGCACGGACACGGAGGAGGCGGTGAGGCTCTGGGCCCTTGGAGGCTCTCCCAGTGTCCCCGCCATCCCTGCCCGGGGTGGGAGGCTCCACCTGGAAGCCGAGGCCAGAGGAAGCGAAGGGGTGATGAGCCCTCCGAGGCCCTTGTTGGATTTTAAAGCAAGGACGGTTTAGAATGAGCCAAGCCCGGGGGGTCTCCCGTTACAGGCCCGATGCCATGGCGGGGACTGGGGGGGGGGGGTGTCAAAGCCAGGCCTGGAAAGGCATCTGCAGAGAGCCGGCCTGCCCTTCCTCCCAGCCACTCTGGGGATGAACTGAACTGGGGTGCCCTCCCTTTGGCCCAGCCCCTCACCTCTTCCGGGCTCCTCGTGACCCCTTGCCTGGGACCCCGGCGGGGCAGCTCATCTCTGCAGAGCTCTGCGCCGGGTCTGGAGAGATGCCAGGAAGGCCCACCTCGGCCCGGCTCTTCTCGTTGGGCTCTAACTAGCTCCTCCCCAGACAGCCGAATGACCTTTTTCCCTTTACAGATGAAAAACCACACATCGGACCCTGAAGGGAGCCAGTAGACGCCCCGGGACCCCTCCTATGGCCTCCCCAGGTCAGATCCTTTTCTTTTCTCGTGTTTGTATTTCTTGGCGGCCTCCCAGCCAGTGCCACGTGTGACCTGCCGTCCAGTCTCCCTGCTGTTACAGTAGAACTGATATTCTTCGGCCAACCTTGTCCACTCCTTGACCAAGGGAGCCAGCTGGGTGTCCTCCGTCCTCTACAGAAGCCCGAGGTGCAGACCTAGAGTCTGGATCTGGGGAGTGAGCCGAGGCCAGGAGCCCCCATACCTGTGCTGTCCCCCCACCCCGTGAGATCCCCTTGGTAGCGAGGCTCGGCAGGAGGGCATTGGGGAGGCGTCCGGGCAGGGCTCATCCCTCATTACTCCTCCCTGAGATGCTCCAGGACGGTTTTCAGGCCTCACCACTCCTAGGACCCCCGTCCCCTCCTGGGGCATCATTCCTCCACCCTCCCAGGCCCGAAGGTCACCCAGGTTTCCCCTCTTTCCAGGATCCGCGGCTTCCATGTTTGCACTACTAGCCCTCCTGTGAGCCCCTCCCTCCCAGCCCCTGCAGGATTCCGGCCCACAGTGGTGCGTGCATGGGCGGCGGTTCTGGTGGACGCTTCTGCTCTGTAGAGGCTGCAGGCAGGCCCTTGGTCGCCGTCCCGTTCTCCCCGCTCTCCCCCGCCCCCTGCTGCCCTTTCAGACAGGTGTAGTTCCTTCTTATGTCCAGTTTCTAGCTGTCTTCTTGCTGGTATGATACTGTGTCTGTATTTCAAATCTGCTCTGGAAGTGTGTTGTGTTGAAAGGAAAAAATTAAAGTTTGTATTTCTTTTCTCTGGTTAACTGCGTCTGGGGCTGAGTCCTCCGCCTCCCCTCCAGCTCTGCCTGGGGCCCCCTGGCAGAAGGGAGAACCCCCACAGCCCTAGAACTGGGAGAGAACATCTGGTGAAGCCCAGTGGGGGGAGGGGGGTCTCCCCAGAAAGAGGCCAAATATAAGTTTTTGGTGAGTGACACCCTGGTGGGAGCCCTTCCCCTCCCCCATAGGGCTGCTCCCGTTCAAATGGTGCCAACCTTGGCTCTCCTTTGGCTGAAGGCCTTCACACCAGGCCCCGGAACCCCACAAAACGCTGCCTCCTGGCCTGGTCTGTGGTCAGAGAATAAAGGAAGCTGCTCCCTCTGCTGGCCTGTGAACCCAGCCTGCTGCACCGGTTAGGTGGGCCTAACATCCTGCCTGCTCTTTCTAGCTGCCTCAGGAGGGCTAGTTCCTCCTCTGCTGGGGCTCCGGTTACCTACAGCATCCCCAGCACACCGCAGGGATCCCTTCGTCCCTCAGACAGACTCGGGAACAAGCACCCAAATGGGGCGAGAAGGCTGATAACCCGAAGGGGGGGGGGGTCCCACAGGCGCCCAGACATCCTCTGCCGGAAGGTACCAAAGGGTGTTTTAATGAACATATAAAAAGAAATGGCTCAGTGAGGGATCCCAGTGCAACCTCGTCCCTTCCCCGTGCTCAGTCTTTTCCCACGACCCCCAAGTCCCCCAGTCAGTGAGTGTGCCCAGGTCCGGAGGCTGAAGAGGATGGCTGTGGTGGGTCTGGCCCCGGCTCCCGTGCTCAGACCCCAGAGTCCGCGTTGGTGGCCGTGGTGGCCAAAGTCTCGGGGTCCGTAGCTCCCGTGGCTCCCCGCCCGCGGCGGCGGGCTGCCTTAAGCAGGCACTGCTGCAGCACGGGGTAGAGCCGCTGGCAGCCCTCGAGGCCCAGACGCACAGCGTCGGCCCAGCAGTCGGCCGCGCTGGCCTCGCCGCTGCCCAGCAGGCCAGCTACCTGGTTGAGCACCGGCATGAGCGCCACGGTGAGGCGGGCGGCGGCGCGCTCCTCCTCGCGGCGCGTAGGGTCCAGCAGCCAGGCGGCGGGCGGCTCGGGCCCGCGGCTCAGCGCGCAGCCCACCACTAGGTCGTACATCTCGATGCCCGCGTCCGCCAGCGCGAGCGAGGCGGCCGTGAGAGCCGCGGCCAGGGCCGAGCCGCCGTCCTCCAGCAGCAGCGCTGACAGCTCGAGCTGCGCGC
>NC_058131.1:42280534-42405185 GCF_016433145.1 Gracilinanus agilis | reverse complement strand
GCGCTGCCGCCGCCCGCGCTCGCCGCCCCGGCCGGCCGCCGCCGCCGTGGGCCAGAGAAAGGCGCCCGGCGGAAGTCGCAGAGCAGGCGGCCACCCGCGCCGCCCGCCGCCGCCCCGCGCTCTCCCTCCACGGGCCGCGGCCCGGACACGGCGCACAGCACCTTGGTGCGGCCGGCCTCCAAGTAGGCTGAGCCCTTGGCCTGGCTCAGCAAGCCCGCGCGCGCGTACACCGGCCGCAGTCGAGCCGGGTCACGGGGCACCCCCGCCCGTTCTTCAGCGGCGTCGTCGTCCTCGTCGGGCGCCGGCGCGTACAGTGAGGGTGGCTGTGACTCTTCAGGCCCACGGATACGCCGGTGATCCCCCGGCATGGTTGCAGCTGGCGGGACCGCCTCTGTTCCCCGACTGCTTCCGCCCTGGACCGACGCGGGGGCGGAACTTCCACCCGGAAGCGCGGTGGCGGCCGAGCTGCTGCCCTCTGCTGTGGGGAGGAGAGAGCTGCTGCGGGCACGGAGCGCGCAGGCGCCCTACACCCTGACGGTGGCGGGGATAGCGCGGAAAGCCGGGTGGCAGCCAGGGCTCTGGGGACGCGAACCTCTGAGGTCAGCACAAGGGCACTCCATGGACGAACCTCCGATGGGCAGCACCCCCAGGCTGTGCTAGTTACCAGGAAGGGCTCAGGCTCTTCCTCGCCTCCGCTCTCGATATGACCCCGCTACTTTGCTCGTGCCCTCTGCCCTTGAGCAGGGACACTCGGACCCAGAGAGCCCCATAGCATCCCGAGCAGCGTGGGACACAGCACGATTCTGGCTGCCGGGCCTCTCTTCCTTTTCCAAGTTTCGTCCCAGGCTGATGCGTGCCCTCCAAAACACCCCGCCTCCCCCTTTCACCTGACCCGTATGGGGAGCTCTGCAATACTCCGGGGTACTCCAGAGGGCTATTCGGAATGCCATCTTCGCTCCTCCTCCCGGCCCTCGTTTCGCCCTCCATCCCTGGGCAGCTATCAGGAAAGGTTCTTGTCGATGGGGGCCTGTGAGCTGAGCTTTGAGGACAAGTTGGGCTTCAAACAGGCGCGAGAGAAGGGAGAGCAGCGTGGGCTCGGGGCGTGAGGGGGGTCCCACAAGGGATGGGAAGGGTGGGCTGGAGCCGAGGCCTCAAATGCCCTAAGAATGGCCCCTGGACCTTAGGGAATCAAAGAGGCTCCCTGGGTGGGGGAGTTCGGCCCTGTCCGAGCACGGGATCCGGGCATGGCGCAGGGGGGTCTCTGCGTCTGCAGCTCCACCTCATTTTTCTCATCCGTCCCGTGGAAATAATGGCAGCCGCCTCTCAGAGGGGTTGTGAGGAGTTCAGCGGGTATTTGCAAACCTTAAATACGCTATTAGGCTCGGCAGCACTCGCTTGCCATTCAGTGCGGCGAGAAGTCAGGGGTAACTGAGGTTTGAGCAGCCAGAAAGGACCAGCTCGGCTGCACTCTGGGGCCACGCTCAGTCCTGCCGGCTGGCCCTCGCGCTAGACGTTTCAGCCATTTCCATCCCCTACAGTCGGGGCTCCCTCACCCCAGGGGAGTCTCAGGCGCTGGATGAGGCTCCTCCCCTGTAGTTTGTGTCGGGCGGCCCTCAAGCTTGGGGCTTAACGAATGTTTGCTGAGGGACGAGCTGAAGCTCCTGGAGGGCAGTGGCGTGATTTGTGCCTTGCCCAGAGTGGGGGATGGAGGCTTTTTAATTCATTCATTCGCACCAGCTGCCCCACATATCTTCAGATCTCACTTGTTCAAATCTCACTAGAATTACATTATGGCAGGTAAGTCACTAAATTTCCTAAAAGGAAGGCCTCGCTGCGGTGTTTCCTGGGAAGAGGAATGTCGGTAGTAAGGAAAGTGCTTTGCAAACTTGAAGTCATTCTATCAACGGAGCTATCATGTCTGCAAATGACCCAATTAATTTTCTTAAAAACTCTTGAGAGCAATCCAAAAACATTTCCACGGACATAGAACAAGTGGCTTGCAGAAGACGCTGGCCACCTGCTTCCTCTTTTCCTGGGGAAATCGGCTGGTTCTTCGAAGGCTTCCGCTAGCCCCGCTTCCAACCCCTCCTCCCAGCCACGGACAGCGCTGCCAAAGTCAGTCCCTCCACTTTATGGTGTCCTTCATCCCATTCAGTCTTTTTCTCATTTTCTACCTTTGAGCTCTATCAGGTTCAATTTTTTTTCCTTTTCCTAAAAAAGCTAGATTTGACAAAGAGGAGAAAATAGTGTTTCCCAGCGTGAAGGGAGAAGAAATGAGAGACGTCCACCGGGACCAAAAGAATGGAAAAAGAGAACAAACTTGGCCATGCAGAGAGCCGTCATGGCTTCAGAGGCTTCAGGGGCGGGAAAGCTGGGGTGGGGGTGGGGCTCTCTTTGAGGGGGAAGGAGGGAGTCGGTGAGAGAAATGACAAAAAGAACCCATTTGTTTGGGAGAGGAATTGATGGGGACTTTTGGGATGTTCTATTGATTTTAGCTTGCACTTTGCCCTTCAAATCTTAGCACATCGGATGGTCATGTTTGTGGATATTTAAGTTCAAACTCAAAAAGAATAAATGAAAAATAAAGGTGATAGGAAACCATGAATAACAGAACCACTAGCTGTCCCCTAGCACTGAGTAGGCCAGTGATGGTGAACCTTTAAGAGATACAGTGCCCCCGCATGCCCCACTCCTTTACCCCACACAGGGGAGGGAAGAAGCGCTCCCATTGGCTGCTGGGCAGAGGGGCGGGGAAAGAGGAATGTACTCAGGGAGCAGAGAGAGGATGGGGAGTGGCCCACGCACTCCCCTCCCCTCCAGCTCTGCCCCGAGCATGCGCTCCCATTGGCTGCTGGGCAGAGGGGCGGGGGAGAGGATCAGCCTCACCCCAGTCCCTTGGCCTTTCTAGTAGTAACTCTGGGTGTGGGGGAGGGCAGCCATGTGTCATCTTCAGCACCTGGGCTATAGGCTCACCATCACTGGCCTAGATTGTCATGAGCTCTTTTGGGCAATCCTGGAGCTAGCGGGCAGCACCCAGGGTCAATGGAGCAGAGGCAGCTGCCCCCAAGAGCCTCGCACTGGGGTCTCCTCATGCCTCACTGCCAGCTCCTGGGCAGTGTGGATGTGTCCCCCTCTGAAGTCCCCCATTAGCACCTGTGGGGTACAGTGTCTCCACCCCAAGTGAGTGGCCCAGGGTCACCCGGCAAGGCAGCACTTGAGGCCACACCTGAACCCAGGCTTTGCCATCTCCAGGCCTGGCTCCATCCAGAGCCGTGTCGCCAGCCCTCGACCACCTGCCACCTGGACTTCCTTCTGGACATCTGGGCCCCGTCCTGCCTCCGTTCCCTGAGCTCTTCTGGGGGCAGGCCTTGGCCTGGCAGCCCCCCCACTCCCCCAATTCCCAGCCACTCTCACTCTGCTCGGCACTCAGCCGGGTGCCCGCCTGCTCCCCAAAGTCTTCCTCCGTGCCCCAGTTCACGTGGCGTTTATTATGGCTGCCCCCACAGAATCAGAAGCAGGACATGCCAACAGACATCGGCAGTCACAGGTCTCAGCGTCTCCACAAGCCACTCTGGGGGCCAAGGCGGGCTGGGGAAGGCCCGGAGCCCTGTCCTGCCACCACAGTCGGCCTGCACGGTGGGCCTGGCGCCCCTTGGCCGCTCCCCCCCCCCCCCGGGATTCACAGGGATTGGTTCAAGTCAAGCCTAACCCGCCGGGGAAAGGCTCCCAGACGGAGCAGCCTCAGCCCAGGGCCCTTTACGCAGCGTCCGCCCCCCCTTTTGGGGACAATCGGGGAGCGAGGCTCTAAGAGGCCGGCTCAGACCAGACCACAAAACACGGGGTGCACCGCAAGGGGTACTTTAATCTTAGTCCCACAGGAAGGGGCTCAGCAGAGGCCGGGGCCAAGGGAGGGACAGCAGCAGCAACGGAGCCCGGGCAGGCGTGCTGCCACGCAGGGCCTAAGGCCCGAGTGAGTTCAGCCTGGGACGGCCCAGAGCTCCTGGTTCTGCTCCGGATCCCGTCAGGGTGGGGGTCGAGGTGTCCGGAGGGCTCAGTTCTTCAGGTCTCCCAGTCGAAGGTGGGCGAAGGATGTGGCAAGGCTCAGGGCCTCCTGCAGGCAGCCCACGTTCTTGCCTGTGGCCTGGGCCGACACGTCTTTGCCGCCGCCTTTGCCGTCCATCAGTCCCGACACCTGCTGCACCCACTCGCTGGCCTTCAGGCCCTTGTTGGCCGCATTCTGTGAGAAAAGAAAAAGGAGCCTCAGGGAGAGCGGTGGGAAGAGGGGCCTCGTGGCACCAGCCACCCCCCAGAGATCCCCCAGGTGCCCACCGCCGGCCAGGCCAGGAGCAGGGAGGCGGGAGGGGAAGGGAGCCGGGCCCACGCGGCGCCCTCACCTGAGGGACCTGGCACAGGCAGATGATCTTGTTGGCCTCGCTGTCCACGGTGAAGAGCATGGCGGACGTCTCTGGGGAATGCGTCTTGAAAAGCTTCAGGGCTTCGTTCAGAGCCTGTGGGCAGACGGTGTGGGCTCAGCCAGGGATGCCCGTCAGAGCGGGCTCCCCAGGCTCGGCCTCGGGGCGGCGGGAGCTAAGCAGACACCCCACGAGGGATCTGGCACTAAGCCCGTCTGACGGCTGCGGCCAGAATGCCTCCTGCCGGCCCTCCAGCGTCCCTGCAGAGCCCTGGCAGGAGCCGGGGCCCAGGCTGGACATTCCCAAGCGCGCTGGGGGGCACGAGGGAGCTACCTTGGCCGAAGCGCCGCTCTCCATCTCCATGATGACCAGCGGCTGGTTGGGGTGGCTCTCGATGAGCTGCCTGGTCTTCTCGAGCACCTGAAGCCCGGTGTTATGATTAAAATGGATACAGACAGATGTGAATAGAAGTATTAATATTTTAATTAAGGCCATGTTGGAACAATAAAGAAGACCACGTGAGAGATGAGCCACAAGAACCTGGCCTTCGGGGGAGCCTGCCTGGAGCAGCAGTGAGGGGGCTCCCGGCAGTGGGGCCCAGGCTCAGCCGAGGCCCCCAACCCCTCCTCGTCAGGCCTTCGGCCCACCTGCGGTCCCGAGCCAGGACTCACCCTTTTCTGAACGTCAGCTTTGTTGGCCCGGTCGAGGTCATCCATGACCTTCTTTAGCGCTTTGAGACTTTCTCTCAGTTCATCCTTCTGCCACTGGGGAACAAGCGAGGTGGCGAGGAGCTGAAAGGAGAGCGACGGGGAGGAGCGCTGAGCGGCCAGAGCCCAGAGGGGACAGCGACCCTTCTGAGGCAGAGAACCCCCACAAAGGCACCCCATTCGCCTGCCATTAGGGTCAGGTACATGGAGAAAGAAGCAAAGCAAGAAAGCTGGACGTGAGGCCGCCCCCTACAAACGAGCTCACACTTGACTAGATTTGGGAAGGAGGCCCGGCTCTGAGACTGAAGGAGCGGAGGAGGCCCCGGAGCCGGATGTGGGAGCCGGGCTGCCGAGGGCCCCTCGTGGCGCTCACATCCCCCGATGGCTGGGGCTCTGGCCGAGGGAGCAGGAGGGGCCGCCGATCCATACCTCGCCAAAGTCAGAAATCTCCCTCTGGATGTCCTTGTTCGGCGCTGTCTGGGCCTTCACTTTGGCTTCCAACTCAGACAAAGAGCTCTTCAGGCCGTCCGCTTTCCTGAGGGCCTGGACGGGGGAGCCAGAGCTCGGAAATCCAATACAAGCGCCCGCCTCCAGTCCCGCCACCTCCCAGATTTCCGGTCTGACTCTCCATGCTGCCCCACTGCGGAGGCTGCCATCGGGTACTCCAAAGACCCACCCGCTCCAGAGGGGGTCGCCAGAGTCACCCCTTCAGACACTGCTCAGACACTTAGGCCGGTGAGCGGCAGAGGAGCCCCACAGCTTCACAGAAGCCCTTCTAGTCTGGGAAGCGCTTCATCTTTGAAGTTAACAGTAGCAGCGAATATTGTATAACGTTTTAAGACGTTCAAAGCTTTGCTTATCCAATTTGGTGCTCCCAACAACTCTGTCAGCACTGCCGTTATGCCCATTTGATGGACGGAATTGAGACAGAAAGTTCAGGGACCTGCCCGGGGCCACATAGCAGTGAGCATCTGAGTCAGAATTTGATCTTGGGTACCTTCAAGGATGCCGGCCCAGCATCCTGTGCCCCCAGCCGCCCGGCCCTCCCTGCTGCCCCACTCACCTTCTGTGCCTCGACACCAGTGACCGCCACAACCCTCCGGATGCCCTTGGCGATGGCTTCCTCGCTCACGATCACCAGAGCTCCTGCATGACTTGAATTCTGCAGGTGCCTGAACCCAACCAGAGCCCCGAATGAATAAGTCATACAAATGTCCCTACCCCAGTGATCGTCCCACAGGAGGGCTTCCTAAACGCCGCTCTACTGACCCCAGGGATCCCAGGGTGCCCGAGGCCCACCCGCCCTGGACACAGAGTTCCTCGAGGCCTGGTTTCACTGTAGAGTCCGGCCCCCTCTGCCTCAAGGTCCCATGGCGGGGGGCACTGCTCAGGAGGGCAAAGAGGGAAGGAAGGGCCCGCAGACATCCCCAGCCATTCCCAGCAGCCCTTTCTGTTGGTGCAAAGACCCGGAAACAAGGCCTGTGTCCACCAACGGGGAAACCCGAGTGTAATAGAACACTGCTGTGCCGTGAGGAACAACGGACAGAGTTCGGGGAGGCTACTGAGAGGAAAGAATAATCCAGAAGGCATGGAGCCACGTGCAGCTCGAGCGATCACCTCTGCCCAAAGAAGGCCCGAGAAAACACGGCTCCCCGACTTGTTCGCCCTCAGCAGCTCGTGTGCCCACTAGGCATGGGCAAGGGGACTTGTGGAAAGTGGGGTGATGGAAAAACAAAAGAGATCAAAAAGAAGGAAATGCTTGCTAAGCAGCAATGAGGTGGACGCAACAGAAGAGCTACAGGAGGAGGACGGCCTGCGTCGGCAGCACAGGGCGGCGTGGAAGCATCAGACCTGGCTGTGAATTCCAGCTCTGGTGCCCATCGCCTCTGTGCTCTGAAAGCAAACTGTTCCTCGGAGGCCCACATCCACCTTCGCCTCTGTAAAATAACAGAGATGAGCAGGTGGGACCTTCGAGTCTGTCTTCCAGCTTGCTTATGCTCACTTCACTATTTAAAACATGCAGATTCTCTGGGCATCAAGAGGCCTATCATCCCGTGGACATGTGTGATGGCTCCAGTTTCCTGCTCTAGTATCCATGGAATCCTGAAGGGGAAAGGCAGCTGAGGAATGACTTGGCCTCATTTCATTACTTTACAGAAAATACTGTGATCCAATCAGGAGAGCTAGTAAGTGGCAGAAACTCAGTTCAATCCCAGATCTTCAAATCCAAGCCCTATGTCCTTTACATGATGCTCAACTGCCTCCAAGCTAAGAAGGAATTCAAAATTTGCTAAAAAAGTAAACATTTAGATTCTTGCTGTGGGCAATGCACTGTACTAGCTCTTGAAAAGACACAAACACAGGCTTGAGAAGATGCAAATGCTGCACTGAATGTGCTTATCCAAAATTCTGTTAACAATATCTTGAATACTGAAGTTTATCACCCAGGAGAGAGAAGGGTACTGAAGATAATTATTCTGAAGGCCCTCTTGGGAAGGAGATGCCAGCAGTGTAAAACCCTTGTCCGCTGGGGCCAGACCTCAGGCCCACGAAAGGGCCAAGGACAGAGGCTACAATTAGCAAGCTGGCTCGGAATCATCCACTGAACTCAGAGGCGGGTAGCAAACTGAAATCCCAGGAGGAGTTATGCTTTGGCACCACGGCCTCATGGAGGCTCAACATTGATGGATGGAAGAAAGAACACTCAGAGAAATGTAAATAAAAACAACTCTGGGAAAACAATTTAGAAGTGTGCAAGAAGGCTTTCTAAATTAAATTGATTTCACACCCGGAAGCTCAACTATGGGATTACAAGTGCAAATGACAGCAAGAAAAGACTATGTACAGAAATATGCATTGCAATATTACCTGTGATAACAAAAATGGGGAAAGATGAGCTTTGGCATATGAATATAGCGGCCCTTGGTGGCTCGTAAAACTTCTCTAAGTAATATGAACCCAAATGACAAATACTTGCAACACATACAAACTGCGAGGGGAAACTGCAAGGGGTTCTTTGGCATTTAGCTGAACTCTACTAAGGAATGTGCTTTGGAGGGGGCTTGCTGGCTGCTTTATAAAAACAAGCCATCTGAACAAAAAAAGACTGAAACTGCAGGCATTTTGCGTCCCTCCCCAGATTCTTAGTGGTGTCTCTGGCACAGCTTTTACCGATAGGGCCCACCTGGGATGATGGCTTCCCCCTAAAACTGAAGTGGCCGTGCTGTTGGAGCCGAGGGCAGTCGAACCCAAGCACGAGTCCTCACTCTGGAGTGGGTGCCACGATGTAAGTGTGCTCTCATTTAGCGCCCCCTCCCCAGGCAGGCGAAGCTGTCTAAGAGCACTTACTGGGTCAGGAAAGAGGACTTGTGAGGACGACCTTCTTCAGGTGCTGCCAAGGAGCTCTGGGCCTCCCGAAATCTAAATCTACACAGAGCCCTATGGCTGGCATCAGCCTAAAGAATGCTCCTATCCGAGTGACCAGAAAACTCTTCTAAATAGTAGCGCTGGGCCTATTTTTAGTCACAAACAGAGAAAGCGGCACAGGGTCAGAGCTGGCAGCTGGGCACGAGGACTGCGAGCTCCTTGCGACGTCTGTTATTTCATCTCTTGGGGATTGCGAGGCCTCCCTGTTTATCCCAACCCAGCCCTCGTACCCCCGAGGCACTCACGTTCCCCCACAGAATTCCACTGAAGTGAGGGAGCCCGCGGGGCCTGAAGGATCGTCTAACAGCTTGGTCACGGGAATCCCAATGGAGACTACACGCACCGGGTCAGGATAGGTTTCATCGAAAACAGCGCGCAGCCCTTGGATGGCTTTGGCTGCCGCCAGGGGACAATCCTGGGCATACACGGGCTGCGATGGGAAGAAGCAGACAGATGGGGTGAGAGAAAATCCAAGGCCTTCAGGAAGGAGAGGGGGAAGACGGGGCTCTTGTAGACTTCCACACCATGGCTGGCTCTCCTCGGTGGGCCTCCTATGCTGCAGAAAGCGAAGGGAGGGAGGGAGGAATTTCACATGCTGGGGAATCCAGGGGCCTGATCAGCTACTGAGGCTCAGGAAAGGGCAAGGGAATGACTGGTGGAGGCGGGAGAGGTCAGGACTGGAAAGGTTTAAGGGCAAGAGCCAATGAGCAAACCTTGGCTGCCTCTATCATCCCATTAGCGATCTTTTCTGTTTCCCTGAGCTGTTGGGTGGACATGGCTCCCTTGGCAGTGAAATCAAAGCGGAGTCGGTCTGGTGCCACCAGGGAGCCCCTCTGGTCTGCCTCCCCCAGCACAGAGCGCAAGGCAAAATTCAGGATGTGGGTAGCAGTGTGGTTGCTCATGACAGGTCTTCGTCGGGGCTGTTGGAAGAAAGAAGTCGTAGGGGTTAAAGTTCAATGCTGACGCGGGGTGGGGATCCTAAATTCCAAAGAAGTTATGAAAATATAAAGGCTTTAGGTGCTACCCCCCTACACCCTCCCCAAAAAAACAAAAAACAAGAAAAAAGTCATTAATAAAATCTGAAATAACTCAGTGAAGATTTACTTAAGAATTGAGATTTAGTAAACCTCCATATTATTTCATTAATTATAATTTTTAGTAATATCTACAGTAAAGGATTTCAATTAATGGGCAAACATTTATAAAGAACCTAATAATTCACTGGTAGGACAGTGGACAGAGGACTAGACCTGGAACCTCAGACACTTCCTAGATGTGGGACCCTGGGCAAGTCACTTAATTTTTGCCTGCATCAGTTTCAGCATCTCTAAATGGGGATAATTATAGCACCGCCTCTTGGGGTTGCTTTGAGGGTCAAATAAAATAATAACTGTAAAGCACTTAGTCCAGTCCTGGCACAAAGGAGGAGCTTCATCAACAATGGCTTCCCTCCTTCCAAGCCTGCCAAGCATTGTGGAACAAGAAGAAAAAGCAATCATTGCCTACAGGGAGCTTCCATTCTAATGGGCAAACCACACAACTGCAACTCTCCAAGACCAACCCAGAGCAGACAGAAGGGAGCCCTAGAAGGGGAAGTGCTGATGGCTCCGGCCCTGGCCAAGATCTGCTGCAGAGAATGAATGGCCTCTGAGCTGGGCTATAAAGGAGGACAAGGATGCTGCAGGGTAGAGGGAAGGGCCTCTTTCCCTCCCATTATTAGTATATACTTTAACTTATACCATATCTGCAATTTAAGATGAAAAAGGTTGTTTTATGACCTAAATAATGAAAATGTCTAAAGTCAATATGAGATACAAATTTACTTTAAGCATTTGATATCTAAACAGTTTAATCTTCTCCAACAATAGGCTCTGAGAAATGTGGAATTTCCCAATTACCTGAGCATCTGCTCTCTTTCCTACATACCCAATAATTACAACTATTAGCCCTAATTTGGCAAGGACACAGCTGGAGCCAGAGGGGCAGAGAGGGGAAGAGGGAGTGTCAGGCTGAGAAACTCAAGTTGAGGGAGGGGAATGATAGGAAAGAAAGGCCAAGATCAGGATATAAAGAGCCTTGAAGGCCAAGATGAGAAGTTTCTCTGATCCCTGAGGTGATAAGGAGTCACTGAAATGTAGGGAATGGCAGGTAGGAGAGCTCGGTGTGAAGAGAGGACTAGACCTAAGGCAGGGAGCCCATTCAGAAGACTACAGCCACACTGATGCCCTGATAGTGAAGTTGTACAAACACTTTGGAAAATCATTTGAAATTATACAATTAAAATGCCTGAAATGTCCATATATGCCCTGAGGCTCAGAGATTCCACTGCTAGGCAGGCATAAATCCCAAAGATGCTGCTGATAATAAGGTCTCACATACACACAGATATTTCTGGCAGTACTTGTTGTGGCATCAAAGAACTGGAGAAAAAATAGATGCTCACTGAGTTGGGGATGGCTAGACAAACTGATACCCCAATGGAACTGCTTTAAAATGACAAACATGAGGAATACAGAGAAACTGGGAAGGACTTTAAACTATTGATGAAACCTGAAGGAAGAAGAACCAGAAAACTACAACACTGTAAATGAAAAGTACCACAATTAATAACATAAAAATACCGAACTTGATATTGCAAAAAGTTAATGACTAAATGTGTCTCCAAAGAAAAAGAATGACGCTTGTTCCCTGTACCTGCCAGCATAAGGTAGAGGCATGAGCTGTGCCGGTCAGTGTAGTGCATGGGCAGCCCTGGACATCTAAGGGCACCACTGACCTTTCCTGCTCATTGATTCTTAGTAGAGTTGAGGGAACATAATGACTGGCTGGTTTACTACCGTGGCTGGCTGTCCTGACCCTTTTTGGGTCCTCTTTTCTTCTTTATCATAAGAGACGGTTCTCAGGGAGGGGTATGAGAGATGACACCAAAAATGACATCAATAAAACTTTATTGTAAAAGCCAGCTGGGGTCACTCACCTCATCAATGAACAGACGGACTCGATCCCCCACTCTCAGGCTCCCATAGACTGTTCCTATGTGAAGCACATATCCTCCTCGAACCTGAGCATCCTTGACTGTGAACTCAGTTTTCTAAAAGGGTGGAGTTAAAAAAAGCAACCCAGTCATTGACCAATTATCAATCAATTAGCATCCTTAATCAATCACCATAATTGGAAAAGGGAATATGTGAGAGCAACGAAGAGAAACCTAGGCCTGGATTATTTCCTCCCCAATGTTTCTGAAGACTCGGGAAACCAAAAGAGGGATGGTTTGAGTTTGTGTCTAGGACTTCTGCCTCTGCAGTCCAGCCCCAGCCCAACTGGGGCCCTCATGCCCAAGAGAGCAGAAGGAACAGCCCAGGGCCAGCCCTTCAGAGACCCCGTCAGGCTTAGAGGAAGGAGTCACACTTACGTCCTCACTACTGTCATCCTCCTTCACCAGGTAGCCTTCGTCATAGATCTGCCCTCCTTGCTCAGCATAGAAGCACGTCTTATCTAGCACCACGCCACACTCTTGGCCCGTGGACACTTCATCCACAAACATCTTCTCCCTGCGCAGGGCCTTCACGGTGGCCACTGGGTTCTCAAACTCTGTGAATAAGAAGGGAACGTCAATAACTTGGCTGTCAAATGTTGGGCCGCTCTCCCTGGAGGGCATGTAGCTGTGATCTCTGTGGCCTGGTCATCCCACTGGTACCATGTGTTTACTGGGCTGTGTAGCCACGCCCACCTCTCTGCAGAGAGGACAGAGAGTCAGCCCTCTCGGGGGCTAATCCTAGTTCGGCCAGAAGCTAGCCAGGCAATGGCAGCTCAGCCACCTCCCCTTTCTAGGTTGGTTTCGTCATCTGAAAATGATGGAGGTTGGCTATATGTTTTCCCAGATTTCTTCCAACTAGAGAATTCTAGAATCGGGAGCTTGCTAGAATCTGACCCTGAGGTGCAGAACTGTTTTTTAAACTTCCAATAAGTGTCCAGTGGCATATTCTCACTGTAGTCCCTATTACTCTCATGAGTTAGGCCCTCTGCCCTAATCCAGTAGCCAAAGGTTTATTTAAGGACAAAACTAGAACAACCATGTTGATCCTACGCAGCCATAGGAGAAACAAAGAGATGGGGTCCAGGAAGTCAGAGCCTCCAGAAAAAACAAAATTACAGGTCAGTGGGATAGAAGGGACATAGATATTGAAACATACCATAAGTGCCACTGGAGTCAGACTGATAATTATACTTGAGTGAATCATCTGTGACCTCCAGGCCTCTGCTTCGAAGCTCTTCAATGGCATAAATGTCCAGCATGATGTGGTCTTCTCCACCAGCTCCCTTGCCCTGGGACTTTAGCTGGCAATAACAATAAGAAAGAAGTGTCATCCCTTTACCTGCTAAAGCGTCCTATTAGGAAGCCTGGAAAGAGCAATTTGGCCTTGCAAAGGGATGGGTGGGAAGGCTGTCTCAATGGCATCATCCAAACTCTCTACCTGAGCCAGCTTCCTCTCTTCCTCAAAGCCATCCATATCCACGACTAGACCCTTCTCCTCAGCAATCAGTCCAGTGAGATCCACTGGAAAACCGTAGGTATCATAGAGTAGCCAGGCTGTGTCACCTGTGAGGAACATAGGCACAAACAGAAGATGGAGTTCTATCAGAAGAATTGATGAGCTGGCTCCTTTTTTATCCAGAGGGAGGAAGTGATGAGGGAAGGAAAAGACTGAAATGTAAAGGGGTTAACCTGTGAGAGATATTGAATTTCCTGGAATTTTTTTCTTCTGAGAAGGAACATCCCACATTACACAGTGAATAGTTTAAGCAAGCTAAGACTAAGCTCTTAGTAGCCATGGAAGCCAGTCATTATTGGTTTGGAAGTCAGGCCTGGGGGCAGCTATGGAGCTCAGTGGATAGGTCTGGAGTCGGGAAGTCCTGGGTTCAAACCTGGCCTCAGACACCGGTGTCCTAGTTGTGTGACCCATTTAACCCTAACTGCCTAGGCCTTGCAGCTCTTCTGTCTTAGAATTGATACTAAGAAAGTAAGGCTTGGACGTGAAAGGAAGAAAATTGGTCCTCACCTGGTATTATTTTACAATCTCCCAGACTTTGAATCTTCCTGTCCAGGATGCGTCGCCCTCTGCTCAGGGTCTTCAGAAACTGTACCTCTTCTTCATTAATGATGTCCTTCACCATTTCTGGGTCCTTCTTTAGCTCAGGAAAGGCATCACCCTATTATAGGGGAAACAAGAAGATGGGTCTGGGGAGGCTGTGATGGCCACCGGCCAGCATGGAACCATCTCCCCACTCAGGGCTCTTGCTTTATTAAAAGGACAGACATACCAACGATTGGACGACCACATCCACAAGTGTAGCAAAGAAACCCCTTTTGGCATTGAGCTTCTCATGGGAGTATCTAACTGCCCGCCGAAGAATGCGCCTCAGAACATACCTAGGAGGAGATCAAACTTGGTCAAGTACTGAGAGACGCTCCAGGCCAGATTAGTCACAATTCAAGTAACCTGTTCCCTACCCTTTGGGAAGACTTCTGTTTACTCACCTTGTAATATCTTCCCAAAGCCTCAGCACTGCCTCCAGCAGAACTTATGGCCATATTTGTAAATAAATATGAGAACAGGTTCAAGGCAGGCTATGTACCAAGTATACTCTAAAGACCACTGAAGGCAAACCAGAAAATGCATGTATTACACCAGCACTTCCTGGTCCTGTAAGGAAACTTGCCATGCTCTCAAGTCATAATCCAAAGGCCATTTCCTCTGGTTTCTAAGCACTAAGTAACCCACATGGAGGATTTTCTCCCATAGCTAAAAATCTCTATTATATATTCTTTGTATTGATCATTCTCAGAATTGTATTTTCATAAAAATCCAAGATTTAAAATTTCATTCAAGAAAAATTTCAGGAAAAAGAAGTTTGCTAATAACTCTTTGAATCCAAAAAATGAACTATTTGGAGAAAGATGCCTGTAGAAACCTACACAGCATCAACCAGGATGAACTTTAAGGTACAATTGAACTGAAGGGGGTTGAACACAATTATCTTATGCCAAAGGGGATTGCCCCCAAGTGGCTTTTTGTCAATGTGCCTAACAAAACATTGGTTTTGCTCTTGTGCACTTGCTCTCTCTCTCCTATTTCCCTCTTATCTCTAACTATTCTAGTTAGAAGATTTTTAGAGGTACAAGATGATTATGTCAAATGATCAATTGGGGAAATGAGTCTCCCAAATGATGGGGGGGGGGGATTGTAAAGATGGAATTAATTCTACCCTGCCCATTTCTAGATTTAATCACCAAAAGTGTAAACACCACCACTTAATCTTCACGTGAGGGAGGTCTGTGACCCATTTTGTGGAAGAGTGGGTAACAGGATCAGAATTTATTGACTGTCCCCTTGGCAGTCCTCAACAAAGCCTTTGTTGTACTTGGTACTCCTGAAATGGGAAGAAGGCACAGGAAGTGATGAAAGAAATGGTCTTGATAAATTGAAAGGACTTCTGGGGAGCTCACACTCTTTGGCCTTGAACTGGACCTGGAGGAGCTCTGGCTGAGACCTTGGACTTGGTGAGACTGTTCTTAAATCTCCTTTTCAACTACCATATGGTGAATGAAAAAAGGCTGACTCCCTTCCTTAGTTTCCCTGGAAGTACTAGCCTCCAGAGGGGCCCTTGATTGAGAGGAGGCCTTGTGGCTAAAACCCTTGTTAAATGACTTTTAGGCTCTCTGGCTAGGGCCTCTGGAGCCCTGCCAGTGTAAAGCCAAGGCTTGAACACATAATCTAGTTCATTAAGCTAGATCTCTTATTCTTCCCTCTTCTCACTTCTCAACTTTCACTCTTTTCTATATTTTATAAATAAGTTGCTAAAAAATCATTTGGGATTGATATTAATTCAATTCCTGGTAAACACCACTTTTTTAATATTTAGTCAACCATAATTTTTCCCCTTTACAGAATTACCTATCCAATCTTCCTCTCTCCTAACTTCCAGAATTGCAGGGCTCTGCTTGCCCTAAGTCTCTCCCTCCTTTGATACATTCTCCATTCAGCTGATAAGCTGTTCTTAAAATACAGGCCTGACCATGGTACTCCCCGACTAGTAAACTGCAGTGGCTCCCAATCACCTTGAGAATCACACAGGAAATCCTTGGCTTCAAGGTCCTTCACCACCTGGTTCTTTCTTTCCTTGCCAATGTTTTGCACCTTCCTCTTCTCCTTATATGCAGCGACGCTGGCTTTCCTGCCTTCCCTGGAATCCTCTCCACTCCCTCATCTGTCTCTTAGCTTCCTTCAGGTCCTGGCCAGAACTCACTTTCTATGACAAGCCTTTCCCTGAACCCCTTAATGCTAGTCCCTTATCTCTCATTTATCCTGTCTATACTTTGTTTGCTCTGAGTTCTTGGCATGCTGTCTCCTCCATTAGCCTGTGACCTCCTTGTCTGTCTGTCTTTATATCCCTGTGTTTGGCACAATGTAAGGCACACAGCAGATTTTTTAAAAAAACCCATACCTTCCATCTTAGAATCAATACTTCATATTGGTTCCAAAGCAGAAGAGCAGAAAGGGCTAGGCAATGGGGGTTAAGTGACTTGCCAAGGGTAGCACAGCTAATAAATATCTGAGGCCAAATTTGAACCCAGGTCCTCCAGTCTCTAGGTCTGGTTCTCAATCCACCAAGCTGCCCGGCAGCAGACTCTTTTTTATTAATTAATGACCGACTGGCCTTAACTGCATCAAATTAATTGACTTTTAAATTTCCTAACTTTAATTTTTAAGCATATAACAAACAAAAACTGGGTTAAAGGAAAATATTCTCAATGGATTTTCTCAACAGAAATGCTTTCTCCAAATATTCTGGGTTGGTAAAAAACAACCTATCACCTTATACTCAATGGCTACAGGCAATGAATATGGGGGGGAAATTTGGATTTACTCAGTCCTTGAAGAGGCACAGAATTCCTTCTCCCTCTGATAATGAATCATGAGCCTGGTAAGGATCTGTTCAGGCCTCCCATCTGTGTACTTACCCCCGGCCTGTATTGTCTGGTCTGCCCCCATCAGCCAAGGCCACTGTGATGGTACGTGCATGGTCAGCCAGCACACGGTAAGCCATGTCTATCCCATCCACATCATCAGTACCAACACAACCTGTGTACTGCCGAGCACCAGTGCCCTGTGAAGAAAAAATATAGGATTGGCCAAAAGAATGGTGGCGTTTAACTTAGAGAAAAGAAAATTCAGGAGGAATAATAGTTTCTTTAGAGTATTTGCAAGACCATGATGTGGTATACAACCAGTATCAAACAGTTTGCCATCTCAATTAGGGAGGAGAGGGGGGGATAGAATTTGGAACTCAAAATTTAAAAAAAATTGGTTTTTTACATGTAATTTGAAAAAATGTTAAAAAAGAACATCTGTAACCTGGAAGGAGGATTAGGTGGTCTCAATTGGCACCAGAGAACAGAACTCAGAAAAATGCAAGGATGATATAGAGGCCAGTTGAAGTTTAATATTATAAAAAACTTCCCAGGCATCAGAGCTGCCCCATAGTGGGACAGTCCATTTTCAGAGGGGATAGGCTCTCCATCATCAGGGGTCTTCGAGCAGTCAGGGTAGACTTTGTCCATTATGTTATAGTATGGATTCCTTCTGGGTGATAGCTATGAAGGACCTTTCCTGCTCTAGAACTGGAATTCTGTGATGGGAGACATTTCACACACTGACATGCTGGTGGGGCTCCTTACTCAGGCCCCAAGTCAGTGGCAAGCTAGGTGTCAAAGAAACATTTAGAGAAGGACCCCAAGCTCTTCTCAGGCTCGGTCTTGGCCAATCAGAAACTGGACAAAGGAGAGGCTAAAGAGTAGAATGTGAAACACTCAGTGACAAGCTCCTAGGAGCAGAGCTTGTGCTCATCCCTCCCACCTCTTAGTAGAGTGGTTTGTACATAATAGGAGCTTAATAAATAGTTGTTGAATGAATCTTTGGCCACACTTTTGGGCATCCAGCCTGAAGATAAAGGGAACAAACCTTAATTTTGGTTGAGCCAATCTCTACGGGAACCAGTCTCATACCTTCTGAATGGCTTCAAAGTAAGGGATGAATAGGTCCGTATCATAGTTGGACATCTTGTTCTGTAACACAGACACCAGACGCTCCAGGCCCATCCCTGTATCAATGCTCTTCTTGGGAAGAGGTTTCAGGCTGCCATCAGCTTCCCTGCATGATTCAGAGAAAGCCAAAGATGAGACAGGGGGTCCAGGCTGCTGTCATCTTTGAAACAAATACTGTATGGGGTCATTTCCAAACTGTGACCATTTCTTTTCCCATGGTAGGAATAGTTGAGATAAAACTGAAATTCTAAGAAGTTAGTTTTAAAATAGCAAACTTAAGCCAAAATGAGACTTCTGGGGAATGTTATGAACTTTTCTAGCTATAAAACAGAACTTGGTTAAGATGGCAGGTAGTCATCACAATGAGAATATTACAATTTTAAAAACAGACCTGACTTTTTTCTTTTTGCCAGAAGAAAAACAAAATAAAAAGAAAAGTCTTTCCCTTGATGGGACAGTCCCATTCCTCTAGTGCTTTTCCCATTTTAGCGTCAACATCTAAAAAGGGAAAGTTTCAGCTCGTAAAAGCTCCTAAGACAGTAGAATTAGAAGGATATCTTGGAAAATACCATCTCATTTCTCACTTTGTTATTCTCTTTCTTTGTCAGGTCTGAAAGAAAGATCCCACATTTAGCAAAATTCTCTAGCAGGCGTCTGATTTCTTTGCAAAAGGGCACTCCTAAGGAGAAAGCTCTTTCATCAGCCCTTAACATTCAGTCTTAGTGAAATGCTTGGGGCAGTAAGAAGTGAAGCCGTTTTGCCCAGGGTCATCCAGGCTGTATGTCATAGGCAGGACTTGGGCCCAGGTCTCCCTACATTAGATTAGCACTCCATCTCTTTCTAGGCCAAGCATTGGTTGTCTCACAGCAGATATATAGATTTTCTGACATGTTCCTATGAAGGAAGTAAGGATAATACCTCACCTGTTGAATTGGATAAACACAAGATTCCAGATCTCCAGCACATTTGGGTCATCCTGATTGACAAGGTGTGCGGCATCCCGGCCACCAATCCGGTCATAATGGATCTCACTGCAGGGTCCACATGGGCCAGTGTCACCCATTTCCCAGAAATTATCCTTCATGTTTCCAGGAAGAATCTTGCTATCATCCAATCTGCACAAAAAGATCCTCTATCAAAGAAATATATTCACCCAAACCCGAATAATGCAGTTCTGGGCAAGATCTAACAAGAAGGCAATTCACTTTACACTGAGGAAATCAGTAATGTTAGGTACAAATAATCCAACAATGCTGGAAAGGCTGTGGAAAATGCCAACCTCCTGATTATGCCACTGGTGGGGCAGTGACTTGGAGCATGCTTTTTAAAAAAACAAAACAGCATTATACAATAAGAGACACTGAACTGTTTCTCTCTTTTGACCTCACTACCAGGGCTATGCCACAGGGATGTCTGTCCCTAATAGGAAAAAAAGACCTCTGTCAAAAAGATATTCTTAATTATTAATAAATGTTTAAAAAAAATTTCAGCAAAATAAAAAAAAAAAAGACATATGAACTCATGCAGGGTGAAATATATAGGAAAAGAATATAAACAATGACTACAAAAAATATAGGAAAAAAACAACAAAATGAAACAAAAAACTGAAAACTATATAATTTTTTATTTTCCTAATTACATGCAATAATAATTTTCAACATGTGTTTTCCAAAATTATAAAACCCAAACTGCTTCCCTGTTTATAATTAGAATCTGCTCCCCAGGACTCAAAATCCCAGCTTCCCATGTTCTTTCTCACATTATGTCCTTATGTTTTGGAGATAAAGTTTGTGTGTGACCCCACCCCTCGCTCTCTTTTCCTGCGAATGTAGCTAGGAAAACTTTTCTTTATTCAGGGTTTTACTTTTGTTCTTTTATTTCTTTTACTTCAAGTGATTATTAATAAATCTTATGAAATATAAAAAAAATATTCTTAGTAGCATCATTCAAATTAATAAATATTTTTTCCCATAAGACACAGAACAGAATTGTAGCCATACGAATATTAAAATTAGAACATTCCTGCTCTCAAGGAGCCTACATTCTGAGTAGGAGATACAACATAGCCATGGGAACCTAAGTACAAGACAAACTGAGAAAGGCACAAAAGTGGGGCAGAAAAGGATTCCCCAAAGAGATGACCCTGGAACTGAGCCTTCAAGGAAATCAGGGACTAAAAGAAGCCAAATGTGAGGTCAGAGCAGTCTGTACCCAGGCGTGGACCTTGGAGGTGGGATGTCCAGCTCAAACAAGGAAATGCACTTCTTACCTCAAGGTAGAGAAGTGGGAGTTAGGGTAGGTAGGCTGTTAGATGCCCATTTTCCTTTGTCACAAGGGAAGGTTCTATGGGGCTGGTGTTGAAGATATGAGGAAGCAACTGCAGTGTTAGAGGGAATGGAATCTGTAATTTTCTTAAAAGTTTAGTGACTGTGTGGCAAACAGCTATGTCCTCTGTGAAGGAGAAGAGTTGGAAGCACGGGGAACAATGAAGAGGCTACCTACGGCAACAAACAGTCTAACAAACTGCTGATGAGGATCTCAACTAGGGTGAGGAATGTGAATGGAGAGGAAGACAGGAATCCAACTGCTGCTAAAGAAACAGAATCAGCAAGACTTCAGAATAACTCCAAACTGTAAACAACTTGTGCGGATCAGGGACCAGGTGGGGAAACCACAGTATAACGACCCTTAAGAAGTGTCAAATATGAAGAGCAACAGAAATGTGTGGAAGATATGTGAACTGATAAAGAGAGCATGAGGACAATCACAATACACATATACTACAACTATGAAAATAAAAACAAGATTTCTTTAAACTACCCAAAGAAAAAAGTCCAGAAGACAATATAGAACCTTGTTACAATCCTGGCTGTAGTAATACACATAAAACCCCCCAAATAACAAGGTTATAATCCACTTTCATTTATTTTTAAAATGTGTATATTAAAAATAAATTTATGAAATGACCACTCACTGACAACTACTAAATCTAAGTTTCCACATAATAAATGAGCCAGGATAACTTGGCAGAATAATTCTCTTTGAAGGTAAAATATAAGCCTTTTGAGTCTCCTAGAAATTTTGCTGGGATTGTCTAACTCCATTAGGAGAGAACAACAGACAAACCACTTAACATGATGGACTTTATAAAGCAGTCCTAACTCCAATTTTATGCCAAATTCAACATACATTTACTAAGAACCAGGAAGACTCATCTGAGTTCAAATCAGGGGCTCAGACACTTTCTGTGTGTCTCTGGGTAAGTCATTTAACCCTGTTTGCCTCAGCTTCCTCATCTGAAAATGGGCTGGAGAAGAAATGGTAATCCACTCCGGGATCTTTGCCAAGAAAACCCCAATTGGGGTCATGAAGGGTCAGACACAACTGAAAATGAATGGCCTTCAACCTCTTTGTCATGATCAAACATAGATCAAATAACTGTGGGAGGGATTATGCCTTGTATGACTAGATTCTGTTCAGGGCAGGGAGGGATACAACAGAAAAACAGATATATAAATCAAGGCAATTTAAAGAGAGAGAAAGCACTAAACAACTGAGGGAAGGTCAGGGAAGACTCGACAGAGACAGTTGTGGCAGAGTTAAATCCTGAATTTTAGTTTGAGAGGTAGAGATGAGGAGGGAGTGACAGATAAAATATTTGGTTTGGGGAATTCCTAATGCAGAAGAGAATGGTGTGAGATAACATAGGAATGTGGCCAGGAGCCAGACTGTGGAAGGCCTTCCAAGGTACACGGAGGAGACTGTCGTTTATCCTGGATAAAAATACATAATAATACCACTCAAGATCTCTGAGCAGATGAGGAACCTTGTCAGGTCTATGATTTCGAAAGCTGGGTGAAGGAGAGGGCTCAGACTGGAAGCAGACAGATCAATTAGAGGCTGTTGAAATAGGCCAGAGGGGGGGAATGAGAGCTTAAGTAAGCTAAGGTTTTGGCAGGATAGTAAGGAGCAGAAGACATTAATAAACATATTAAAGATTTCAGGGAGGTAGAATGAAATGTGAAGTGGAGGTGAGAGGGAGAGAAAATAAATGCTTGTTCATTGAAAGATAACCTGAAAGATGAATAGGAAAATCACCACTTGATCCCTTCTTATGGTTTTGTCCCAGTCACCTCAAATTCAACATACCCAGAACTAAAATAATCCTCAGGTTCCCTATCCCAACTAGTTTACTCACTCAATTCCATTAGATATAGTATCAGGCTTTAATTCTCTCAGTATATAAAATTTCAGAAATATGGTTTACTTTCCCCCTCTGCACCAGACTCTATATCCAAAATTTTAAAAATCCTTTTATTTCTTCAGTGTCTGTTGGATTCACTTTTTACTCTTTATTCCTACCAAAAATTCTTTACTTTGAGACTTCATCACATCAATTGTCAATGATTTCAACAACCTCTTAGTTGGATTTCTGTCTCTACTGTATTAATCAGTGTGTTTAAAAAAAAAAAAAACAACCTCTAAGGCAGAAGAGTGGTAAGGGCTAGACAACTAGGGTTAAGTGACTTGCCCAGGGACACACAGCTGGGAAGTATCTAAGGCCAAAGAGCCACCTAAATGCCTCTTCTCTCTTCTTCTAGCCCATTTCCTCCATTCTCTCCTGAAGTCTAGAAGAAAATTTTTGTAAACCTCATTGTTAATACTTTGTTCCCCTGCTCAGGACAAAATGAATTCTCTTAATTACCACATGCTAGTTTTCAAGACTTTCCATAACCTAAGTCTCATCCTCTTTTCTTAAATTTAATAACATTATTTCATAATTGTTCAGTACTTTTCATTTTCCAAAGCACATCAAATTCATTAATTTATTGGGTACCTTAAAGCCCTGGATAACAGGGTAGCAAAATCTGAGAGAAGGTAAGTGCCTCATCCAAGATTGTGCAGCTAAGACCTGAGGGGCTTGGGACTAAAACTCTTATCTACTGAATCCTCATTCAACCATGCACAGTATCTAACCCAGAGACCATCCTCCCTAGTATCCTCCACTCACTGCCTTCCCTTTGTTCAAGGGACATTAGGACTTTTCAGATGTGTACGTATGTACACACAGAGTAACTGCTCTCTGCCATGGTAGAGAAGGTCACCATCCCAAAGGGATTTCCCTGCACCAATGAAGTCAGAGGTCTTGACAAAAGAACCTGTCTCCACCCCCCCACCTCCCCATAAGTGTTCAGCCCTTAACAAATAGACTGTTGACCAGCTACACACAGACTCAGAGAGTAGGGAAACATAGCAAGTTATGGTATGTTTTAGAGGCATTTTTGGGTCCTCCCACATTTCCCTGTTCTCCATGAATAATTTTACATTTCTTCACAGGCAAACTGGTTTCATAAAAAACTAAGGAGAGCGTTGAGCAACAAGCTGCCTAGGTATGTAGCAAGGGACAAAGAAGTGAATTCCCCTGACTCAAAGCTTGAAGCTAACTATGGTGACACAAGAGAAATGGGCTAAAACACGAACCCCAAACATCAGTTCTTTAGCTGAAAAAGCCCTCTGCGCTCATTCATCTTCTCAGCGGGCTGCATGCATTCTTACCCCAAGTTCTGCCAGATCTGCTTGCATTCTAAGTCTGGTTCTAAACCAGCTGCTTCATTTCCCCCGAAGTAGGTGACATAGAGCCTGTCTACAGGGATGCCAAACTCTTGGGTAAGAAGCTCCAAGGCCATCTTACAGGCAAGCTCCTGCATAAAGGACAAGAGTTAGCAAAATTAATCATTCTGTGCTGTTAAAAAACCACTCCTAGACTCATGGAGAGCAGCAAACAAGCATTCTGCATGTGAAAGTCACATGGTTCAGGCAGAACACTGCAAGAAACATGTGTGGCAAACTGGAAATTATCAAAGTACAGACTCTTTGAGATACTTTTCTATGGTGAAAATGAACAGGGGGGTTCTCTCAATTCAATGCCTCTTCTATTCAACAGCAGGACATGGTTTACCTTAAAATAATCCCCAAAAGACCAGGAACCCAACATCTCAAAGAAGGTGTGGTGATAAACATCCTTCCCCACATCATCCAGGTCGTTGTGCTTGCCCCCAGCTCGGATACACTTCTGAGTGTTGGCAGCTCTGCTCAACTTGGCCATCGGGTGAGAGGGGTCAATTGTGTTGAGGAAGATGGGTTTGAACTAGAGGAGAAAAGGGGAGACATCAGAAACTACTTAAGAACTCAAAAGTTGGGTTATACACATCAGGCTCACACACATACTTGAAAATACTGCTCTTTATCCAGGGTCCCAAAGGCCATGGGGCAAGAAAAAGTAATGGAGACACTCAGCTGACAACAGGAAATGTTTCTAGAAGGTCAGTACAGTTTTCACTGCCCTCTTTCTGATGAAGAATGGTCTGGGGGAAAAAAAATTCCAGCCTGTCCTACAGAAAGGATGTCAGGGAAACATGAATCTCATTACTGATATTTAGCAAAATCTCTCCAGCCAAAGCTTGTTTATCTTTTAGAAAGAACCTTAGGGGAGCAGAATAAGAAATTATAGAATTCTTTGAATATGCCTGGTAACATGAACAACACTAAGGAAAATTTACTCAGGGTCAATTATCTGTTATTTCAATCTATTCCTTAAAATAATTAGGCAGAATCAAAGACTGAGACTCACAGAACTCAATAGCTAGAAGGTAGTCATCTAAAACTTAGAGAAGGGAAGGCACAAGTTGATGACAATGAAAGCCCAGTCAGGCAATCAATCAAGGAAATGGCACCAGGGCTTTTTCCATTACTGTAATTCCTCTGATTAAATGGGCCACATAACATTTCAGAAGCACAAGAATAGTATAGAGTGGAAAGAGCAATGGATTGGGTAGTTAGACAACCCAGGGTCAGATCCCACCTGTACTTCTTGACTGAGAAATGCTTCTGGCCAAATTGCTTAATCCCTTTCCCGGTCTTAGTTTCCTCAACTGTAAATTGAAGGTCCTGGATTAGATGGCCTCTAAAAATCTCTCCAAACTCTAAAGCTATGATTCTGCTTTTACACATTTGAGGAAACTGCAACTCCTCCTCTGGAGAAACAAAACCTTTAAATTTTGGTAAATTTCTTTAATAGTCCAACTTTTGCAAATGGAAATCATAGATTATCAGCTACTGTCGCAAAAGCATCAAAAGCACTGGGATATGGATTGAGATGGTGATAAAAGCAGTTTTGCCTGAGAATACCAAAAAACTCTGGAAGGTCAATTAAAAGAGCAAAAATGTATAAAATTTGAGTCCTATAGTTCTTTGTAAGGCTCAAATGACAAATTCACTGTAAAGTGCCTAGCACAGTGCTTGGCACATAAGTAATGCTATAAAAATGTTAGCTATTTTCATAAAAAATACATCTTGATTAAAAATAACCCAACTAATGAGGCAAGTCTATATTCCTCCTCTCCCAAAAAACTGAAGCATGTCCTATCTTTGATATCTCTGTGGGAACCATTTCTTTTCTCATTATTTCTTTAGGGTAAACATCTTAAGAAAAGCAAATTATCCCAGAACTCCCCAGGCTTTGAGTAAGCCTACCTGGTTCATGCCTGCATTGGCAAAAAGAAGAGTGGGATCATCCAGTGGTATTGTGGCAGATGAATGGACATAGGTATGCTGGTTTCTCTTGAAGAAATCAATAAACCGCCGGCGGATCTCACTGGCAGTTAATGTTGACTCCATCTTGAAATTATCACCCAAAACTGATCAGAAATATAGAGGAAGTAAATGTTAATAGAATCTGGAACTATCGATTAAAAGACTCATTTACATGAGGTTCTGGGATTTCAAGACAAGTCAAATCAGAACATAGGAAATGGTACTAATTCCAGAATTGCTGAAGAGCTTAAAATTACTGAGAAAATTAAGTATTGAGCAGCTCCATGCGCCATCATACATTCTTTCTTCTTTAACCCTCACCCCAATCTTTGTAGCCATCATGGAGTTCAATTCAACTAAAAAATATTTTCTAAATACCAAGGACTCCAAGTTTTTACCCACCCCCTCCGCCTTCCCCCCAAATAAATGTACAAGCCTCAGGATACTTAGGCCTGAAGGGAGCATGCCACTTCTATTAGGCTCCTAAGCACCATAGAACAATAAAGAGCAAATTCTCCTTGAGAGACTACAGATGAACAGAAAAAGGCAAACTTTCCTTTAGAGACAAGGTTATGCAATGGTTTTGAGAGCACAATGAGAGTATACAATCAGAATATAGACAAGGTACAAAGGGGATCTCAAAAAAGATCTTAAGAGCAGAGAACTAGAGTGTCTAGGAACCTGAGGTCATTCTAGTTCCACTTCATTTCAGAGGCACAGAGCGGGTAGACAACTCACTCTGAGTCACAAAGGCAATAACTAAAGTCAAAGCTTGGACAGTTCTCAGGACTCCCAAGTTCAATGCATTCCCCCCTGTATTTAGTACTTAGAATTATTGTAGTTGATAGTATAAGATGTTGACCTAAACCTAACTTTTCCTAGACCTCATTCTACTTTTCTCCATTATTGTTAAATATAAGCCCTTCCTCAGTTGTTTCTATGCTTGGATGTACTGAATATTATTATATCACTGCATGTATGTTTCTAGATCTTGATTATACAGGCTACACTTCAGTGATCTATAGGAAAGTGGTAGATTCAAGTCGATAATAAGTCATTCCTTGTCATAAGGTTAAAGGTTAAATTCAACTTTCCAAATGCCATTTCATCTACCTGAAAAGTATCAGAAAAACAATTTACACCCATAAAATCTTTTACAGAACACAAATGCTAAAGAAAAACCATGTAAATAAAGAACTTGAGGTGAAATGAGAACATATTAATCACTAAGAGAATCAAGAAATAGTTCCAGAGGCAGCTAGGGTAGTATAGAACACTAGGCCTAGAGTCAGGAGGACCTGGGTTCAAACCTGGCCTTAAACACTTTCTAATGCCCAGAGACCCTTGATTGCCCAGTCTTTGCTACTCTTTTGTCTTAGAACTGATACTAAGACAGAAGGTAAGGGCTTAAAAAAAAGAAATGATTCCAGTGCGAAGCAGCATTTTAGAGATTGAATCTAGAAAATGACAGCAACAGACTAGAGGGTTTTAAAAGTTCCTTCCAATAGCCTTTGTTTTTCTCTATCAATTAATCTTTTGTAGTTTCTTTATAGTATGACTCTGGACCCTGAAAGAATATAAGAGTTGGGGCAGCTAGGTGGCTCAGTGGATTGAGAGCCAGATGGTCCTGAGTTCAGATCTGGCCTCAGACACTTCCTAGCTGTGTGACCCTGCACAAGTCATTTAACCCTCATTGCCTAGCCCTTCCAACTCTTCAGCCTTAGAATCAAAACACAGGACTGCTTCTAAGACAGAAGGTAAGGGTTAAAAAAAAAGAAAGAAGTCAAGGATTCAAGATTATCATAAGGAAGGAAATGCATTCCATTACAAATAAGGACCAGGCAGGCTAGGAGACAATTGATGAGTCTCCAAAACCTGCAGTGTGCAATGGGAAATAATGCATATTAACAGCTTTGGAAGATAGGCTGGAACCAACCTAGGAAGCACTTTTAAGAGTCAGACCACTATGTATTTTACTCTAGGGGTAATAAGAAGCCAATTAATTTTCTTGACCAGGTAACAAAAAAGGGAACTGAGCATTGTATAATGATAAAGGACAAGCGTGGCCCTATGGAAGAGCCCAAATATAGTACTTCTTTGCACAAGAGGAGGCTTCTGCATGCCTAATACTGTATTTGTTTTCAGATCCAATAGGTATACATGTTGGTTGGTTTTGCTAACTGCTTCCCCCCAACATCCCTTCCCTTTCTCTTTTTTTATTCTTTAACTCAAGGTATGAAATGCTTGATAGTAACTTAGAAATTAAAGGTGAGGTGGCTAGGTGGCACAATAGTAGAGCGCCAGATGGGAAGACAGAAAGTCCTGGGTTCAAGTTTGACCTCAGTCACTTCCTAGCTGTGTGACCCTGGGTAAGCCACTTACCCCTCATTGCCTAGCCCTTACCATTAAACCAATACTTAGTATTGATTCTATGACAAAAGGGTAATGAAAATGAAAGCAATGTAAAAACAAAAGCTATCAATAAAATACAAACCAATTCAGTATTAACACGGATGTCATCACACCTATCCTTCTGAATAGTGACAACTATATATTTATTGCCCTGCCATCAGTGGAAACACAGTTATGATCTTATGATCTTATGAGCCCAAGAGGGATGAATTTGCAGATACCAAAGACTGAAATTTTCTTTTTAACCCAATAAAATCAGTATCGATTCCAAGGCAGAAGAGGGGCAAGGGCTGAGAAGTGAAGGTTAAGTGACTTGCCCAGGGTCACAAAGCTTGGAAGTGTCTGAGGCCAGAATTGATCGCAGGACCTCCCATCTCCAGAGCTGGCTCTCTATCCAGGGGACCACCTGGCTGCCCCACCTTCTTTCTTAGAATGGATAGTAAGTATCAGTTCCCTCGAGTAAGAGTGGTAAGGGCTAGGTCATTAAGGTTAAGTGACTTGCCCAGGGTTTCACGGCTAGGGACTGTCAAAAGGCCACATTTGCACCCAGGACCTTCGGTCTGCAGGCCCTGCTGCTTCCTAGATCCGCCTCGTAGCACCGTGTCCCCAGGCTCAGCTAGAGCGTCTCCCAGTCCCACATTTGGAGGCACCCATACCATTGCCAAATAAGTGGCCCCGGTTGGGGGCGCCAGAGGGGAGGGAACCTTGGGAGCGAGAGCGGGGTGCCGCTGCTGCCGTGCTCCGCCATCCCGAGAGCCGCCCCTACCCACCCAATCCCGCAGCGCACGGTGCCCGGAGGCGCCTGGAGAGACCGAGGGGGAAGGGCGAGGGACCCAGGGATCCTCCCGCCCCGGCCGCCGGCGGAGATTTCCATTCCCCGGGCCCCTCCACGACGCGGTCCCATCGGAGCAGGTCCCCGCCTCCCAGCTCCCAGCTCCCAGCTCCCAGCGCCCCGGACAGCTCGGCCGCCACAGCCACGAGGCCGTTACCTGCGCAGCAGAAGCCTCCTCTTCTCCCGCAGCTCCTGCGCCGCTCAGCCCCACGCAAATGCCGCCAGCAGTCCCGCCCACCCTCCAATCAGAATGAGAGCACGGAAAGTGAAGGGACGACCTCCGCGCCATAACAAGCTCCCATTGGTTCCCTGCCTCGCCAATCACCTCAGTACCTGCATCTGCAAGTCAGCCTAGGCTTGAGAGGAGCGGGCTGATGCAATGGCGCTGAAAGCGGTGGGGGGGGGAGGGGGGGGCGCGAGGCTGGTCACGTGGCGCGGGTTTACACTGGCCTGGCGATCAAGGCCGCCATTTTTCTTTGCCCGGATGCGGACTTCCGAGAGCAGCGGCCTAGAGTGCTGCTGGTCTCTGGTGCCCCACGTCCAGGAACAGAACAGCACAGCACACGGCCACCCTATTCTCGCGTGGTTATTACTTGATTTTCTCAGGGACGAAGGACCCAAGTGGGGGCGTCGGGCCTCGAGGGAGGCCCCAATGGCAGCAGGATCCTCATGGCCAGAGCCCTATGTGGGTGGGGGTTGAGGCCAGCCAGTGCAGACAGACTTAGAGCCCGAGGGAAGGGAATCTAGGAGCCAGAGCAGTCCAGACCCCGAAAATGCCAGGGAAAAGGCCAGAGGCCTGTCATGGGATGCACCTGGAAGGCAGTGAAGTGCTACAAGGCCACAAAGGTACGAGGAGGTGCCAAACAAAGAGTTTATCCTTGGTTCTGGAGGAGAAAGGGAGCCTGGAGTTTGTTCATGTGGGAATAACACCATTTGGGCCATTTTGGCGTGGGATTTTGAATTGGAATGGGGAGAAAGGCCAAAACGAAGCAGAAGCCCATTGAAAGGGGCCAGGTGAAAGGAGCCGGTGGGTACCAGGTGGTAAATGTATATATGGAGAGGCAGGACTAGCAGAGAGATGTTACAGAAGTCAGAATGTCACAACTTGGCAAAAGATTGGAGGGAAAGGAGAGGATGCCATCTTGGGTATTTGGGAATGGATAAGTGTACCCTTAATAATGAGATTGTATATAGAGACAGGAAGTGAGGGCTGAGGGACAGGCTCTTTGAGGAATACCACCAATTAGCGGGTATAAACTGAATGAAAATGAGAGTGTACAGGAAGAGAGGATGATCAACAGTGTCAAAAACTACAGAGAAATCAAGAAAAATGAGGGCTGAGAAAGCCTGTTAGATTTGGTCATTAAGAGGGCATGGGTAATTTTCACCTTTAGGACCTGTCATAATAATGGTGTTATGGAGGGAGTACCCTACTGAATTAAGGTTGAACATTTTGCCAAATGTTCTTGGAGAGCTGAAGAACATGGCTTCAAATTAATTTCCATGACTGTTGAACTAATTAATGATTTTTTTTTTGTTTCAAATTAGACATGATGGTGTAAAAATCTGGAACAGTGTGGTTATAGGATACCACTTTAGGTATATGCAGAATTGGAATCTAAGAAAATAGAATTTACCTTTGCATAACTGCTGTATATTTTAATGATTGTTTCAACAATCAGCCAATAAATATTTATTAGGTGCTTGTTTTATGCCAGGATCATCCTAGGCATGAGGGATTCAAAACCAACAATGGAATAGTCCCTGTTCTAAAGGAGTTTATATTTGTTTGAGGAAAAGCAATTTATACACAGATTAGAAAAAAAATACAAGATACATACAGAGTAAGTCCAAGGTAAGGGAGAGTTGGGTATGTGAGGAGGAATGAGGAAAAATTAGTAGCTAGGGGAATCAGGAAAAACCTCCTATAGGAGATAAATGGTCCTTACTCAATCTCCAAGGAAGTTTGAGATTGTGGCAGGTAAAAGCAAAGATATAAAGGTTTGAGCTTCCAAGGATGTTGATTTATTAAGCAATGCATGTCAGTTGCAGAACAAATTGGGACCAGACCTCCTCATTTTAAGGCTGGACCCTAAATACGGGGAGAAACAGACTATTTTTATACATTAAAAATAGTTAAACAAGACCAATTAATTAAAAAAAAACAAGCAGGATAAAAAAAATTAGGTAATCTGATTTCTAATTGGAGGAAAGATTAGGGACTTTTGAAATTGGAAAGGGAAGGGTAAACAGGTGCAGTTCCCTGAAATCAGAAAAAGAGGTATCCTACTTCCCCCAAGTGTCTGTGAACAATCAAAGGAACATGAAAACAATAACTAATTGATCAGTATGGGAACAGTTTTCAGAAAAGACACATGGGTTGCTTGAGCTGTATGATTGTGAGAAAATTCCTTGCATCAGTCTTCAGATATGAATGGGTTTCTAGTTGACTTAACCTAAATCCTTAGTTAGGGGTTTCTAAGCAGTAGGTAGAGGTGGGCCAGTTTCCTAGCCACTCGGGGGCTAGGTTCAAACAATGCAAAAAAGACCTCTCATAATTTCCACAATTGAATAAAGTTTTCTCACTAAACAAAATTGAATTAGATCCATAAATTGAATAGAAAGCAAACTGAGCTAGCTCCAGAATTGAGTTACAAGGTGGAGTCAGTGTTCATGCAATTCCTACTACCACTTGCTTCTAATTCCTTTTATTCCTCCTTTTGATTCATGGTGGAGGGGCAGTACCTTTCCCCATGGATGGCTTATCTATAAGCCAAATTATATGATTTTTCATATATTCATAGTCAGAATTAACTACTTCAAGGGCTCACAATGGACTGATTTTGAGAGGAGAGATTTACATATTACCAATATAAATAACCAGGAAAACTTAAATACCATGAAACAAAAGGTCAAAGGAAAACGATGATCATCAATATTAAATAACATCAAGTCTCCTTGTTTCCTATTAACCCATTGTCAGTGTCCATTTAATCTGCACATCTTGAATCCCAGATGTCCCATGTAGTCTTCTGTCCTTGTGTATCTTCTCTTGGAAATTCTAGAATTGGCCTCATTCTCAGGGCAGCTCTCAAGGGGCTTCCAAGTCACTTGTAAATATTCCTAGGTAATTCTGACAAAATTTTCTAGTGACAAGACATAATGCAAATTAGTATAAATGGCTCAAGCTTTATGGAGCTCATCCTATTGACAGAACTATAATTACAGGACACTATAATTTACCTGGAACTTTAGGGAATTTCAATTTTTATATACCATTTGTTGCTTTTATCTTTACTTAAACCCTGTACCTGACATAAGTATCTTAAAAAACAATTTATGTGTCTAACTTTTAAAATAAACTTATTTTTAAAAATGATCAGACATATACTTAAAAATGGGAAAATAATTTCACTTTATGATTATTAATACAGTTTTATATGTAAAATCCTTTCTCCAATTTTGAGAACTTATTAGTAAAACATAAAGCCTGAATTTCCACACTAAATACATTTGGAATGTATGATCTACATATAGATATGTATATATAGGTCTCAGAGAAAACAGCTTAATCATTGGTTTCTCAAAATTTACTATTCCATTTAATTATGAAACTTTTTTTTATTACTTTGCCTTATTCCTTTAGAAGGATAGCAAACCTGTTATAATTTAATCATTAATAAGTTAAAATTGTAAGATTTTTCATCTTGCATCCTAGTAACTTAGATGTTCTAGAATCAATCTATTATTAGTAGATTTAGTGTTATACTTGGAAAACCCCTACTATTCACTTGCCCTGATTATAGAAATTTGCTATTGTGAAAGGGAATTTTTTTAATCTTAATCAAGTACTTGGAGTGTTCCACCATTTTAAACTTAATCAGTCAGGAACTTGAGGATCCTTTCGATAAAAGTTCACACTCTTAGAGAATGGGAGGTGGATCCCACAGACATTGCTGCCAGGCAAATTAAGAAACTATGATTGGTTCCTGAGATGTGATAGACCAGCCCACAGTGAAAGGAAGTAGAAACCAGAGAGACAGGAATTGACATGGAGAAAACTGCTTATAAAAGCCGGCCTATGGGGGCAGTTGGATGGCTCAGTGGATTTAGAGACAGGAGGTCCTAGGTTCAAATCTGGCCTCAGACACTTCCTAGCTGTGTGACCCTGGGCAAGTCACTTAACCCCCATTGCCTAACCCTGTAACAAATAAAATTAATATAGAAGGATATATATAAAAGATATTAGGGTTTAAAAAAAAAAGCCAGCCTAGGGCATTCTGATTCATTCTGCTGCATTGGTAGCTCTTGCTGAGAAAGGGATTCTGCTGCATGGGTATCTCTGCATTGAACTTCTTTAGTATTGGAGGACTTCTGCATTGAGGGCTCAGGGAGTTTGGCTATAGTGACTCCCTTGGGTTGAGGAGACCCTGGCTGGAGACACTGGCCTTTCCGCTCTTCTCCTGTCTTTAGTGAGGCACTCGGATCCAGACTAAAGGAATTTAGCTAGGCAATATTTTCTACCTCCTTCCTACATTTCCCCCTTTACTATCTCTACCTTGCTGTAACAAGGCTACAAAAGCTACTAACAGCCTCGTGACTTGAGTTAATTTTTATCAATGGCAACCACAACAACTTTTATAACATTTAAATTGACCAAAACCCATTTTAAATCTTATACTGTGTGGGGGCAGTGGAGTGAGAGTCAGGCCTAGAGACGGGAGGTCCTAGGTTCAAACCCGGCCTCAACCACTTCCCAGCTGTGTGACCCTGGGCAAGTCACTTGACCCCCATTGCCCACCCTTACCACTCTTCCACCTATGAGACAATACACCGAAGTACAAGGGTTTAAAAAAAAAATCTTATACTGTGAAAAGAAAAGGAAGAACATAGTTAAAAAGCATTGTCAAGACTATGAACCCTCAAGGGCACAGACTGATGTGATATATACTATATTAGGGGAAAAATTCCTGTAGCTGTTTTATTCCAGGCATGAGTTATATCTTATAACCAACCATGCAGTCACAGAGTAGCAAAAGTCAGATCCAAGATGAAACAAGTTAATTAAATAAATGAAATTAATAAGAAAAATTAAAATGAAAAATAAACTTAATTTAAAAAAAAAAAAAGATGAACCAAGTGGGGAAATTTCCTGTTCAAAAAGGAAATACCACAATGGGAAAATTGAGTCGAAAGGATTCAAACTTGGGCCTTGCCAAGATCATCTCAAGTTTTTCTAGGTACAAGCATCCACTTTTAGGAGGTTTCAGACTGCAGCACTTGCCATTTTCTACTATTGTCTTCATGACAATTCAGACAACCACCCCCATAATCAAAACTCAAAACAATAATAATAGACCAAAAATTTTTACCTCAAATAGTGAAATTTCACTAACCATAGCTTAGGGCTTGAATCCTGTTAACTTCCCTCATGTTTCCCTAATAGTTACATACAAGTCATTTATCCTTTACTTATAAATTAAAACTAAGCACATTTTGGGGTTTCAGATATACAACAAATACCTTATAGTTGACTCCTTGAAGTTACAGCTTCAAGCCACTCTATAGTATGATTTTCATAAATTTTATAAGCGATAGCCAAAATTTTTCAAATGAAAACTATTACAAACCTTATTGTTATCTATTTATTTATTTACTGATATTTTATTTTTCTCCTCAATTACATGAAAAAAAAATTTTAACCATTATTTTTTAAAAGTTTGAACCAATTTTTCCCTCTTCCCTGAGATGGCAAGCAATTTTATATGGATTTTATATATGGAATAGTGTAAAGCATCTTTCCGTATTAGTCTTTTTTGTGCAAGAGAATTTGAACAAATGAAAGAAAAATGGAGAAATGAGTGAAATATAGCATGCATTCAGACTCAATCAGTTCTTTCTCTGGAGGAGGATGACATTTTTCATCATGAGTCCTTGAAGATTTTCTTGAATTCCTGTATTGCTAGGAATAGCTAAGTCATTCATAAATGTTCATCATATAATATTTGATTATGTATAATATTACTTTTAATATTATATGATCCATATTTTGTCTCGCACTTCTTCCCTCTCCCATCCAGGAGCCAACATGCAATTCAATCGGGGTTATATCTGTATTATCACGTAAAACATATTTCTATATTATTCATTTTTATAAGTGAATAATCTTATAAAATTAAAACTCCATAACGGATTCCCAAATAAACTATGCTTCCAACTGCATTTCTGCTCCAACAGCTCTTCTTTTTCTCTGGAGTTGGAGTTCTTTTTCATAAGTCCTCAAAATTGTCCTGGATCATTGTATTGCTGCTAGTAGGAAAGTCTATCTTATTTGATTGTTAAAAATTTAGGAATAAACATACACAACAACATGTATATAAAACACGAAATACAACTTCTTATAAGTCAGATGACTTCAAATGCATTTCCAAATGATCTTACATAGAAAAACATTCATCCTTTGGTATTGAAATGACTCTGTATATCTAGCCTTCCATTTTCTTGTTATTTTACCCAAAATGTGCTCCCTGAGGGCTGAAGCCCTTTTTGTCTCTGGTAGCATAGTGCCTTTGAACACAGTAGGTGCTTAATAAATGTTGAATTGAATCAACAATTTTACATACTTGAAATATTTATGGAATTGAAGCAAAAATATATTTTTTTAATTTGTCACCCAGAGATTTCAAGGTGTATTAGTCACTTCATATTTCACATATCTGGAGGCAGTGTGCCAGATGGGAAACTTTATGCATATGCAATAAATACCTTCCCAGAAACAAGATTGTCTTAAATGATCAGACAGTGAGAATTGTATACTCTAGGGCAGTGAGTCCCAAAGTGGGCGCTACTGCCCCCTGGTGGGTGCTTACAGTGATCCAGGAGAGTGGTGATGGCCACACTTTTTTTGTATTACATTCTATTCTGAGTTCAATAAATAGTTTCATAATTTCCAGGGGGTGCCAAGTAATATTTTTTCTAGAAAGGGGGCGGTAGGCCAAAAAAGTTTGGGAACCATTGCTCTAGGGAAAGAAGGTGCTGAAAATCATACATCTGTGGAAGTATGCTCAGTGCCTGTGTTAAGAATAGAAAAGGTAGACAAAAACTCTACATTATACCTATCCCAAATTTCAGGTCATCCAGATTTCTCTTACATACACAATATTTTGATGGCAGGCCTAAATTTTTTTTTTAATCTCAAGTTGTCTTTACTCTGGCTGCCTTTTCACACATGATAGTGTCTACTCTAGGAATGAAAGTTAATTTGAATGTTTCTACTAAATATAATTAGGATAGCAAAATCTGAAACAAAAAAATGATAACTTCTAAAACTTTTAACTAGAAATTATTCTTTAGTTGTCTTTGTTAAAATCTTCTTTCTTCACTACCATAGCTAAGTTAGAGGTGAATAAATAACTATTATAAGGATGCTGCTTTATTGTGGAGGCACAATTATTGGAGGCAGTTAGGTAGCTCAATGATAGAGTGCTGGACCTGCAATCAGGTGGATCCGGATTCAAATCCAGTCCCAAATACTTACTAGCTGGGCGACCTCTGTTTATCTTAATCCACTGGAGAAAGAAATGGCAAGCCATTGTAATATCTTTGCCAAGAAAATGCCCTGGACAGTATTGACATACTTTCATAGTCCACAGAGTCAGAAAAAGTTCGACATAACCAAACAACAACAGCCTTATTATGGAGGGAGTAGAACAGTAGTAGCAAAGCCAAGTCAGAGAATGGAAGAGGTAGTTAAGTCAAAATCAAACAATTTAAAGATGTGAAAAAATTCAGTTCAACAGGTATGTTTTGAGTACATATGATGTTGCTTAGGGTGTATCAAATAAACTTAGCAGAGTATAAAATAAACTTCTAGGAGGTCACTTTGTTAGGCTAAGACGACTACTGACAATGAACAAAGCAGGGCAGCATATGACAAATGTTTAAATGACTATCCAAAAGTACCACAGGAATTTGTAGAATTACAGAACTCAGGGCTGAAAGGCAACTCGATGGCTCATCTAGTCCTCCTCTTGGTTTCAGGAGATCAATGTGAGCTGAAGAGAAAGGCCCTGTGGAGGACCTCAGACTTTAAACTTCAGCTGAAGGGTGACGGTAGGACTTGCAGAGGGACTTACCAGCCTGGCTGGAGGAAAGAGTATCTGTTTAATAAGACATAATGTTAGAAAAGTGCTTCCAAAGCCATATTGCACAAGGCTTCAGCAGCTAGGCTGAGGGGGCTCCCAGGCTCTTTTCTGCTAGTGTTTTCCAAGAGCAGGTGATAGAGCAGGAACTAAACCTTTAAACTAGGTCTAGAACAGAGTCTTTAACTTTTCACTTTAACTTGGCAGCTTCCTAGCTCTTTCATTCATGGTTCTTAAGGGCTGGGCCACCTCTAGAGATCATCTGTCTGTGTCAGTGGTGTCAAACCCAAAGAGAAATGGATCCCTGTGGTGGCATTTGACTTAGAAAGTCACAATTAGTGGTTTCTACATCAGATTTTTATTTTTATTAAACATCTCCCAATTACAGTTTAATCTGGTTCTGCAGCGTTCCAGGAGACACCCCATTTGGCAGCAAGTTTGACACCTCTGATCTAGTACAATACCTTCATTTAATTTTTTTCCTTTTTTTAATTTAGAATATTTTCCCATGGTTACATGATTCATGATTCCCCCCTCCTGAAGCCGACAAGCAGTTCCCCTGGGTTAACACCTTCATTTTATAGAGGAGGAAATCGGGAAGGTTAGATGAGGATATGACCATATGGACACCAAGTAACAAAAACTGAATTCAAACCTATCCAAAGGGAAAAATATGTGAAAAGTTAGACGAGTAGCAATTAATTATAGCCAAATTTAATGACTGATTATTCAGTCTGCTATGGGTTGATTTAGAGTGATAGGAGCCACCTTCCTCATTGACCTTGCTTCTATGTGTGTTATCAAAAACTAGCATGACAGTGAGAGAAATTGGCTGGTTGGTTCATTCAGTGGGGAAGACTATTCTAGTCCATTAGCTTGGCAAATAGTATTCCTTTTCATGCTGCTCCTTCGCTCCTTCGGTCACTTGGAGAGGAGAATGGGTCTGGCCCAGAACTATCATCTCCTGCTTGACTGGCCTTTCCTGCCCCTGGACCTTGTTCTTCCCCAGCCTTTGAAGTGTGTCCTGTTGCTGAGCTGGCCTTGTTTATGACCTTGTGGGGAGTTGATGTCATAGTATTGGCTAACCTAATTGATCCAGGTCTCAGAAGAAGGGCCTGCTGTCCTCTGGCTCAGGAGCAGGGTGCTGCCCAAATTCATTGGGGTGCCAGGCTTGGCAGGCACGTTTTATCTTTCTAGCTTTCCCAATGAGTAGCTGCTAAAGCAGAGGGAAGTGTTGAGCCTGCTAGGCCTAAACTCTTTAGGGAAGGTTTTTAAGGAGCCCCCAGCAGAGGGTTTCCCAGGGATGGTGAGGGGGTGCTCCATAGCTTAGCCCCCATGATGCCTCCTGCTTCCAGGTGTTTAGAAGTATAGTTGCTGCCCTCCTGGTACGGGGCCGGGGTGGAATGGGTGAAGGAATCTGTGGGGTGGGTGAGCAGCCTTCTGGGAACTGGCCAGGCTCTGCCACCCACAGACCTCTCTTGCTCCCCCAGGTCCAAGGCCCCCCAATATGTATACCCCGTCAAGGACCTGCTGTTTTTGAGGGCCCTTCCCTTGCCCTGATTGGCTGTCCCAGTCCTTCCATCTTCTCCCCGGCCAATGACGGCTTCCTTCAGGCCTGGGCCCTACCCAGGGTGGCAGTTGGAGCTGCTGTAACTGCCACTGCCCAGGGGGGAGCTGTGGAGGCCATGGCCGGCAGGAGCGGCCGAGCCAGAGGCCGGGCCCTGGGCCTCTTCTCCTTGGCCCTGCCAGTAGGAGATGTAAGTGTTGCTGGGGTCTGGGGGGGTGTGGGAGGTTTGTATTGGGGGGTAGAAGATGGAGAAGGAAGAAGAGGAAGAGACCCAGGCCTAGGTCTGTGGGCAGCCAACTCTGGTGGATCCTTCAGAAGTCACCCTGTCAGCTTCTCAGATGACAGAGGAAGAGTTTGGAATAATCTCTAGGCGCATGATCTTTGGGTCTAACCCTCTCATTTTAAGGATGAGAAAACTAAGGTATAGAAAAGGTCAGTAATGAAAAGGGTCACACAGGTTAGTGTCTGGGGTGGGATTTGAACTTGGACCTGGCCTCACTGCCCATTGTTCAGTGCCCCAATCACCACAGCAGGTGGGGATAGGAAGAATCCCATCATTACTAACTCTATAAGATCTTCAAGGCTTTTTTGAGATTGTGACTCTTTGGGGGCTTTTCATGGCCAAGATATTGGAGTAGTAGGCCATTTCCTCCCCCAGATCATTTTACAGAAGAGGAAACCAAAGTAAACAGGGTGAAGTGACTTGTTTAGGGTCACACAGCTAGTAAAAGTAAATGTCTTAGTTCAGATTTGAACTTGTTTTCCTGACTCCAGGCCCAGTGCTCTATCAACCTCACCATCTAGCTACTGCTATTTTCAGGTCATCTGCTGTCTATTTTGGCAGTTGCGTAGCTATAACCAAAGCATATAGTTTGTAAATGTCACATGTAAGTTCTCTGTTCAGTATGTGTAGAGGAATATAGATTTGGTTCAGTGATTAGACAGTTGGATGACTAATCTGAGTTTAAGAATTTTACAAATTGAAAGAATTAGCGATTGATGTTTTGTGTGAAAAATGAAAGGATTACAATTGGTAGTTAATTTCTATTCATAAAAATACAGAAACAAAAGCAAATGCTGGTTGGGTCAAGAAGTAGCCTCACCAGTAAGTAGTAACTGTCTTTTTTTATTCTGAACTGAAACACTCAATAAAATGAGAATTAACATATTCACAGTAGAACAGAAGAATATAACGTACATAAAACTGTAAATCTGTTTTGGTACAATTTGTTTTCTTTTATTCCAAAGGCTTTAGTGCAGTTTTAAACTTTAAATAACTGCAGAAGCATAGATGCTACAACTTTTAAAAAATCACTTGAAAGTTTATTCAGATTTATACTTAGTTTTGTGAATTTTGAATAATATTTCATTTTAACAAGATGGCAATCATTTTTTATTAAGTTTGTCATATTTGTACTTCTGAAATGATGAAACTTTAAACCACACTTTTGAGAAAACTTTTATATTAAATTCAACATGTAACTTTTTTGTAAAGATATTTTAGTTTACCAATTACATGTATTAACAATTTCCCATATAAATTTTCTGATGTTATTGGATCCAAATTGTCTCCTTCCCTCCCTCCCTCCCTTTCTCCTTCCCCAAGATGGTAAGCAATTTGATCTGGGTTACACATGTATTATCATATAAAGCATATTTCCATATTGTTCATTGCTGTAAGAGAATACTCATATAAGACCAAAACCCCAAAATAAAAACCCAAATAAACTAAGGTGAAAAATAGTATGTTTTGATCTGCATTCCAACTCCAACAGTTCTTTCTCTGGAGGGATAGCATTCTTTTTCAAAGTCCTTCAGAATTGTCCTGGATCATTGTATTGCTGAAAGTAGCTAACTGTCACATTTGATCATCCCACAATATTGCAATTGCTATATATAGAATTTAGTGGTTTTGCTTGTTTTGCTCTGAATCAGTTCATGTAGGGCTTCCTAGTTTTTTTTTCTGAAATCATCCTCTTTACCATTTCTTATGGTATAATAGTATTCCATCACTATCATATACCATAATTTGTTCAGCCATTCCCCAGTTGATGGACATTTCTTCAACTTCCAGTTCTTTGACACCACAAAAAGGGCTGCTATAAATATTTTTTTACAAGTGGGACCTTCTCCCCATCCCCTTTTTTTTTTTTTAATCTGTTAAGGGTACAGACCTACTAGTGGTATTACTGAATCAAAGGATATAATACAGTTTTATAGCTCTTTGTGCATAGTTCCAAATTGCTCTCCAGAATGATTAGACCAGTTCACAACTCCACCAGCAAAGTATTATGGTCCTAATTTTGTCAGATCCCCTCCAATATTTATCACTTTCCTTTACTGTCCTATTGGCCAATCTGATAGATATGAGGAGGTACCTGAGAGTTGTTTTAATTTGTATTTCTCTAATCAAGAATGATTTAGAACAGTGATTCCCAAAGTGGGTGCCACCGCCCCCTGGTGGGTGCTGCAGTGATCCAGGGAAGTGGTGATGGCCACAGGTGCATTTGGGGGCTGGGAATAACTGTAAGGGGGCAGTGATAGTATGTGACAGGGGGTGCTAAGTAATATTTTTTCTGGAAAGGGGGGTAGGCCAAAAAAGTCTGGGAACCACTGATTTAGAACATTTTTTCATATTATTAATAGCTTTAATTTCTTCATCTGAAAACTGCTTGTTCATATCATTTGACCATTTGGCATTTGGGAAATGGAAAGTTTACCATTTTCAGAGTATTACTTGGCTGTGCCCAGGTATTGATGATTTAATTGCTTTGGATATCCTCTCAACTTTGTCACTGGTCTTTGAGAATTTCAGCAGCTGAAAAAGTGATCCTATGGTCATCCTTAGAGTTAGTCTCTCTAAAAAATCCCCTTGTAACAAAAAATATGACTAGTCAAGCAAAAGAAATTCCCATGTCCAAAAATGTTTTATTCTGAAACTTGTGTCCCATCACCTTTTTGTTAGGAAGTAGGTGTTTCATCATCATTCTTCTGGAATCATGATTAATCATTACATAAATCAGAGTTCTTAAGTCTTTCAAAGTTTTTTCTTTAAAGGCATATTCTTATTTTATAAATTTTCATCTTTTGCTCATTCATTTAAAAAAATTTTAAATGACTTGTTTTTTATGGAAAATATTTTCCCAGTTTTCATCTTCCTCCCCCCTTCCGTACAATTATCCTATATATAACAAAGAACTTTTTTTTTTTTGAGAAAAAGGGGAAGAAGAGACAAAAATCAGCAAAATTGATCAATTTTAAGAGGTTTTTTGTATGGTAGTGACTTTCACTTTTGATTGTGGTGGGGGTTCTTTATATTTACATTATTGTTGTCCTGGTGTGTATGTATTATTTTCTTTATTCCTCTTCACTGCACAGCAATACATATAAATCTTTTCTCTGTATTGCTCATATTTGTAGTTTATTCAGCATACCACAATGTGTTCTGCTTATGTCCTTCTGTTCAGACAAGTATTCCAAAGTTTTTCTGAAGCTTGTCATTTCATCCTTTCTCTTGGTACAGTAATAGCCAGTTACAGTCATATACCATAATTTATTTGGCTATTCTTCAATTGAGGGGCACCCCTTGTTTTCATTGCTTTGCTATAACTAAAAGAGCTGGTAGCAACATTTTGGGCACATTCTGGGTCCTTTTCATCTTCCTTGATGTCTTTGAGATCTAGGCCTCATGGGGCCATCTCTGGGTAAAGAAACATGCACAGTTCATTGACTTTCTGTAATGTCTGGATCAGAGCAGCTCCCCTGACTACATTAATGTGCTTGCTTTCCCTCAATGTTCCAATGATTATCTTTTTCCAGTTTTGGGGTCATCTTTGCTAATCTGTTGAGTATGTGGTGGGTCCTTAGAACATTTTTTTTTAAACCCTTACCTTCTGTCTTGGAGTCAATACTGTGTATTGGCTCCAAGGCAGAAGAGTGGTAAGGGTAGGCAATGGGGGTCAAGTGACTTGCCCAGGGTCACACGGCTGAGAAGTGGCTGAGGCCAGATTTGAACCTAGGACCTCCTGGCTCTAGGCCTGACTCTCATTCCACTGAGGTACCCAGCTGCCCCTCCTTAGAACAGTTTTAATTCCCTTTTCTTTAGTTATTAGGAAATTTTTTTTCATAAGCTGTTGACAACTTGGATTCCTTTCTTTGAAAACTGCCTATTCATGTTTTTTCCATCTTTAATCTACTACAGAATGAGTCTTGTTTCATAAGTTTGAATTTATTCCTTATATATTATGGATATGAGACCTTTGTCAGAGAAACTTATTGCAAAGACTTTTTTTTCACCAGTTAACTCTTTCCCTTACAACTCAATCTGCACTGAATTTTTTGTGCAACTTTTTTTAAATTTTATATAATCAAAATGTCTGTCTTCTGCCATAACCCTGGTTGGTTCTGAACTCTTCCCTTATTGATACTTGTGAAAGATATTTTTTCCTTGCTCCTTTAATTCTCTTATGATGGGCCTTTTAATATCTTAAGTCAGGTGTCCCTGAGGATTGGTTGATCTACACCAACCATCTGCTAGGCTGCTTTCTCCCTCCCCCACTGTTTTTGGTGGAATGGTGAGTGGTGGGTCCAGGATTTGGAAGGCTTTGGGTTGATCAGGGAGTGCTCTGCTCGGTGTTATTGCGTCGTCTTTTCCATTGATCAGTATCTCCACCCGCAAAGCTCCCTGCCTGCTTTGCGGGGTACCTGGAGACGTGGTCTTGCCACGCCTCTTTCCTTCTCCCGGTCCCCCATTCTTTCTCTTTGAGATCCTTGACCTTTTGTTCCCCACCCCCAGTTTATGGACGAAACCGACGAAGTGACGTGCCCAGGCTGCCCAGCTTGTGGGCGTAGTGGGCAGATTTGGAGAGGACGCCCGCGCCGGCTCCTTGGTTGGCATTGGGGTGGTTGCGGGGCGGATTTGGAGCGCTTCTCCTAGGTCGGTTGGCGGCTGGATTTTCTAACTCACATCTGTGTGATCGCATCCCGGCCCCTCACTCGGTTGAAGGATGAGTGGTTCATCTTGTGGCGTCCAGGACGGGCCCGGAGCCGGCCCGGAGAGAGGCGGGGCCGAGCGCCCGGCGGCGGAAGTGCCAGCCCCTCTCGCCGCCGTGCCGCTAACTCTCGGCGATCTCTCGGCTGCACCATCTCTCATGGGCTCCGCCGTGCCAGCTCTGGAGCCCTACGGGCGGCCCTCCAGCCCCCGGCTCCCCGACTCGTGGGCCCTGGCGGTGGACCAGCAGGAGGCGGCGGCCGAGTCGGTGAGCGGGTCCGGAGCCCGGGCCCCGGGGGGAGGGCAGCGAACGGCGGGGAGGCAGGGCCGGGATCCCAGGCAGGCGGGCGGGCGGGCCGGCGCCTCCACCTCGGCACTCAGGTAGTGTCGCAGCGCGGAGTCGCTACTCTCCCTCTCCCCCTCCTCTGCTTGGGCCGAAAGAAAGGAAACCAAACCCGGGGGACGAACACTTGGCCGAGCGCCAGACTGGGCCCGGCTGCGTCTTCAGGCCGTCGCTTCCCCGGCAGCGTCTGTTTGGCGAGGCCGGGTTTCTCCTGCCGGCGCTCCTCACACAGACAGACACCTGTGGGCTGCGAGCAAGGGCCTCCGTGCGCCAGGCAGGAGAGGGGGAGGGGGAGAGGAAGAAAGCCCCCGGCTCCGAGGCCGCTAAGGGCAGCGCCTGATGCGGACCTGTTGAATGAGCGATTTCCTATCCTTGGCGTGGGCGCTCTGCCTTGGCCCTGGCGCCCCGCCCCCCTCCCCCCTTAAATGGAGGCCCAGGAGATAGTCTTGTTTTGGGACTCGCTCCCATGTGGGGTCGGAAAAGGGATCCCTCCAAGAGGCCTGTGCCACTGCCTGATGTTACCATTAGGATTTGGGGGGCTTGTGCTTTGCCAGTACGCTGGCGCCCTTTCTCCACTATTCAACACCCTCATCAAATGGCTTATACCAGCACTCTATAGGAAGAACAGCGGGATTGAGGACAGTTGGATTGGGAGGACAGTCAGGGGCATCCTGAGAGCCTCTCACAGACACTGGAACAGACCAAGAAGAAGCTGCGGGGCTCTTGACCCCGAGTTTTAAGCTTTGTGGGTTAGGGTCTTCCCCATGCCCAACTGATCAATAAATGAAGTCTGGTGCTTGCTCCTCCCCTCTGAAAACATCCACCAGCCCTTATCAATCCTAGCCTGGTTTGGATAATGATTTAAAGATTACTTGATCATGGAGACTTTTAAAAGTATTTAATTCACAGCTATGATGGGGCTTTTGGAGTCTTTTTAATTTTTAATTCTTAGGAATATCTCATTTTTGTCCCTTCTTGGCAGTTAGGTAGTAAACATTTAATAAATGCTTTTTGATTGATTGCTTGGCAGTATTCCTTATCTAGAGGGAAAAAGTGTCTTCTCCAAATCATAGAAACCTGGCTCCCTCCAGGAGACACTGCATTGTACAGCATTAGGTGTACTTCTCAAATTTACCTGGAGTAGGCATATTCCCTACTTTTCATTGCCTCTTCTAGACACTCCTTATGTCCCCATCAAAAAAGAGTGTCTGTGGACAGTCTGGTAGTGGATAGAGGGTCAGACCTAGAGATGGGAGGTTCAAATCCAGCCTCAGATACTTCCTAGCTGGGTGAGTCACTTAACCCCCACTGCCTAGCCCTTACTGCTCTTCTGCCTTACCTTTCATCTTAGAATCAATACTGTGTATTGGTTCCAAGGCAGAAGAGCAGTAAGGGCTAGGCAGTGGGGGTTAAGTGACTTGCTTGGGGTCACAGCTAGGAAATGTCTTCATTCCGATTTGAACCCAGGACCTCCCATCTCCAGTCCTAGCTTTCAAACCACTGGGCCACCTAGCTGCCCCCTCTTTTTTGCCTCTGTCCTTTGACTTTTTATCCATTTCTCTTGTGTTGATTTGCCCAGTATAATATTAGGTCAAGGGATTACCTGTCCTTTGACTAAACCCATTATAATACTTTACATTGTTTTTATTGCACTCAGTTGGAGAGAAACCATGGAAGCATAGATATTGAATTACATGCCTTAAACTACACAAAGGAAATGTCATCTTCTTGACAGCAGAGGCTATTCACTTTTGTTTGTGTCATAGTGCTGGACACAACACAGTACTTTACACATAGTAGGGACTTAGCAAATGTTTGTTGAATTATTGAATTGTCATATAAGACCTGGAGTATTTGATTTAGCTAATTACTTCATGGAGTGAAAAGATAGCCCATCTGGTTTGTGCTGTTGCTCCAGGACTTCATACTAAAAGGATACGATATTTGTAAACATGGCACTATGACGCATAAGTCTGAAGCTTCTGGATGTCTGAAGTAAGGATTGATATCACATAGGAGATGATGGTGAATAATAGTGAATGTGTTTTGCAGGAGAAGAAACAGAAAAGGCTATGATAGACATTTGGAACCTGGTGAACTGTGGTACTGAAACAAACTCTTGTTAGAGGTTCTTGATTTCTTTTTTTTCTCTCTGATTTCTTTTGATGTAAAAACCTCAAAGTTGCCTTTCACATACGGTCAGTATTTAATCTTCTACCTGCAGCATAGCATGCTGGCTTGGAGTTGAGAAGACCTGAGTTCAAAACCAGATTGAAACACTTGCTATGTGACCCTGGGCAGATCACTTAACTTCTGTTTGTCCTAGTCTTCTCATCTGTAAAAAGGGGATAATAATATGCCTACATGTCCTAGTTGTTGTGAGATTCAAATGAAATAATATTTGTAAAAGATTTTAGCACTTACACCAGGCACATAGTAAATGTTATATGTGAGCTATGATTATAATTAAGATCAGATATAGTGCTGATAAATAGTAGTTATATGCTCACTGCATTTTAATCTCTGGTCTGGGTATTTGGATGGCTTAATATATTGAGTAGTCATATTGTTCCCCACAAGTCTGAACTTTAGGATGCCTAGCATGATAGTTGAGTGGCACTTGAATTTGAGGCTGTATTTGGGCATATAAGCTGGAGCATATTTCTCAACTGAATTATAATTATTCCTGCTTATAAATGCTATTTTCTAGATGACATAATTTGACTACCTTTCCTGACTAAGGTCCTATATAGTTGATGCCTCTTAACTCTCTTGAGGTCTACTTCTGACCCTCATTATTCAATTGAAATCACTCTCTCCAAAGATAAATCTTAGCTGCCAAGTCCAGAGGCCTTTTCTCAATCTTAGGCCTTCTTGACTTCTCTGCAGCTTTTCACACTATTGGTCATTCTCTTCTCCTTGACGCTCTCTTCTCTCTAGGTTTTCAGGATACCCTGGTCCTCCTCCTACCTGACAGCTTCTTCGAGGTCTCCTTTGCTGCATCTTCAAATTACCATGAGCAGAAGACAAAGAAAAAGCCTGACCTTAGAAAGTTACTTTAGTCACAGGGAAGATCAAAATAGAAACCCAGAATAGGACGATGCCAAAATAGAAACATGAAGTCTCAAAGGAAAGGGTTAAAGGGAGTCAGGCCCCCAAAGAACTCCTAGAACTTGAAGTTAAAAAACAAAATAATAAGAAAGGTAGAGGAGAAATTGGGAAAAGAAATGACAGAAAGAGCCAATAGCTTGGTGAAAGATAGACAAAAACCCACTGAAGAAGCAACCCCCAAATCTGACTGACACTTCCTGGCTGGGTGGCTCTGGAAAAGCCACTTAAACCCATTTGCCTTAGTTCCCTCATCTGTAAAATGAGCTAGAGAAGGAAATGGCAAACTGCTCCAATATCTTTGCCAAGAAAACCCCAAACAGAGCTACGAAGGATCTCATACGCTTGAACAACCACAGCAACCTCTGTTTTGATGTCCAGACTCACATCTCCACCTGCCTGTTAGACATCTCAAGCTGGATGGATATCTGCAGATATCTTAAACTCAACCTGTCCAGAACAGCTCACCATCTCTTGTCTAGTCTCTCTCCTTTTCCCGACTTTGCTATGACTGTCCAGAGCACTGCCCTCTTCCCTGAGCTCAAGCTCACAGCTTAGGTGGCATCTTCGAATCCCCATTCTCTCCCTTCTCATTTCCAATGGATCATCAAGGATTGTTGATTTTTCTTGGTGACATCTCCACTCCCATCTCTCTGACATTGCAACAGCCCTGGTGAAGCCTTCCTCGCCTCACACTGAGCTATTGAAAGAGTCCGCTGGTTGGTTTCCCTATTTAACCTTTTCCTGCTCCAGGCCATCTCACTCCACGGTCAGACTGATCTCCCTAAAGCTCAGGTCTGACCACATTGTGCTCCTACTGAGGATACTCCATGGCTCCCTCTTATTTCTAGGATCAACCAGAAAGCCTCCTTTTTGCTTTTACTCCTCATGCCTGTTCCCTTCTATTTTTCCAGTCTTTGCATCCTTTGCTTCCTTCCACATAGTCAGCAGTTGAGCATGACTGGCCCCCCTACCACTCCTTGCACAAGGTACTTCTTGTCCCGATTCCCCACATTTTTGCTGGTTGTTCCCTGTGTCTGGAGCTCTCTCTCTCCTCATTTCTATTTCTTCAAAGTCCCAGTGAAAATCTCACTTTTTGCAGTATGTCCTTTTTTAAGTAAGACCAGCACCTTCCTCTGTGACTCTAGCCCCAGTTTACCTTGCATGGGCCCTGCTTATATATTATTGTTTGTGTATTGTCTCCCCCATGAGCCTGGGAGCTCCTGGAGGGCAGACTGGTTTTTGCCTTCCTTTGTATGTCCATGGCTTAGCCAGTGCCTAGCATAGAGCCAGGGCTTCATAATGCTTGTTGACTTGCTTCTCACTTTCTCCTCCTCCTCGTTTGCCTCTGCCCCTCTGATGGGAGGGAAGAGCCAAAACCCCCTCCCCAAACCTCCATTTAAAGAGGACTCCCAGGCCAGCCCTTTCATTACTTCATCTTTTCCTCATATGTGTCCAGCACATATTATAGTGCCTGCACATAACGAATGGACGGATGCTTAGTAAGTGTTTATTTATTTATTTATTTATTTTACTTTTTTTTTTTTTTTTTTTTAACCCTTAACTTCTGTATATTGGCTCCTAGGTGGAAGAGTGGTAAGGGTGGGCAGTGGGGGGTCAAGTGATTTGCCCAGGGTCACACAGCTGGGAAGTATCTGAGGTCAGATTTGAACCCAGGACCTCCCGTCTCTAGGCCTGGCTCTCAATCCACTGAGCCACCCAGCTGCCCCCTTTAGTAAGTGTTTATTGATTGACTTTACTTGGCTAGTCTGCCATCCTATGTTGCCCGTGATAGTAGCTACATTTTGTTTGTAATATCAGAGAAATGGCAGCTCAGATGACATCAGATTAAATTCAGCAAATGTTTATTAATCTTTTGTCATATGTGGGTACTGTGTTAGGCACTAGGGATACAGAAGTGACAGTCTTTGCCCGCAAGGTGCTTATATTCTACCAACAAGTTAAAAAACATGCTCAAACAGTTAAATAGGGGAAAGATTCACGGTAATTTGGAAGTGAGAAGAGATTACATCAGAGACAGTCAAGAGAAACCCCTTGTAGGAGGTGGCCCTTAAGTCATCCTTTGAAAGAAGATAAAGGATTCTGAGGGTCCAGGAGGAGGGAGGAAAGTATTCCAGACACAGGAATAACTTGTACCAAAGCTTGGAGGGAGAATCTGGATGTTTGTGTCCAGGAAAAGCAGGTAGGCCATTTGGGCAACGTTGAAGTTACAGTGCTCAGCTTAGAAAAATGCCTGAGAGCCCCCTCAAACAGAAGATAGTGGTGGTTGTTTTTGTCCAAGAGGCAGTGAGGAATCACTGAAACCTCTTACATGTTTTAAGAAATGACCAAGTTAGCAGCAATGGATAGGCTGGATTAGATTTAAAAAAAAAAAAGACTGGTTGAAGGGAGGTGACCAGGGTCTGAGGCCAGCTATCTGTGTGAGGTGATGCTCTGTGAAGGCATTTGTGAGAGAGAAAGGCCAAATCTTGGCCAGTGATTGGATGTGAGAAGTGAGTGAGAGTAGAATCAAGAATGATGACCAGATTGTGAACCTGGATCACTGAAATGATAGCAATACCACTGGAAAGTTAGGATGAAGGCTAGCTATACATTCGAGAGTCAGTTCAGTCTGTGGGGAAATTGATGTGATCAACAGATAAACTTCAAATGGAAGGGAATAGTGCTTCATGCTTTAAATGTTGTCTTCTCATTGTAAGAGAAATGTTTTTAGAATTGGAAAAGTCATAAATTATAAGTTCTGTTTAGGGAGTATAAGTGGAAAAAAAAGTTTTGAGTTTGGACTGTTATAAAATCATTTTTCATCCCATTATTAAACTTAGTAAGATTTGCTTTAGCATTCTTTCCACCAACTTTTAAGGAAAGAAATTCCCCAGCACAAATCTGCTATATTTGGGGATTAAATTGTTTCAATTTCTCAGCTAAAAATCTTTGGTTATGTGATGGGCCTTATACTTTTTCCTTTTATATTCCCCCCATGTAGTTGAGCAACTTACATCTGAAGGAAGAGAGAGTCAAACCAGATACCAATGGTGAGTATCTAGTAATTATAAACAAAGCTAAAAATGAAATGTGGTTTCCTTCAAGATTTTTCTCTGAGGGGGCAGCTGGTTGGCTCAGTGGATGGAGAGCCAGGCCTAGAGATGGGAGGTCCTATATTCAAATCTGGCCTCAGACATTTCCTAGCTGTGTGACCCTGGGCAAGTCACTTGACCCCCATTGCCTAGCCCTTACCACTCTTCTGCCTTGGAGCCAATACACAGTATTGACTCCAAGATAGAAGATAAGGGTTTAAAAAAAAAAGATTTTTTTCTGAACATATAGCAATTCTATAGAAAGTTTTTTTTTAAATTAAGTATAGCATTTGATAAATGGCAATGTCAGGTTTTTAAAAAAACTTACTAAGCTAGATTTTTATAAGAAAACCTAAATATATGTGTAAGATATTCATGTGGCCTTTGATTACTGAGTGTACTGTCAATGTCGTGTTTTTTAAAAATTTGTAATATTTTTTTTAATAAGGATAACTAGAACAACCTATGTGTGAGCATTAAAAGAGAATGCTTGTTCTGGTTATTTTGAAATCAAGTTTCTCAAGCAGGAAATGGAGGGGGAATATTTGCAGGAAATTTCTCTAATAAAGGTATGATTTCTAAGATAAGAAGTAGAGCCATTCCCTGATTCATAAATGGTCAAAAAATATGAAACGATAGTTTTCAAAGAAAGAGACCCAGATTCTCAATAGCTATGTGAAAGAAATGCTCCAAAGAATAATGATATATAAGAATATGCCAAAGAATGTAATTGGATAATGCAAATCAAAACTCTTCTGAGACACCACCTCTTACTCATTAGACTGGAAAAGTTGACCAAAAAAAGGAGTGACAAATATTAAAGGGACTATGGCAAAAACTGGTACTTTGATGTCCTCTTGGTGGAGCTGTGAACTGGTCCAGCCATTCTGAAAAACAATTGGGAACTGTGATCAAAAAGCTGTTTTTAACTGAATATGTCCTTTGACCTAGCCATACCACTACCAAGTCTGTACTTCAAAAAAAAGAAAGCTCTTTTTGTAGTGGAAAAGAATTGGAAATTGATGGGATGCTCATCAGTTAGGCAATGTGAATGTGATGGGAGTCTATTGTGTTAATAAATGTTTTAAGACTTTGGTAAGGATATTTTAGAGATGCTTTAAATATATATAACTACAATACTTATTTTTATGTGCCCATTATAGATCTAAAGTCATTTTGTTAGTTTAGGACCCTGCAAACAGAATCATGTGTAAAATAATCATGTTTGGTATATTATATAGAATAGTAATAGTCAAGAAAAATTTGGGGTGGGGATGAGGTAAGAATGGAAAACTATATTTTTCTCTCCAGTCTTTCGTATCTCTCATTTATTTGTCACAAGATCTGAATTGTTTGACTCTTATATGTAGAGGATGTACTTTTCAATAACAACCTTTTGTCTAATTCAGGTACTGTTGTCAAATCCAGTGATAATGTAGAAAAGACAGATGAAGAGGAGAAAGGTAACTATGTCTCTGAAGTAGGGAAAGAATAAAAGGATTCTGTGAATTAAGTTCTTAAATTTAAAATGAGAACTTAATACTGAGAACTGGACTTAACTTATAAGGCTTCATTTTAAACAGAATCACAATACACGAAAAAGTCTGAATTTATAATCTATATTTAAACCAAATTGAGGGGCAGCTAGGTGGCATAGTGGATAGAGCTCCAGAGCTAGAGTTGGGAAGACCTGGAATCAAATGTGGCCTCAGACATTTCCTAGCCATGGGACCCTGGGCAAGTCACTTAACTCAATCTGATTATCCTTTGTCTTTCTGTCTTGGAGTTGTTACTGAGACAGAAAGTGAGGGTTTAAAAAAGACCAAAGTAGATTGAGATGATCTTTAGTATTACATATTCTCTCTGACTTTGCCCTTCTCAGCTTCGGTCTTGGATTGTTCTCACAATCTGTTCCCTTTGCTCCTATTCATTTGTTACTGAATGAAGCTGAAGCAAGACATAAACATGTTTTGATTGAGCTCAGCTGGGCCTTTTCCTGGCAACAAGAAAATCCTTTTCTATATCCTTAATTGAGTAATTAGTCATTATTTCACTTGCCACAGTGATCTGCCAAACTTTCTTTTCTTTTCTCAAATTTTCCATAGTTGCCATTTCCTCTTACCTCCTAGGCCAGGGGTTGGCAACCTTTTTGGCCGTGAGAGCCATAAGCGCCACATTTTTTAAAATATAATTTCGTGAGAGCCATACAGTGCTCACAGTGCCACTCCTGTAACAGTGCCTGAAAAAAAAATGGACTTTATGGCTCCTGCAGAAAGAGCCTAATTGGTTTGAGAGCCATACGTTGCTGACCCCTGCCCTAGGCTGAACATCTTGCCTCATATTTCACTGAGAAAATTAAGCTCATTTACTGAGAGCTGCCTCTTTTCCTGTCCTCATCTCACATTCCTCAGATGCCTTCTGTCACTGACTCCTCTCCTGTCTTACATGAAGACATGGCCCTTCTCCTTGCCAAGAAAAACTCTTATACCTGCTCAAGAGATCCTGTTCCATCCTCCCTTCTCTCACAGATTGCCTTTTCTCTCACCCCTGTTCCTTACTTCACTGTTTCCTTGTGTACTGGCTCCTTCCCTGCTACCTATCCACATCCTTCCCTCCTCTATCCTCTAAAAACCTCCTCTTGGTCTGTCCTCATTGTTAGCTATTATCCTATATCTCTTCTTCCTTTTTTAGTTTAATTTCTTGAGAAAGCCAAATGCAATCGATGCTTCTATTTCTCTCACTTTCTTCTTCACTATCACCTTCCACCCTTCTAATCACTCAAACCCACTCAGTTGAGATGTCTTCCTCTCCTGTTAATTCTAGCTTCCAATCAGTGACTAAGTCCTGTCAATTTTTGCTTCATGATTATACTCTCTTCTCTGACACTGTCAGCACCGTGGTGCACACCCTCAGCTCCTCACGCCTGGATTGTTGCAGTAGCCTGATAGTTGGTTTCTTTGCCTCAAGTTTCACCACTTCAGTTCATTCTCCACTTAGCTGTTAGGTTGATCTTTCTTTCCTTCTTTTTAAAAATCAAACCCTTACATTCTGTCTTAGAATCAATACTATGTATAAGAGTGATAAAGTCCAGGCAATTAGGGTTAAGTGACTTGCCCAGGATCACACAGTTGGAAAGTATCTAAGGCCCGATTTGTACTTAGGACCGATTTTCTCTTGGCCTAGCTTTCAATCCACTGAGCCACATAGCTGCCCTCATAATTGATCTTTCTAAAACACAGAACCAATTGTCTGTCTGTCTGTGTCTATCTCTCTCACTTGTATACACAAATCACTCCCCAAATTCAATAAATTCGAGTTGCTCCTTATTAGGGGCAATTAGGTGGTACAGTGGATAGAGTCCTTGGTATAGAATCAGGAAAACCTGAATTCACATCTGGCTTCAGACACTCACTTGCTGTGTGACAAGTCACTGAGCAAGTCACTTTACTTTGTTTGCCTCAGTTTCCTCATCCCTCAAATGAGACGAGAAGGAAATATGGCATACCACTCAGTATCTTTGCCAAGAAAACCTCAAGTAGGGTCAGGAAGAGTCAGACACAACTGAAACAGCTGAACAACAAAAAAATAGTTCCTTATTACCTCCAGGATGAAATAGAAAAATCCATTGTTTGACTTTTATATCTTTTCATAACCTGACTGTCATCTCTCTCTCCCGTTTTCTTATACCCCACAGTCCCCACCATGTATTCTGCAGCCTCCTGTTATTCTCACAAGACACTCCCATGGCTTGACTCCATGCCTGTTTGCCAATCCGCTTTAATACTTAATGAGTGCCTTTCCTCTGTAGATTATCTTTAATTTCTTCTCTGTGTGTATTATTTGTGCCTAATTGTTTATAGGATATGATTTTTCCTTCATTAGATTGTGAGCTCCTTGACAGCAGGGACTGTCTTTTGCCTATCTTTGTATACCCAGCATTTACTACATAAAGTGCTTTTCACATAATAAAGAATTAATAAATCCTTGTTGACTGACTGGTAAGACACTAGACTTATTGGTAAAAAATATCTCTACATTGGGGGCAGCTGGGTAGCTCAGTGGAGTGAGAGTCAGGCCTAGAGACAGGAGGTCCTAGGTTCAAACCCGGCCTCAGCCACTTCCCAGCTGTGTGATCCTGGGCAAGTCACTTGACCCCCATTGCCTACCCTTACCACTCTTCCACCTATGAGACAATACACCGAAGTACAAGGGTTTAAAAAAAAATATCTCTACATTAAGAAAGGGAAGGTAACTGGAAATGATGAAGATGATAAATATCACAGAGAAAAAATTGGCCCATGTGACAAGCTATGGAAGGCTAAGACATTGTATCATATGGTTTTACTTCTTGTCAGTTTTCCCTTCTGGTGGTTTGGGATTTGTGGTGAAGACAAAGGAAAGAATAGAGAATGTGAGTGGAAGTGATGGGGAAAAAAGGAGGAAGTATTGATAAGGAAAAGGGAGAATGAACAAGTGTTGTTGTGGCAGTTACAGCATTTATCTCCAAATGAAGTGAAGTTATTGTGGCTTTTGTGAATCATTTTTCATTGTTATTATAAAGCTGTTTTCTTCACCATAGAGGACAGAGCTGCCCAGTCACTGCTAAATAAGTTGATCAGAAATAATCTTGTTGATAACACAAATCAGGTGGAAGTCCTACAGCGGGATCCAAATTCCCCCCTCTATTCAGTGAAGTCTTTTGAAGAGCTTCGACTGTAAGTATATTATTTTTCTAATTATTACTGGTCTGCAATGGCCATAAGTCCACCCTGCGCCACTATAATCAAAGGGACTTTGTTCAAAATTTAGCATTCCATATAATCTAGTAAAGTTAAGTGCTATATAGCTAGATGTATGCATTTTCTCATCACAGCAGAACATTTTCCTAATCTCTTAGTAATTATGATAGATTATTGGCGTATATACTTGTTTTTCTGGAATAGTAAAATTTGTAATTAGCTCTAGGGGTTCTAGATGATGATGTATGTTTTTAATCTGCTGAGCAGAAGAATGATTTCTAGAATTGATATTTACAGGTAAAAATGCATATTGTTGTCATTCTTACAGGAAACCTCAGCTTCTACAAGGAGTTTATGCTATGGGTTTCAACCGACCATCCAAAATACAAGAAAATGCATTACCAATGATGCTTGCTGAACCGTATGTATCCAATTGTAGTTTAGCCCTTTTATAATTTGCTTCTTTAATTCTTTTCACTGGTATTAACTTTTCTGGAGAACTGAAAAGGTTGTTTTAAGAAGTATGATTTCCTAGACAGGATGATTTAGAATGAGGATAATTCTGAAAGGATCTAATACCCCAACATTTCTAGTATTTTAAGTGTCAAAACTTGATTCAAACAATCACTTAAGTTTTGAGTGCTCTTTTTTTGGCTTTTTTAGAAGTAGGTATTCTGGTCCTATTTTTCCTTTAGAATATTCAACTTACACTTGTGCCAAAACAGTGAAACATATATGACAACAGACAATTTTGTTGTGTTTCCGACCTTGTTTTCTCCCTAAAAAATGGATATACTCTCTGATAAATGCACAGTGCTCTTGATGATGCACAGAAGTGATGTCAAACTCAAATAGATGATTGGCTAAACCCTACATAAGGATCCTTGTAGGCTTCCTATTGACTTAGAAAACAACTTACTGGGGCAATGAGGTAACATAGTGAGTGAATAGAGCACCAAGCCTGGAATTGAGAGGACCTTAGTTCAAACATGGCCTCAGATACTTCTAGCTATGTGACCCTGGGCAAGTCATTTAACCCTCATTACCTGTCCCTTACCCCTCTTCTGTCTTAGAATTGATATTAAGAATTGTTACTAAGACAGAAGGTTGAGGGTTTTAGAGGAAAAAAAAGGAAAAAAAATAACATATCAGTATTATGTTCCATCATATTTTTATTTATTTTGTTAAATATTTCCCAGTTACATTTTAATCTGGTTTGGTCCACAGTCAAGAGCCACAGTGATGCCTCTAGGGCACATAATAGATTAGTTTGAATATATGAATATCATAAGACCTGGACTACCTTCATCCCCTAGTCCCTATCCAGTTTGTATTGTTAGAAAACTCTGTCATCCAGTGACCTATACTTTGTATGCCCCTAGTCAGTGATTTGCTCTGTGAGCTCATTCCCCTTCCATCCTCCTAAGTCCCATGGAGTCAGTGTTTGGTTTGTCTTATCTTCCATAAGAAGGTTGATAATGTCCCCTATAAGAAAAGTAGGAGATGTTCTAGAGCCATGTTGGTGAACCTATGGCACACATGCCGGAGCAGGCTGCTCACTTCCTTTTCTTCTTGTGCACCTGAGGACATTTCTCCCATCCCTTGCCCCTCTGCCCAGCAGCCCAATGGAAGTGCTTCCTCCCTTTTCTCTGGGGTAAGGAAGGGGCTCCCATGTGTTGTGAGGGTTGCAGTTTCGGTACTCAGTCTCTAAAAGGTTTGCCATCGAAATAATTCTTTAGAAAATCTCAGCAAGTATATGGAAAACTCCAACTTCCTCAAACTGTGGTTTTCATGTTATCTTGTGCTTATAAAGGTACTTCTTTTATGAAAAGTAATAGTGCTATAGAATCTAAATTTGGCAATCTATTATTATAAATCTGTTCTCAGTACCCATTCCTTACCTTAAACTTTGTTATTATTAAAAAACCTCATTGATTTTTAAAAATTATTTCCAGGGGGCAGGTAGGTGGTTCAGTGGATTGAGAGCCAGGCTCAGAGACAGGAGGTCCTGGGTTCAAATTTGGCCTCAGACACTTCCTAGCTGTGTGACCCTGGGCAAGTCACTTGACTCCCATTGCCTAGCCCTTACCACTCTTCTGCCTTAGAACCAATATACCTTATTGACTCTAAGATGGAAGGTAAGGGTTTTTTTTTTTAAATTTATTTCCAGTTCCTAATTTCCTCCTTCCATCCTCTCTCTCACTCATTGAGAAATTGAGAAACACAATACCTATTATACATATATAGTCATTATACATATGAAGTTATGAAAAACACATTTCCACATTAGCTATGTTGTAGGGGAAGAAAAGCAAGGAAAAAATGCTTCAATCATACTAACTCTCTGAAGGAGGATAGTATTGTTCATTATGAGGCTTTGGAATCTTGATAGATTTTTAATTTGAACAGAGTACCTAAATCTTTCAGAGTTGATAGCTGTTAATTGTTGTTACTGTGTACAATATTCTCTTAGTTCTATCAGTTCATATAAGTCTTCCCAGGTTTTTTGAAAGCCATCCGCTTCCTCATTTCTTATAGCACAATAGTAGTATTCAGAGTCATTACTACAACTTATTTAGCCATTCCCTAGTTGATGGGCATCCCCTCAGTTCCCATTTCTTTGCCACTACCAGAAAAAGAGCTACTACATATGAATCCTTTTCCTTTTTTGATTTCTTTGGTAATTAGATCCAGTCAAAGAATGGGTCAAAGAATATGCAGAGTTTTGTGGCCCTTTTTGGGCGTAGTTCCAAATTGCTTTCCAGATTGGTTGGATTAGTTGACAACTCCATTAGTGCATTAGTATCCCAAATTTCCCACATCTTCTCTAACATTTATCATTTTCCTTTTCTGTCATATTAGCTAATCCCACAGGGATTCTTACGTATGGAGATCCCATTACCCTTCATTTCTAAATCATGGACTTTGACCTTATATTGGCATATAGTATGAGATGTTGGTCTATTCCTAGTTTTTGCCAGATTGCTTTCACATTTTCCCAGCAATTTTTGCATATAGTGAGTTCTTGCCCCAATAGATGGGATCTTTAAGTTTATCAAACATTAGGTTATTGCAGCCATTTACTTGTGGAGAAAATTTGGAACTCAAAATTAAAAAAAAAAAAAGAATGTTTTAAATAAAGTTGTGGTTTTTTTTTTTAAATAACCTTACCTTTTATATTAGAATCAACACTGTCTATTGGTTCTAAGGCAGAAGAGTGGTAAGGGCTAGGCAATAGAGGGTAAGTGACTTGCCCAGGGTCACATAGCTAGGAAGTATCTGAAGTCAAATTTGAATCCAGGACCTCCTATTTCTAGGCCTGGCTCTCAATCCACTGAGCCATCTAGCTGCCCTCTGATAAAAAATAAAATATTTACACCAATATTCAATAGAGAAATCGGTTTATATTTTTCTATTTTTTTTGATACCTGGTTTAGGTATGAAAACATATTTGTGTTGTAGAAGGAATTTGGCAGGATTTTTTCTTTACTTATTTTTTTCCCTAATAGATTTAAATTTCTCTTCCACCTTGTCCTAGCCCACAGAACCTGATTGCCCAATCTCAGTCTGGTACTGGTAAAACAGCTGCCTTTGTCCTGGCTATGCTCAGCCAAGTGGAACCATTGAACAGATACCCCCAGGTAAGAGTGTGGGGCAGGTAAGTGTGCCCAGACTAGCCTGAATTTAGAGAAGTGCTACCATGTGATAGATAAAGGACTGGTGTTTCAGTTCCTTTGATAGGAGATATAGCAAGGCTCCTTAGGATATGGGTTACATTTACCAGCATATCTTGAAGATCTGCCTGGTTGGTTGCTAAGCTGTTGGCCAGTGCCATATTCCCTTCTCTACTACTACTACCCACAGGGAGAATATCTATACATGTTATCTCTCCCACTTCCCCATAAACCTTTGGGGCAATGCAGAATAATTTTCCTTTAGGGTTAAGGGAAGAGAGTTAAGGAACTAAAACCCCAGAGAAATACCTCTGACTTAACTCTTTGGCCCCAACCTTAAATTGAACAGGCATTAAAATAGCAGATGTGAGCAATTTTCTGAACCAGAATTCCCATGCAGAAGTACTATAGGGCTTCTGGGAGCCTGAAGAAATAAAGATGGTGTGTATCATTTACAGTCTGGGAAGCCTTGTTTGGTGGTCCGCTGAAAGTTAAAATCTCTAAGTAACCCCCCACTAAAACAAAATGTTCAAATGTCTCCTTGAAATATGTGCCTTAGAATTCTCTGTTATCGAATGATTTTGTTAAATGATCAGAAGCACGTCTTTTTTTCTTTTCAGTGTTTGTGTCTTTCACCCACTTATGAGCTGGCACTTCAGACAGGAAAAGTGATTGAACAGATGGGCAAGTTTTATCCAGAACTTAAACTCGCTTATGCTGTTCGAGGCAATAAATGTGAGTATACAAGGAGGATGACACAATATATAAGTTTTTTTAAAAAAAATTCGATTGGAATATGTGTGTCATACCTTCTAAATGGCTTGGTTAATTTTGCTAAAATATTTATTTTTCTCTTTATTTTTATAAGGATGGCTTATGTGGGAGGGGAAAGAGCAAGGGAAATGTAGTTAATATCAAAACAAGAGATGATAAAAAGAACTATTAAAGTGGAGAGATTTTCCTTTCGTGATGATATAAAGCTTAAAGAACGATTAAAAGCCAATTCATTAAAACTGATTAAAAGTCAGTGATACCTTAAATAAGATGTTAGTAATACAAATTTTAAGTTAACTTGAGATGAGAAAAATGAAGTAAAACCTGTTATAAGGTACTTTTGAATATCAGTATCAGTCCTCAAAGTATCAGTTCTACAAAGGGATAATCATTAAGCTGTTTGGTTCTGGTTCTAACCAAGAGAGATTTCATCAGTGGAATTGATGAGCTAAAACAGCATCTGGCAGCAAACAGACCCAGTAGCCTGTGGTTTAATGAGCCCCCAAGTCCAGTTACTGGAGAAAGAACTCACTAGTTGACAAAAACACAGAAAAACTGAACTTGCAGTCGTGGCAGAAATTAGATTTAGACCACAACATAGCTTGCAGAGTAAGCTCCAGGAGTATAAATGACCTAGGTATGAAAGTCCTATCATAAACAAATGAGAAGAACAAAGAAGAAATTACTTCTGAAATTTATAGATGGGAGAGGGATCATGCTCAAACAAGGGATAGAGAAACATGAGAGAAAATGGACAATTTTGTTAATTTTGGTGACATAAAATTAAAACATTTTTATAGAGGAGCAGTTAGATTGCTCAGTGGATAGAGAACCAGGACTAGAGTTGGAAGGTCCTGGGTTCAAATATAGCCTAAGATACTTTCTAGCTGTGTGATCCCAGGCAAGTCACTTGACCCCCATTGCCTAGTCCTCATTTCAACTCTCCTGCGATGGAACAGGTACTTATTATTGATTCTAAGACAGAAAGTAAGAATTTCAAAAAAGAAAAATATTTTTGCATAAACAAACCTAACAATAAAAAATTTAAGGCAAATGGGTAATTGGGGGGGGGAAACCTTTGCAAGACCTTTCTCTGATAAAAGTTCCCTTTTCAAGTTATAGAAGCAACTAACTCAAATTCGTAACCATTCCCCAAAAGATAAATGGTCAAAAGAGATAAATAGATAGTTTTCAAAGGAAGGAATCCAAACAATCAATTAACATAAAAAATTTCCTAAGTTACTTGTAATTAGAGAAATATAAATCAAAGCAAATTTGAGGATCCACCACATACCCATCAGACTAGCAAAAATGACACCAGTGGAAAATAAGGAATGCTTAGAAGGACTGCTGTAGGAAAACAGGCACTAAAAAGTGTCCTGGTGATAAACTCTGAACTGGTCCTGGCATTGTGGAGAGCACTCTGGAGCTGTGTATCCACTCTGACTCAGATATTCCACTACTAGGCCTATAGCCCCAAAGAAACCAGAGGAAAAGATTCTGTGTAATCTTGGGGTCCCAAATGGGAAATTCAGGGAGTGTTGCCCTATTGGAGAATGGCTAAACACATTATGGCATATTGGATGGTGGTATTTTGGAATACTGTGCCATGAGAAATGATGAAATGGACAGTGGAAACCGAGAAGAACTTTATGAACTGATACAAAGTGAGCAGAAAAACAGTTTGTAGAGAAATACAACTTTGAACAAGTTTAGAACTTTGGTCGACACAATAATAAACCACAAGTCCAAAAGAATCAAAATGGAACACCATGTTTACCTTCTGACAGAGAAGTGATGAATGCAAAATGCAAAGAGAAACACACATTTTCAGACATGGCTAATATAGGGATTTGCTGAACTATGTAGATAATATGCTGTGAGATATATTTTTAAAAATTGTTCCACTGGAGTGAGAGAAGTGGTGAAAGATTAACTTGGAAAAATACTTGTTACTTGAATTAAAAAAATATGAACCAGATCCTTCTGAAACATTCAAACCAAACCCCATCTTTTTTTTTTTTTTAAACCCTTACCTTCCGTCTTGGAATCATACTGTGTATTGTTCCAAGGCAGAAGAGTGGTAAGGGTAGGCAATATGGGGGTCAAGTGACTTGCCCAGAGTCACACAGCTGTGAAGTGTCTGAGGCCAGATTTGAACCCAGGACCTCCTGTCTCTAGGCCTGGCTCTCAATCCACTGAGCTATCCAGCTGCCCCCTCAAACCCCATCTTTCCTAGCTGTGTGACCCTGGGCAAGTCACTTAACCCCCATTGCCTAGCCCTTACCACTCTTCTGCCTTGGAGCCAATACACAAGGTAAGGGTTTAAAAAAAATCTTTAAAATGGGAAGATATAAAATAATAGAGTAATTTATACTTGATCTGAGATTATTTTGCTTACATGAAGTCAATAGCTAAGGTCCTTATTAGTATTTTGTTGATGATGTTGATTTCAGTCATGTCTGATTCTTTGTGATCCCATTTGGAGTTTTCTTGTCAGAGATACTGGAAGGGTTTGCCATTTCTTTCACTAGCTTATTTTACAGATGAGGAAACAGGCCAACAGGGCTAAATGATTTACCCAGGGTTACACAGCTAGGCCAGATTTGATTTCGGGAAGATGAGTTCCTAATTCCAGGCCCAGCATTCTATCCACTGTACCACCTTGTTGCCCATTTTTAATATTAAGTATATTTTCTCATTTGAGCAAGAGTGTGGATAGAATATTCTGGGGGCTAGAGAAGATATTTTTATCTTGTCAAGTTGTTAGGACTGAAAGAAGAAATCACTCAAGAAATGTTTCTCATTTAAAAAAATATTTGAAAGCACTAATCTGAATGATGCTCCGGCCTTCCCCTTACTGTAAATCTCTTCACAAGACAGCTTATTGATTCTGACGCTTCATTCCTGGACTTATTCAGCTTATTAAGCCGGACTTATCCAGCTTATTCCTGGACTAGGCTATTGACAGTGACAATGAAAAGGATGGTTAAGACATGAGATATTTTAGAGAGAGAGAATTGATAGGATTTGATGATTAGTTCTAGAGGCAACATCACCTGAAAAAGAGAGGGTGCAACCTTGCATTCAGGATGATCAGGGTCTAAATGTGGCCTCAGGCATTTATTAGCAGTATGATGTGGACAAGAAACTTAAATTTGGAGAGCCTCAGTTCCTCAGCTATAAATGGGGACATTTTTAAAGTACTGACCTCCAAGGGTGGTTGTGGGGATCAAATGAGATGAGTTGTATGTCAAGGGAATTTATAGCATTAAAGAGCTACACTTGCTGTTATTGTTGACATTGTTACTATAAAACAAAGGAAAATGTAAACTTTTGTCTACCTCCTTGCTCTTTTTAATTTCTTTTTATCCAGTGTTTGTGTACACCTAAATGTCTGTTTCATATAGCTTTGGTCAAGTATATTTGTGCAATGTTTTTTATTAATAATCATCTGATGGTAGAAACCCTCATTTTTGCTCCAACAGTGGAAAGAGGTCAGAAGATCAGTGAGCAGATTGTCATTGGCACCCCAGGCACGGTTCTGGATTGGTGCTCCAAACTAAAATTCATTGACCCCAAAAAGATCAAGGTGTTTGTTCTGGATGAAGCTGATGTGATGATAGCTACCCAAGGCCATCAAGATCAGAGCATCCGCATCCAGAGGTACCGGGGGTGGGGTGGGGGTGTATGTGCTGTGTAGGGTACAGGAAGAGAATCATCCCAGAGATTCCCAGAGGAAACTAGCTTGGAATTGAAGACTGTGGATCATTTTTTGTGCTTTCTTCTTTAATACCAAAGCTCACCTTTACCACCCTTGTGCCTTTTGCACACAGGTGCCATTGTTGTCGTTCAGTCATGTCGTGCTCTTTGTGAACTCATGTGGGATTTTCTTGGCAGAGATTCTGGAGTGGTTTATCATTTCTTTCTCCAGCTCATTTTACAGAAGAGGAAACTGAGGCACACAGGGTTAAGTGACACAGAGCTAGTATGTGTCTGAGGTCAGACTTGAACTCACGGTCCTGACTCCAGGCCTGACCCTCTATCTACTTTGCCACCTAGATTCCCTCAGAGTCCCAATAATTCATTCACAGAGAGGATGTTAAATCATTTAAACTGATTAACCAAAGGTAAATAGGGTCTTGTATATCTTTGTAAATAAATAGAACTTCATTTGTTTGGGATAATTTTAAGTATGATGTGTTCTTAAGTCATGAAGAGTGATACAGTGACTTCTCAATAACAGAAAGGGAAATGCAAAGAATTGACATTAATTAAACATCCCAAGATCTTTTGAATGAATTAACTAAAATAGTTATCTGGAATAGTCTAGAGATCACTAGATTAAAAGAAATAAATGTTTATTTGCTCCTGTTATAATTTGGTGAACCTAGTAGGCTTTGTAATAAGTTAATTTAAAGAATGATAGAAAAATCAACTAAGGAAGACAAGTATCACATATATAGATAAAATGAAAAGAAAAAAAGGAACTTTATGTAGGTCCAGATGAAATGAAAAAACAAAAGTATCATCTTTGTTCGCTTGTTAGTTATTAATTCATTTGGTTCTGCCCTGTTAAAAGTTAAGGATTAAGTAAATGTTTACTATTTGGTTTATAAATCAATTGGTTTGGTTTGTTGACTCTGGGCAAGTTGGAATTAAAAATAAATTAGAAGAAAGATCAAGTAAATTAATTTTCAGTCACATCATCCAAATTCCTGAATGTAGATAGATTTAGAGCGGAAAGGACCTTAGAGATCACCTAGTCCAACAATGTCTCCTCCGTTATTTTACAATGCTAAATAATTGAGAGTTGACTTCAGGAAGTTTATTTCAAGAGCTTTATTTTTTACTGGTACTTATAACTAGGACTTAAATATTCATGAGCTGCCATTTTTCTGCGGAATTTTTAAGGGTCTTTAATAGCTCGTAAGATATGAATCTTGACTATTAGTCATTTAATTTTTTTCCACTGTAATCTGGGAACAGAGATGATTGATGTCCTTGAATCCTGCTTGTTCATTTTTGTCTTGTTTTGAATCCTAGTATAAGAGGAGAGCCTTGAGGAATCTTTCCTTTCTGCCATACTTTCTGTTGCCACAGACTTGCAACAGTTAGGGACTCGAGAGTCAGATTAATGTGTGAAGGTGGTGCCTTCTGTATTCCTTTAGTTTAAGTCTTTAGTTAATGCTGAATAGCTGGGACTTGCCTTCTAGGATGCTCCCTAAGGATTGCCAGATGCTGCTTTTCTCAGCCACCTTTGAAGATTCTGTGTGGAAATTTGCCCGGAAAGTTGTCCCAGACCCAAACATCATCAAACTGAAACGAGAGGAAGAGACATTGGACACCATTAAACAGTATTATGTGATGTGCAGTAACCGAGATGAGAAGTTCCAGGCCCTTTGTAATCTCTATGGGGCCATCACTATTGCTCAAGCCATGATCTTCTGTCATGTGAGTAGCAACCAGCTATAATACCAAGTCAGTAAAATTTAGCTTGGGTGTTGTCACCTTAGGCACTGCCTTTTCGAGCAGAAATTCATTTTGTTTACTAAGGAAAGAAGGATTTATGATTATCAGAGTAAGAAGAGAAATTGGAGTTGTCAGAATTTCTTTTTAATGGAAGGAAGAACTGGGGGAAAACTTAAACCATGGGTGGTTTCTCTTTTTTGCAGTTGCTCAAGAAATCCCTCTAAAATATAGATTCTTCCAAATCATTTTTGAAACACTAAAGAGTCATTTTTCTACATTTGACTCTGTTTCAATGACAAGAAGCCATTTTTTCCAGGTGCCTTAATTTTTTTGCAGGTGTTTCTATTTTTAAAAATTCTTTTCCCTCCAGACCCGCAAAACAGCTGGTTGGCTGGCAGCTGAGTTATCCAAAGAAGGCCACCAGGTGGCCCTCCTGAGTGGTGAAATGATGGTGGAACAGAGAGCTGCGGTGATTGAGCGTTTCCGAGAAGGCAAGGAGAAAGTGTTGGTGACTACCAATGTGTGTGCTCGAGGTAAGAGATTACACTGGGCTCAGCCACTTGTTCTGCTAGCAGGTGGAGGCTGGGGGACTTAGGAGAAAAGGAGGGATCCTCTTTCTAGCCAGGGCAGTTTTGGTTTTCCCCAGCAGAACAGACCCAGATCTTCAATCAGCATCTTTCTCTGCCTTTGCAGAAACAGTCTGTTGGACACTGGCTTTACCCCCCTGGCAATGCTGACCACGTTGTCTTTTCCCTTAGACTGAAAACATTACGTTTGAGCCTTGAGATGGCTTCCCTGGGGTCAGCAGATAGATCATCCTGTAGGAATTTTCTGTCCTTGAACATGGTGACTATCTCCAGATACTTCCTCAGCCCCCTGCTCCAGGGCCCTGGCTGCTAGGTTTTCCTCCCTTCCTCCCTCCTGTAGGCTTGAATAGTCCCAGGACTGGCTGTGGCAAATTGATAGATAGCGTCAGGCGGTTTGGGCCATCCTGCAGATGGGGGAGGGAAAAATCTTGGACCATTTGGAACCAGAGAATGACTTTGGGTGGATTCGATGCTTTTGGTAGTGGCTGTTCTTCAGGTCCCGCATCTTGTTCTGAGTGTCCCAGCTGCTGGTCCCAGACTCTGCAAGCTCAGTGTTGCCCATCCCTGGCCTCCAAACAAAGCAGCTGTGGCTCGTGGAGCCTGGGGGTCAGCGCGCTTTTGTCAGCTGTCCCCGTCTCCCCTCCCGTCTTGGTGCCCTGTAGGTATCGATGTGGAGCAGGTATCTGTGGTCATCAACTTTGACCTGCCCGTGGACAAGGATGGGAATCCAGACAACGAAACCTACCTTCATCGTATCGGGCGCACGGGGCGCTTTGGCAAACGGGGCCTGGCTGTGAACATGGTGGACAGCAAGCACAGCATGAACATTCTCAACAGAATCCAGGAACATTTCAGTGAGTGTCCTAGAGCTCATCTGCCCTCTGGGCCCAGGGCTCGTTTGGTGGGGAAGCTCAGGGCTCTTGGGCACGGGGGCTGGAGAGTGGTCAGAGTCTCATCCGCCATCTCCCTCCTTCTTGTTAGAGAAATGGGGAGGGCAGAGAAGAGCAGGGCCCACTCTCTTGGCTCAGGGACCGAAGCCCTCGGGGGAGAATGGCCTGGCTTGGCTTGTGTTTTCTTCCACCCCAGGAGCCTGGGGCACTTGATGAACCGTGAAGGTATCCGCATTCAGCTGAGGAGCGCCCTTCAGCGGTACTTGGAGATTTCTCCTAGCATTGCCACAGTGGCTGAAGTAGAGCGTTGGAGGGGCTCCGATTTTGATTCTCTCTGGTTTGATTTCTTTGCAGATAAGAAGATAGACAGATTGGACACCGATGATTTGGATGAGATTGAGAAAATAGCCAACTGACAAGCATCGACTAGAATTGATATACACCTTTTACACGTGTATCTCCAGCTCCATTTGGACTGTTTGTTTTTCAAATTGGCACATCTCTCAGCCATTCACCAAAAAGGACAAAGGCGGGAATACACAGGAATTACCTACCTCATTTCAAATTATGTTTGGACTTAGCAAAAAACAACAAATTGTACAAATAATGGGGGGAGGTAGAGAGAGAAAAAATGTTTACATAAGCTCTTAAGATTAGGCATGAATATACAGAAATTTCCTTTTTGGTAAATTTATTATTTAAAGTTAATGTGTCTCAATCTTAAATGTAAACTAAGGACTTGTCACAGCTTTGGTTAATCTCTGATTCTTGTGGTAGCATATAGATTTCTCTTCTTTGGCCTGGGATAAGCATATCTTAATGCATGTACATGCCTGTAGTTACCTGCAGAAGTGGCATTGTAGAAGTGAGGAGGAAACTCAGTAGCTGGAACTATATGGGGACCTGCCACTAGGCCCCAGAGTCATGCTTAACTATTTGATTGCATGGAATAAGGGAATCAGATGTGTCTTGCAGGCTAGGATGAGCAGCCCAGCTGGGATATCTTTCCCTTTTTACTCTTTCCAGTGGGGCAGAGCAATAAGGGATTGACTGAAGATGGAAAAGAACTTCAATTTGGAGCCTTTCTTGCATTTAGGTTTATATCCCAGGGTCTAGTCTTAACCTCTGTCTCCAGATACACTTAAGGGAGAGACTGACTTGTTTTACTAGCATGAGTCAGTACAAACTCTTGTGTAACATCATAGGGACCATTCTACTTCACATGGCTGTCCCAGGGAAGCCTCATAAACAGTATCCTTCCAGCAGTCCTAAAATGCCCAGAAATCCTTCAGCAATGATAAAGCAAAGTAGATAAAAGTTCTTGGATCCTCTTCATTGGAAACAGTCACTGAAGACTCTGCTTCTCTGACTGAACGGGAGAAGACAGAAGTATTTGAACGAGATTGGGAGAGACTATGACTACCATGGCCAGCAGCAGCACATATTGTCACTCTGGGATTGTTGTCCAGATCCAAAAGGGAAGGCTTTGGAGGAATCACTCTCCCAATATTGATTCTAATTCTCTGTGTCTGAGGCAGCCGGTATGCAAATACCTGCATTCATAATTACAAATAGACTAGAAATGCCCTATCAAATGCCCATTGTATCTCCCTGGCTGATTTCAGGTTTATTTCTTCCTTACTCATCAGTGGTAACCAAAAAGCACTCTGAGATCATCTTGCACTGAATATTTTTATGATTAGTCATAGTAATTGGCTCTTTCTGGTGGTGGACTGTGTATCCTCTTTCAAAAATGGCAGGACCAGTATGGAGTCCCAACAAGGATAAATTATAGCTGTCTCCATGCTTCAACTTTGCTACTCTCCTGTTCCCCTAGGACTGGATATCTTATTCTTGATTTCTCCTCTACAAGGTATTTCAAGAAGAAAAATCTCTATTCTATTGAACAGATAGCCAAGACAGGTACCTTTCAAAAGCTGCTCACATGGAAAGAAAGAATGGGAAGCACAGCTAATCAGTGGATACAAGGTATTTTGGTGGTCCTGATTCCTAAACAGAAGAGATCCAAAGGAAAGGGAGAAGGAACCCTTGCACTCTTTCCAGAAATGTTCCTGCTGCTCTGGCCTCATTATCTGAACCCAAAGGACTAGTTATTTTTAATATCGAAGAATTATTCCAGACACTAGACATACTGGGTTCTGAGTTTTTCTAGCTAGAGGAATAGATGTGCAAGATGTTTGATTCTGTCTAGTAGGTGTGCTCATGACATAGGGTGCTTTATAATTGTCCCCTTGGGTTATAAAGCCTCTTTTTTTTGCCTGTACCTTGTTAGTAAGAGGCAGAACCCATAGGATGCTTTGATAAAATTTGCTTCTGTCTAAGAATGGGCATATCTTAATATCTGCTCTGCGGAGCCCTAATCAGTGTAGGCCACACTTACATAAGAAAACTGATCCATCATCATCAACCTCTTAGTTCATCTTTGTGAACAGTTTTTTCTTGATTTCCTTAATGCTTTTGGTTCCATTTTTCCCTCCTCATTCTTAGGGCAGCTCCATTCTTAAACACAAGGGAATTTCAAGCTAATCTTTACCTTTCTTCATAGATGGAGTTAAATGGACAGGAAGATGGTTTAGTGAAGTTGGGTGGAGATATTTTCCTAACCTGAGAAATCTGATAAGGGCTTGGCAGAGCAGGCTTCCTGGTAGGGGACATATTGTCTCTCCTGGCATATATCACAGGTGCTCTTTTATCCTACAGATCTAAGAGGGCAAATAGTAAGAGGACCAAGGCCAGTGAGCCTCCAAAGGATTCTCTAGCAGGAGTAAAAATTGGTCCAGTTGGGGTGACTGGATCATTCTTGGATCTGGTATTTTTCCTCCCTTGAAGAGTATTCTCTGCCCCTTTTTTGTTAGTTCCTTGTCTTTGCCTTTTTTATCAAGTTTCTTAAGAGGGTCCCATAACCATGGAATAGCGCTGCCTCCCATGTGAGGTTATTGGCATCCTTAATAAAATCTGCTGAGGTGTGGAGAGTAAGGCTATGGATGATGTAGAGCATATGTGGCAGGGAAGAGAGAAGAATGAATACACCAATCTAGAGCTGCTTTAGTAGGAGAGGTTTCTGCTGCTGACCTGTGCCTTTAATCAAAGATGCTACCTATGTTGAGTTAGAACTCTGAATATACTGCCTGTCAATAGAAAAATGTCTTCATTGGTCACTTGAGTATCATATGTATTGACCATATGGATAAGAAATGCCTAATTGTATTCCCTGCTTTGTTATGTTAATAGATTTTAACCAATTATGAAAAACATGTTACTAAGGGTTTTAAAACTTTATCAATATAGGAAGATAGGGAACAACATCGTTTTGGTTGCTGGGCTTTATTTAACCCTCTGCTGTTGACTATATTATGTGTTGGCACATGGTTTTATAGGTTTGTGTATCTGCTGAAATTATTATTCTGTACCTTTAACCCTAGGATGTCCATTGTATCAAAGACTAAATTCATAGAAACTCAAATCACAAGAACATTTTGAAGCCAGCCCCTTTTGGAGGCCTCACACTCCTGATCTCTGATTTTAAAAACAAACAAACACTACAAGGTCTTCAGAGAAAAGGCAATAAAAGTAAATAAAATGTTATGTTCTACCTCCTCAGTCTAGAGGATAGAGATGAATGGGGTTTTAGAGTTGTTTTTATCACCACTTTTTTTTTTATTAACATCAAGACTGTGTTGTACACTGACCTAGGAATTGAGAAATTTAAAAAAAATTGTGAGATTAGACAGGGAAAACTTCATGAAAGAGGCAAGCCCTGAATTTGACCTTGAAAGAAAAGTACAGAGTTTAAAGTAACAGGAATTGAAAGGGTATGCTAGGCAGAAGGATGTTTTATATGTGAAGAACCAAAGATTCAAGAAGAAACATGGTGTTTATGGAGGGACTGAAGGGAAAGTGAGTGAATACAGGGGAGAACAGATGAGATCTAGAAAGGCCAATAAAGACCTTGTAGAAGAAGGGAAATTTGAACTTGGGCCATCCATAGGATATCTTAATTCCTTAATTAGGTAGTGAAACAATAGGATTGGACTTCTAGGAAAATTAATATGGAGAAGATGAGGGTTAGCTCCATATGTTCATATGGAGTGTTTCACTGATGTCTTGGCCTAAAATAAGCTCCCTTGATTCTGGGGCCTCCCAGGGGAGAAGACCTAAATATATAATAGCTTTAGGTTCAGAGCATGAATTAGTAAATTAGGGGAAGCATTTCAGGTATAGTTTGACTCTCACCCTCAGCTGAAATATTTTAACACCCTTTCAGTCAGACCATGGGCCTTCCTTGTAGGCAGCTTTGTGTTCCAGTGCCAAGAAATGAAGGCATAAGAGATTATAAAAAGGTTTCCACACTCCCAAGAAGTTTTTTAACTTTTCAAATGAATACTTTGGGGTTAATTACACTGCAGTGTGATAGTCCTTAGCTCTACACAATATGCTGAACTAGAGGTGGTTAAGAGAAGAATATCTAGTCTGTGGGCTTGGTGGCCGTAGGACCTTCGTGCCCATTGTTGTACTATGAACCTGTTGTTACTACTCACCAAGGGAAACCAGGAATGAATGAAAACTTACCCACATCTTTTATGCATAGAGACAATTCTTATAAAACCAAACGCCTGTTCCTGCATTAAATTCCTGTGGAGGTTTCCACCTCAGGTCAAGGGAAACATGGGGATGGTTTTCTTAGGGAGCACTCAGCTATGCCAGCCCAATGAAAGTAGGCCAATTCTCAATAATGTTTTGGTTATTAATTTTATTAACTTATAAGACGAACTGAATCATACTGTAACAAACAAATTAAATATTTTATTTTTTGATCAACACAATGATTTTTCCCTTAACTTCACTGGACGACAATTCCTTGTGTCATTGTTGTCTTTTCTGAACACCTTGATCCTGGAGGGGATGGTTTCAGGTACAAATTGGGTAACTGCTGAGTCTGCAAAGTAAAGAAAACTAATAATTACAAGTGAGTCTAGCTGTATATGAACCATTAACAAATCTCTGGGAAAGTCAGTGCTAATCATTTTCTTAGGCCATCAATTCTTTATGGCTCACATTTATGTGCTGAATACATAGCCACTCATTAAAGACAAATTTAAATAACCTAGGTCTTCTACTTTGTAGCATGCTAGATATTTATGATGTCTATAAAATAATAGTTGTATTTCTGGAGTCATATGTGAGACTGTTTTAAAATGTTAAGTTCATTTACCTAATGAATGTCTAATTGTTAAACTCATAATGGCTTCTTATGAAATGTGTCATATATGAGCTGCAAAGGTCATTTAGGTTTCACATCTGTCTCTTGCTTCCTCAGCTATTGCTTGAGAAACCCCTGAAACATATTTCCTATTTGTGCCCCATTTTGCTTACTCTAAGATAGTTGGTGAAATGTTTATTCCTATTCTCCAGAAACTTTATGAGTATGAGTGTATAAATAGAATGTAAGCTCCCTGAGATTAGGGATTGTCTGTTTTTGTATCCCCAGCACAGTGCCTGACATACAGTAGGTGCTTAATAAATGTTGGTTTACTGATTGGTAGATTCTTTTCAAGTTGTTGATGCCAAGGGAAAATTCCTAGTACTTGACATTATTACCATTATTTAAATTTATGGCAAACAGTAATTTGTTGCAGCTATTTACCTAAAATCAAAAATATATAATTAATGTTAATAGCTTTCTCTCCCTTCTTGAAGAATAATAAAATGCTGCTTCCTGTTTTTCTCTCACATTAGATCCCTTCACATAGTTATCTCTTCTATCCTAAGATGTCTACCTGGTGTTATGAGGAATATTGACCCTGATATTGACTGGTATCAGTAGTTGTCAATAGTTGTTGATAGTTATGGATAGGCTATTGGGTTTAAGGAGATTCAGTTGTTGGCATTTGGTGAAATCTGCTGGAGACTGGTTATAAGAAAAAACCCTATTTATTGTAACTGTAAGAAAGAGTAGGAATAGAATACAGGAATTAAATTAGGATAGGAATTATTAAATCTGTTTATTCCTAAATCTGATTAATACTACCTAATAAAACTACCCCAGTTCCCAATCTGCTCCACAACGAGTGTCTTGTTGTCTGGTTACTCAGACCCCACCTAAACTCCTTTATCTATAATATCTAAATAAGCTAATTTATTTATAAATCTCCTTAAACTCCTTTTTATATCTTCAAATAATCAATTCAGACTTCTCTGTCTCTTTCCAGTCTCTAAACTCCAGCATCTGACAGGATCACGGACACTGCAGGTTTCACAGAAATGATGCTCTCTTCTGCCCCCTTCTGATAAATAAGGGAACAGTTAGAGTCACACCCACTCTGTCTTTGAATCCTTCTTCAGTCTTTCTCAAAACAAGATGTTATTCCCAACCAGCTATCTCCAAAATCCTCAAGCAATATCAGAGGAAAACCTCCAACCATCCATCATTTAAGCATCAGACCCAAAGAGTGTCCAGTAATTCTTAACTGCCCCTCCAAGGGCAAACTGGGAATTCTTTTCCCATGATCTCTTCTGGATTCCACTATCTGAATTTAAAGGAGCTTAGCTCATTCAAACCCATCTCTTTAGCTAACCGCCTATTCCTAATTATTAAGAATCTCTAATTACTTGGTTAATTAAGAATTGACTCATTATGTTTACCCCCTGTGGTTCTTTGAAAAGTAATAAACTTTCTCAAATGAACCAGTTCACTTGGCTAAACCAGTGATGGGCAAACTATTCCCCCCCAGGCCAGATCCAGGTTGTAGTTTGCCTATCACTGCCTTAAGTAATTCCCTAATCACTATGACCCCACATCCAAATATAGTGATTAGGGAATTGCTTAAGGCAGTGATAGGCAAACTACAACCTGGATCTGCCCTAGGGGGAATAGTTTGCCCATCACTGGGCTAAATTATTCTAAAATTTATGCTAAGGACAGAGATAATTATAGAGAAAAGTGAAAAAGGTAAGGAAAATTCTTGCAAAACTGAAAATCAAACATTAAAATTGCCAAAAATCCAAATGCAAATCATTGCAATAACAAAATAACAAATAACACTTTTTACCCTATACTGTTAAAGTAAACAAAATCCTATCTAAAGATAATACTTTAAATTTTGCCTTACAAATACTATGGAAAGAAAAAACCAAACTTTTAACTATTCTAGTACAAGAAAATTTCTATCTAAGGATAAAAATTCCAAATCATCTTACAACACTATAGAAGAAAAAAAACCCCAAACTGTAACTATTCTACTACAGAAAATTCTATCTAAAAATAATTCAAAAATCAACTCACAACACTATAAAAAAAACAAAAAAACTTGCAAAACCTATTATACACAAATATATATATAAGTACAAAATATATATATTTACATAATTATGTAATAGAAGTCACCTTTTAGGAAGAATATAAAATCTTCCCTGTGGTGAGTAGAAAACCTCTTTTAGGAGGATATAAAATCCCTATGAATTGTTATCTTTTATAATTTTATGCATTAAGTATTATATGTAGTAGCTAGTTAGAACTTTTTAACGTCCCTATTTGATATGCTGTGTATTATATTAAGTACTATTTCTAAACCCTAAACTTTTATTACCATTTATGTCCTAATACAAACCTCTCATAACAAGATTCAAACCTTTTCCATTCAAATGCACAGTTTAGTGTCTTTAGAAATATTGTCTTCAGTCTTCTTGCAAAAGTCTTTGTTGCCAGTCTCTTGTTGATTGTAGCATTATTTATGCAATGCTTATGCAATGTGTTGGGTTTTTTTTAAACCCTTACATTCCATCTTGGAATCAATACTGTGTATTGGTTCCAAGGCAGAAGAGTGGTAAGGGCTAGGCAATGGGGGTCAAGTGACTTATCCAGGGTCTGGGAAGTGTCTGAGGCCAGATTTGAACCTAGGACCTCCAGTCTCTAGGCCTGGCTCTCAATCCACTGAGCTACCCAGCTACTCCCTATGCAATGTATTTTTGCAATTAGTGCATTGTTCTTTAGAAAGTGTCTGCAGCCTTTCTGTTGTTCTTCCTTTGTCATTGTTGTTGTTGTGTAGTAGTCTTTATTCCATTGTTGTTATTGTCTTTGTCTCTTCATTCTTGATTACCATCTTCTCCTGAAGCAACTTCAACTATTGCAATCTTCTTCACATGGAAGCTCAACTTCTCTATCTTTACTGCAGTTGGCATTGTTAATAATACTTAATATGAACCTATCCAAGCTAGTTCTATAGCCCTTGTTCTATCAAAGTTCTTGATGTATATGGTGTCCCCTGGATTTATATTGTGCAGTGTAAAGTCAATAGGTCCATCTTTTACTATTACCCCCAATTCTTGCAGCTCTTTGATTCTTATTTATAACTGTCTTGTGTACTCTGCAATAGTGATGTTCCCCAGCTAACAAAGAAGTATATATGGGATTAAAACTTTTAGATTGTAATGGAGGGTTTCTGAATAACATTTCATATGGAGATATATGGAGATCTCCTCTGGGTCTGGTTCTCATATAAAACAAGGCTAAAGGAAAAGTTTCTGGCGATTTCAGATGCGTTTCTGTGCAAAAATTTCCTACCATGGTCTTGATCTCTCTGTTTAACCTTTTCACTTGCCCAGAACTCTGTGGATGATATGGCACATGGAATTTTGGTGTTATTCCCAGATTTCTATATATTTACTGCAAAACTGTCAATAAAGTGTGAACCCCTCTCTGAGTCTATCCTTGATGGTATTCCAGACCTAGGTATAATTTCCTTTAACAAATTCTTTGCTACAAAATTGGCTGTATTCTTATTAGTTGGAAAAGCTTCTGGCCACCTTGTCAACTGATCTGCTATCAGAGGGCAGCAGTATCTATTCTTCACAGCTTTTGGCATTGTTATGAAGTCTATTTGCAAATGCTCAAAAGCAGTATAAGCTAGTAGTCTTCCTCCAAATGTGCTTTGCCTAAACACATGTTGGTTATACTGTTGGCATATCTGATAAGATGAACAAATCTTAGAAGCTGTGTTAGCAATGCCAGGGGCTACCCATGATTTTTTCACTGAGTCCACTATGCCTTGTGTGCCAAAATTACCCTTCCTGTGTAAAACTTGACAGATTTGGCTGTAAAAGACTTGGGAGTGTTGGTTTTCCATAAGATGCAACCCATACACTGTTCTTTTTTTCTATTTTAAAAATTTGTCTCCACTTCTGAACTTCCTTTTAATTATGAGCTTTTGTTAAATCAGTTTCATTTATGAGGGAGAAGTTTAAAATCAATTCAGGTCCTTCTGTTGCTGCAAGTTTTGCTGTTACATCTGCTCTGTGGTTTCCCTTTGCTACAAAGTCCACACCCCCAATGTGCGCCTGACAGTGAACCACAGCTATTGTGTGAGGCGTTGGAGAGCTGCTAAAAGTTCATTTATAATCCTTGCATTCTTTCCAGAAGATGTTAATCCACATTGTAACCACAATGATCCCACAGCATAACAGATGCCAAATGCATACCTAGAGTCTGTGAATGGTGACATTTTTATCTCTGGCTATAAGACAAGCTTGCTTCAATGCAATCAGTTCTGCGGCATGGGCACTCAAATTCAATGGAAGCAAGGCCAACCAAAGGGTTTCAAACACTGTGACAACCACTGCATCTGTGTATCTCATTCTGTCCCTCATGAAAGATGAGCCATCAGTAAAAAGTATGAGATCAGCATTGTTTAAGGGTATGTCATATAAATTTTCCCTAGACCTTTCTGCAATGTGAATCACTTTTTTACACTCATGTAGAGGTTCTCCATTTGTCGGCAAATCTGGCAAAGAGTGGCAGGATTTAAGTTACTGTATCTTTTTAGAGTGATGTTCTCATTCCCAAGAAGAGTGATATCATATCTTGTAAGTTGCTGATCTGAGAAAGCCTGGGTTCTGTGTCTCAGCAGCAGTGCTTCCACCTCACGAGGACACATAATTGTAAGAGGACACCCTAACACCAGGTCTGTAGCTTTGGTTACTAAAAGAACAGTAGCAGCTACTCCCCTGAAGTATGGGGGAGCTCCAGCTTCAGTAGGATCTAGTTGAGTTGCATAATAAACTATTGGTCTATGCAGTGGTCCTAAAGCTTGAGCAAGCATACTGGAAGCAACACCCTTTCTTTCATGCACATGGACAAAGGACTTTTTATAATTGGGTATGCCTAAAGCAGGGGCTAACAGTATTGCTTGTTTTAGCTTTGCTGTGGCTTGGAAATTCTCTGTTGTTAACTTGGAGGCTCTGATACTGTATCTTTCATTAATTCTGTGAGTGGCTTGGTGATCTCTCCATAGCATGGTATCCACTGCCTGCAAAACCCTGTTTTTCCCAATGTTGCTCTTAGCTGTTTTTTTTTGTTTTTGGAGTTGTCAATTTCTGTATGCTGCAATTCTTTTCTCTGAGATGGATCTTAATCCTTCTGCTAGTACAAATTTTAGATATTCTATCTTAGGGAGACACCATTGTACCTTTGCTTTTGAAATTTTGTGTTTCCTTTTAAATTACTAGCAGAAGGTGCTTACTATCTCTTTGATAAGCTTTAGCTGATGGAGAGCTAAAAGGTCATCTACAAAGTGGATAAGTCTCCTCTTCTTAAATTGAATGTTGTCAAGGTCTGTTAAAATTTGGGAGAATAGAGTAGGACTTTCCACATAAACACAAAGGTCTTCTGGGAATCTGTGAATTGAGATAGAGAAGAATGCAGAACATAGATCTATCACTGTAAAATACTTTGCATTGTTGGGGATTGAGGAAATAATTGTTGCTGGACTTGGGGACTATTGGTTATTAATGGCTCTGAGATCTTGTACAAAATGATACACTGCTTTTCCTTGTTCATCTAGCTTAGGCTTTTTTAGTGGCAGGATTGGGATGTTGTACTCAGACCTGCAAGGGATTATAATCTTTTGTCTTATCAGGGACTCTATAACAGGAGTTATACCTTCTATTGCTTCTTTAGATAATGGATACTGTAAATACTTTTGCAGGAAGCCAAACTGGGCCAGAACAGTTGCTATTGTTACTTCTATTATTTGAGTTCCACTTTGAATTATAATATGTCCCTTTATTGCTATTGTTGTTGTAATTGGGCTGGTTAAAATTAATTTGGTTCTTAAACCAACACACATGCACTACATGGCCTGCACGACCACACAAAAACCATTTCCTAGTTGTGTTTGTAACTATTACTAGGCTGCCTAGGTTGACCCTGTACACATTGAGTTTGAAGGGCACAATTTTTGATCTCTTCCACCTCTTTTTTCTTTCTTGCTTCTTTTAATTATCTATTTAGTTTTGCAGTGACTGAATCCTTGTCAGACTCATTGCTTCTTGCTGCTTTTGAATCTTTCTCTTTAGAGTCATGCACAAAGGTGGCTACCTGTCTAAGGTCTTCCACAGACAGTGTTTGCCATGCAGGACAGTGTAACCTAAAGTACATTTGTATAGGGACCGCACAACCCTTGACAAACTGCCATCTTATATGTTGAATCGTGCCCTCTGTTTGCAAATTGCAAAACCCAAAGGTCGTGTCTGCTGTTTCCACAAGATGGTCTAAATACATACTTGGATGTTCATTCTCCCCCTACTTCATCTTCTCATATTTACCCCAGGAATTTGGATGGTGAACATGCACTCACATCGCCTCTAGCAAATCTTCTCTACACCTGATCAAATAATTCATGTTGGCATGTGAACTTAATTCTAGATCCCTGAATTCTGTCAGCCAAGATGTTAATTTGGATTATTTCTGGTTTCCTTTATGAATTTTTTTTGTTGCTAGAGTAAAATTCTGCTAATAAAAATTCCATGTCTTCAAAAGATGGATTGTAAAGCTTAAAAGCCCTCTTCATTTCTTTTATATTTTTATGAGGATCAAGGTAGAATTTGGGAAACCGTCTGGTTTGTACCCTTTTACATGAACTTTCCCAGAGTCTCCTTGTAAGAGCGTGTGATCACATATAGGGAGTATGGACATGGTAGCTTCTGCACCTTTTTCTATCTCTGTACTGTTCACTTTCTTTATTGCACAGGGGTCAGATGGCTGTTTTTCAATTATCTCATATTGTAAAATGGTATGGGCATCTAATTGTTGTCTTTCTCTTATTTTTCTATTTATCTCTACCAGTTGTCTAATTTTGTTCTTTCAATGCCACTATAATTGCCTTGGTGTCATCATCCTTTCCACATACATGTCCCAATAACTTCTTCATAGCCCATATACCCTGACACAGAGAAAGTAACATAGCTCCCAACGTTGGCAAAAACAAAACAAAACCCATTACTTCTGCTATGGTCACAGTAAGCCATTTGTAACTATCATATAATTTCGTTATTCTTAGAAGATATTGTGGGATCGTCTATACCCACAATGTGTATACCCCTTGCCAAATCATGTAGAATAGTAGAAAACTACTCATAAAGATAATCTGTGCTACAGCCATCCTTGCTTAAATTTGTCAGGTTCTTTATGATTTTAATGCTGGCTCAGCCAAAACTGTAAAGGAGGGTTAATGGGACCTCTTTTTCTGGTGGATTAATAAGCTGAATGATGTTGCTTTAAGCAGGATTGTCTGACCCTGCAGCTTGATGGGTCTGTGGCAAGTCAGTTGACAGGCCCCAGCACTAGATTGACTCCTTCACAGGTGACCAATGAGGAAGTGACAGATTCTTCCCCAACTGTCAGTACTGAGTAAAATCAGTTCTTGAGATAATAAGAGAATAAATAAACCCAAATTGTTGGAGGCGATTAGGATCTGACTGTGATATATTGGCTGAAATATTGATCTTGTTAATAAAGATCAATAGTTACTTGATAGAGCTTGATGTTGATCAAGGAGAAATTTCAACTGCCACCAATCACCTAAGAATCTTGGTCATGGATCAGGTCAGTAGCAAACTTCTCTCCTTTAAACTTATTTAATGAGAGTAAACAAGGATGGGTGAAAAATGGATTGAAATGGAAGGAAAGAGGGAAAAGGAATGAATCCTAAAATCTTATTTAACTAACTAAGCCACTCATATATCTTTAGGAGACTTCAGGTGATGTTGATTCACTGACTCTTGACAGGTTGGCTGCCTCTGCCAGGCCACAAGGTCTGACTTTGCCTGTTGGCTATTTCAGCTCAATTCAAGCTGGTCTTTCTTAGCAGAGTTGATCTTTGATGTTTATCTTTTTGCTGATGTTTAGAAAGTTGTATAATATTAATGATGTATTAATAATTGATGTTGATAGCACTGGATGAACAATGAGCCTAGATAACTAACCCTGTAAGGTATAAGTTAACCCTAGCTTGAGAAATAGTCAAGGAACGGTTCTGAAGAGCCTACCATCCCACCTTTCTCCAAACTGAGACCCTGAGATTAGAAATCAGCCTCTATTTATAGGGTGCTCTTAACAGACTTTTTGGTCTCATGCCATCCCTGAGTTCTATGCTCCAAACTGGTAACTGACAACAGTTCTTGCCCAATATGGCTTCCTGCAAAAGTATTTTCAATACTGTGGAATAGATGGGGTGGACCTCCTCTAGTGGTAATTTTTACTGGCAAACTGATTTTAGATGATGTTGCCTATAAAGCCTCAGGGATGTCTGTGGGAATTTCATAAATATGAGTCTTTTCTGCATCTGGGCTCTCTAAAAACAATACTGGGAATAAGTCTAATGATTTCCTCTGGCAGCTCCAGAGAAATCTTACCTTCTGGGGTACACACTATTGTTGTCTGCAATTTACACAACAAATCCCTCCCCACAAGATTCATTGGGGAGTTAGGCATTAACAAAAAAGAATGTTCCACACTTAATGGCCCCAGGGAAACCATTCTAGGTGGCAGCTTCACTTCAAGGGGTGTCCCTGAAATCTTTACAACTTTCATTGATCCCACAGTATCACATTATGCATCTGGTGAGTTCCTTAATACAGACTTAGAGGCACCAATATCAAGCAAACAATTGTACAGAGTACTTCCCACTTTCAATGTTATATGAGGTTTGGTGCTTTTCGGTGGGGAGTGGACTGGAATTATGGGAGTCATTATCTCTGGATCTGGAAACCTATATTCGTCTACCTGTCTTTCACTCCCTAAATCATTTGCTTCAATATCTAAATTCTCTGTTTCTATGCTTCCATTTTCAATATGTACAACTCCAACTCCCCCGGAAAACCTTCATAACTGACCACCACGTGCACCCTTTTGGGACTTTTGCTTTTGGGTGTTGGCACTAACCACTTGTGAATATTTTGGATGGGCCTCATTCTTTATATATAATTGCAATACTTCAGCCTGGCCATTTCCCTGATACACATTTGGAAAGCCATTTCTCTTATCTTTAGATTGTCATACCTAAATTCATTTCCAAATCCATTACCTCCAAATCCATTGTACCCATTGTAGCCTCTAGAGGCCTTGGTTGCTTTATTGGTTGCCCCTATAATATCCATTGCTCCTGAAGTTATTGGGAAAGAAGCCTCCATTCTGCCTAAAAACCTGTCCCCCAGGATCTATAATCCCTCATCAGGTGTCCCCTATGGCCACACATATAACACCTAGGGCCTTTATCATTATAATTCCTTTGTGGACTAGTAAACTACCTTAGTTGCCTATATTCTCTCATTGGAGCTACAACTTTTTCCTATTTTTCTGCTTTATTAAGTTTGAACTTCAGGTCTTTTATTTCCTTCCTCAGTTCCTCAACTAACTCATCATTCCCATTGTCATGTTTGTCTTTGTCCGCTTTAAATATATAAGATGCCACCTGCCTTAATGTGTCTAGGTCCATTTCATTCCAGTCCAGGCATTGTTGTTGGAAATAATTCCTCAGTGCAGGAATTTTTTTCCCTTAAAACCCTTACCTTCCATCTTGGAGTCAATATTGCATATTGGCTCCAAGGCAGAAGAGTGGTAAGGGTAGGCAATGGGGGTTAAGTGACTTGCCCAGGGTCACACAGCTGGCAAGTGTCTGAGGCCAGATTTGCACCTAGGAACTACCATCTCTAGGCCTGACTCTCAATCCACTGAGCTACCCAGCTGCCCCCTCTCAGTGCAGGAATTTTTAATGAACTGCCTTCTTAGATATTTCACATCCCATTCCCTGGAAAGGTCCAATCCCAGGTATCTTTCACCTAAATCTATCAGCTTATTCATAAAAGTGGAGGGTGTTTCCCCACTTTCTTTTCTCATCTGCTCAAATTTAGTCCAGGTCCCTGGCCTCTTAGAGCAACCCCTCATTGTTTATAGCCTGTCTTGCTTTTACCAGTTGTACATATCCTTCTTGTGAATTAATTTCCCATTTGGGATTTACAAGAGGCCATTCTGTTGTTTCTTAACAATTCTGTCCTTCTCTCTCTTTGTCAAAAGCTCATCTAACAAAATTTCAAAATCCAAATAGTCAGGGTCGAATTGCTTAATTTTCTTGATTTTTTTTTAAATCATGTTCCTCAAATGAGGGAGTATCCTTCTTAAAGCTATATCAGCTTGAGTAAAACCTTTATGATGCCTGACATTGATAAATTGGTGCTCTGGGGTGAGTACTGGGACCTTGCATAGGGGAAAGAAACCACTCATATTGTTGTTTAATTCCATGGTCTCTTATTCTAACTTAGTGCCCTTTAGCAATAATCTGTCCTTGCTTAAGTATAATGTTTTCCAAGTGATCAATTTTCATGCCTCTTGGTTCATTCTTCAGTTGTTTTCTCTTTCTTATCTTGTTGTAAGATGTAATGGATTAATATCTTAAGAATAGTCCCCATGAGCATTATACAACCACCTAGTGGTGTAAATCTCAAAATATCCAGTAAAGTAATAGAGAATATGTCCAGTGTGGATTTTGGGAATGGTGTCTCCCTAATATATCCAGGTATATTTCTTATAAAAAGTTGATTCATATTCCCTAGATTCATGTTGTTATTGAATATCATATTCTCATTTGATTTCTTTCACTGAATATAGCCCCTCTGTCTCACTCTGACATAGCCTCTGACAGTTGACAGAAGACTGTACTTTAGCCCCTCCTGTGGTGCTGAAGGGAAAAACTGTCTGTAAATCAGACTAAACTGTTTGTATTTTTCTACTCTAAAATAAACAGTATCTCTTTTTAGGTTCTTTTGTCCTTAATGGCTCGCCACTTGTTATGGGGAATATTGACCCTGATATTGATTGGTATCAATAGTTGTCAATAGTTGTTGATAGTTACGGATAGGCTATTGGGTTTAAGGAGATTCAGTTGTTGGTACTGGAAGAAAGCATGCTGGTTTTGGTGCCTTTTCCCCTCATCTGATTGGTTGTTTTCCAGCCTACCCATCTTATCCTCAGCTAAATAATGTGCCTCCTCAAAGCCTAGATTTAACTGAATGTGGCAGGTGGAGCTATTGCCAAGGTGGGGAAGCCAGGAGGAGTGGTTAAACCCTGATTCAGAGCCTCTTCTCACACTTTCTGTTGGGGATGTAAGTGTTGCTACTGAGAATGGGAATGATAAGGAGGCCAATTCAAAATGGATCAAATTTGACCTCAGGTCCCTTGTCTATTCATCCAAAATGTTGATGCTGCCAATTGGGAGGAGTAAGAGATACGATCTCTGGGGCTCCGTTTTTGGAAAGCTGGAGGTAGGTGTGGGGGACAGAATTTCGTCAAGACCCCTAGAATTGACATTCTGAAGGGCTGATCTAGTGGAATCTGCTTTTGGGGTAGGACAGGTCAGCATGGTGTAATAACAGAAAGGTTTTCCTTAGAAACTGAGGAGACCTGGCTGTAGTAATACTGATGCTTTTGCAGACTATAGCCATAAGACCCTGCAGAAATTACTTCCTCCATCACTGCCTCTGTCAAATGAAGGGAGTTTGCACTAGATGATCTCAGATCCTTAAATCCTACCAACTGAACTCAAATACAAACTCCTTCTGGGTAGATATCCTAATCTGGAGTCTTCATCGGAATCCCTTAAGATTATGGGACCCAGGGAACTTGCTTCACTAAGGGAGTTTGAGAACACTGGATTATGTTCATACCAATTAGTATATCAAGTATTTGGGAGAGGTTGGGGCAGCCAGAAATTTCTGTAGTGTGGGGGTTCCCATTGAGCAGAGGTTTAGTTTCTCAGGGCTGGCTTACAAACTGCCAGCTTGCCACTGGGGAGGGTTTTTCCTTTTTTTTTTTTTTGCCTTTGGTTTGCCCTGTCAGTTTGGGGCGGGGGTAGCTTTGAGGACTGATTTTTCTTTTGTGACTGACCCGTTGGGGGACCCTCCCACAACTGTCATTTCCTTGGGCGACGCTGGAGTGAAAGGGATGCATAGTCATTTTTGAAGTAATCTGGTCTCTGGTCTGAGCGCGAACTGAAGTAGAGAGGCGACAAGTTCTTTCTGTGATCAGAGCTGAGAAGTCGATTCTCTCCCATAAAGCAATAATGGAGCCTCCAAGAACCGGAAGGAGGCCCTACGGCCGGCTCGAGCCCCTTTTCTCCCTCTATTTTGGCACAGACGACCATAGCAGGAACACAGGGGATCCCTGCCAAGAAGGAATGCGGTCTGAGGGTTGGGGAGGTTCTGGAGCTGCAGAAGCGCACCACGGCCTGTGTCGGGACTGGAGAGTCCAGGGCTCCCGAACCAGCCGGCCCCGGGCCGTGATACACTACCAGCTCCTGGGCTCGCACAGCCCTCCCAGGGTCCACAGCACGCTCCGGGCTGTATTTATCACCGCATTTAAGAGGCCTGGAGGGATACGCTCTTGAGGGGTGAGGGGTGGAGGAGAAGAGGCACGGACGGGGCCAAGCAAAGAAACCGGTACCGCCCACCGGGCCGCGGGGCGGGGTGTCAATGTTCCCGCGCCGGCGCAATGCGATTGGGTACACTCCCTCCTTCAGCTCTCGGCGCCATTACGATTGAATGCGTGCCCTCGCGAGGCGCTACGCCTGGACCCTCCCCACCGCGTAAGGCCGCCGCTGCCTCTTCCGCCGTCGCTTCCCGCCGCCGCCGCTGCTGCTCGTGTGCGCGCCTGCCCCGCCCCGCTACCCCGGCTGCTGCTTCTCCGCGCTCTTGGGACGATGGCCACCGACTCTTGGGCCCTAGCGGTGGACGAGCAGGAGGCGGCCGCCGAGTCGGTGAGTGGATGCGCCTGGCGCGAGGTGGAGGGGAGGCGGGGAGGGCGGAGGGGCCCCTCCTAGCAGTGAACCCAGGGTCTGGGCACGCCGGGGTCCAAGGGATCCTGCTTCTGCTTAGCCCGTTCGAGACGCTCCGGGAGCGGCCTGATCCTAGGCGATCACCCAGCCTCAGTTTCCTTGTCTGTAAAACGGAGATGACCACGGCTCCGACCTCAGGCTTACTGGGAGACTCGGAGGCTCCAGCGAGTGAGGGGAGGGCCGGCCTCCGTCTTTGTGCAACACCTCCTCCTTCCCCCCACCAAGCCAACGTCTGAAGGCCGCGCCGCAATCCGCACCCTCGGCCCGGCTCCTCTGCTCAGCTCTCCTGGGCCCAGATTGGCCACGGCAGGAAGCGAGCATCCAGCAACAACCTGATCTCAGAGGCCATTCTCCGCCTCCAAGGGGGCACAGGAGAGGAACAAGGAGGCAAGGCTATCAGCGATCACGGAGAAAAAAATACTGCAAGTCATTGATACTAAGCGAAATACAATTGAACCCTCCCTACCGTCTTAGAATCCATGCTGGGTATCGGTTCCAAGGCAGAAGAGCGGAAAGGGCTAAGCACTGGGGATTATGACTTGCCCAGGGTCTCACAACTTGGAAGGGTCTGGGTCCAGGGTTGAATCCGTCTCTAGGCTTGGCTATCCTTGGAAGCCACCTAGCTGTACCCACCCCCCAATCACTAATAAGAGAAATGCACATTTTTAAAAGGCTGAGGTTTCCACTCACACCCATTAAATTAGCAAAGGTGACTGACTGGCTGTGATATTTGAGTGTGGGAGAGAAGATCCCAAAATGATTTGAAGGATAATGTATGTAATAAGTAATTTTTAAAAATTTCAAAAAAAAGTTAGTAAAGGTGATGAAAGATAACATTTGACCTAGCAATTCTGCTACTGGGAATATACCCACAGAGAGGAAAAGAAAGGCCCAGTATATACCAGGAGCTTCTTACCAGTACTTTTTGTGGTAGCAAAAAAAGGAGAAGTGAACCAGAGGCCCATTATGTGGAGACAGATACACACATATACAGGCCCCCCAAAATGTTTTAAAGAAGAGCAATTAAGAAGAATGGAGGAAAAACAAAGAAATGGAGAGAAACTGATTTAGAGCAAAGAAAACCTAATGGAGAGAATGATTACAATAATATAAGTGGAAAATATCGTTGAAAGGCAAATGAAACTGAAATTAAATGAAAGCATATTGATTTCAGAGAACACTGGTCCCTCTTCACAAACAGGGCACAAATAAGTCACCATGTTGGTCATTAGCTGAGCCACTTTATTAAAGTCCCTTTATTAAAGCCTGGAGGGTTCTGGCAGAGGCTGAGACTGTATCTAGATTTGTGCTTCTGAGATATGCCTGGCATGCTCTCCCTGGCTTCGCTTCCCCATCTGGAATCTCCATTCCATCCAGGTTCCACTCTAGTGCCCCTTCAAGAGGCTTTTCCTGATTTTCACAGTGCAGTCTTCTTGCCTGCCTGCCCCCAGACCCCCAAACACATCCCCCACTTTTTTGGTGTTTATTTTGTATTTGCTCATCTATTTATATGTCCCCTCAGGTAGGAACTCTCTCATTTTGTCTGTGTACCTGGAGGTGTAGCATGATGCTGGGCATTTAAAGGGAGCCTGAGAAGTGGTTGATGAGGAGAAATGATTGGGATATAAAAACACAAAAATGTCCATCAGCCTTTTTTTCCCCTGATCCTATATTGAATGGCTGGTCTCATGAGCAGTGGGCTTCACTTCATGAAGTTCTTAGACCTGGGAATTTGGGAATTTCCAGTCAAATGATGCTGCATGGTTGTGAATTGTATTCCTTCCCTTTAGGCTTGTTTTTGAATCTTTGGTTGAAGCTGTGAAGTGGATCTTTATCTCGGACATGACTGGCCTGGAGTTCATGTCCAAGCTTATGTTGTTTGTCTGCACATATATTTCTGTGTGACAGTATCCAGTTCTCTAGATGAGTTTTTATCAAATTCACATACTTGAGATGTGCCTTTTTTTTTTTAAAACCCTTAACTTCCATGTATTGGCTCCTAGGTGGAAGAGTGGTAAGGGGGGGGGGGGTCAAGTGACTTGCCCAGGGTCACACAGCTGGGAAGTGTCTGAGACCAGATTTGAACCTAGGACCTCCTGTCTCTAGGCCTGACTCTCAAATCCACTGAGCTACCCAGCTGCCCCTGCTTTTCTTAATACAGATAATTTCTCTTGCTTAAAGGGTAATGAGGTGGTTTCTGACTTTACTCCTGAGGTTAGAGATGTTGAAACAGTCAGTCTGAAATAATAAACTTTGAAACTGCTGGGGGCTTGAATTGAATTTATTGACATAAATTGGTCAGAGAGGATTGGATGGAGAGTGGTTGTATGTGAAGTAAGTTGTGTTTTAGCCCATTTTGGATCAAACTAGAACGAGAATCATACTTTTCTAGTAACTTCATTCAAATTACATGTTATTCCTGTGGGCTCTAGTATTAAATCCATCCACATAGGATACAAAGTCACTAGAATTATTAAAAGCTTGGTTTGTTACCTGAATGGTTCTTCCCTCTGAAACAAACTGCAAACTTGACAGCCACTGGCTGTACGGGTTGAAGGAAGCCTTCTCAGTTGACTGTAGCTCACAAAAGCTAACTGTCTGGTGTTTGTGCTTTGGGGATCTGACTTCTTTGTGAGGTTTTCTACATTGCCCGCTCTCAGATTATTTTTCACACACGTGAGACAAGTGCTGATAAAATGCCTGTTTGCCCTTTTTTTCTACAAAAATGAGTCAATAACAGGTAAAAATAGATATAGTTTCAACGTACTTTATTCCAGAATTCCTCTATATTATTTTCTAGTGTTGAAGTAACATGTTTTCCAGCAGCTGATGGCTGCCTTTCTGAAGTGTGAAACTAACAATGGGATGTATGCTAAATCTCTGTAGCATCCTGAAACTTCCCTGGAAGTATTGGGGTTTTTTATAGTGCTAAAGGATGATCAGAAATCATAATGACAAATTGCCTGTCATATTTGTACATTGTAGCAAAATTTTCATGAGTTAATTCTGACACCAAAATATGATTAACACTGTGGTTCAGCTTCAGGGCAGACCATCTGAAAGTTGAGCAAACATTGAAAAACTAGCAGCAACAGTGTTGCCAGCGTTCAGATCTGCAGTAAGAAGTTTTGTTGAGGAGGCGGTGGAAGCTGATGTTTTTGAATGAGATCTGTTGTTTATGGACACCTCCTATAGAACTTTTATTTTTTGGTTCCTCAGGATCTTCTAGTGTGGTGTTCTTCATGAAATGGGTGCTCTGTTGTCGTTCCTGACCATCATTCAAGGGCAGCTGGAAATGCGCCCAGAATTTTCTTCTATAGAGAGTGCTGGGGGCTTTCAAGTACAGAAGTTATTGGCCTCTTTCCCTCCTTCCCTCTCTTCCTTAAGCAGAAAAAAGGATTATTGAGTTTTGGGCGTATCTAGATTTCTAGCCCATCCTAGATGTGCTAAACCACTAACATTTCTGAATTGGTGAACCATGATTATTTCATTGTCTTGTGACAATGACAATAATTTTGTGAAGAATTTGGGGAAATGGGGATTTGCGAGTAAGCGAATGCCTGCTTCAGTTTTAGACTACATTCTCAGAATGTTGACAGGCCAAGAAAAGACTCACTAAGGCCTGTGGTGGTTAAAGGACCTCGTCCACAGTCACCAGCGGCAAATGACAGAATTGAGATTTAAACCCATTTCTTTTGACAAGTCCCATTGCTTTTCCCACTACTATGCAGCTGTCAGGCTCAGTGGTTATATGCATCAATTTTAGAAGACATAATGCCACCTACCACCCAAAGTTTCATCCAGAGCATCCCCTCTAGAAATTCCTTTATAGGTATTGGTATTTACTTATCTTTGCCACCACAAAAAAAGGTTCTATAAATACTTTTGTATAAATAGGTCCTTTCCCTTTTCTTTAATCTCTTTGAGATAATACCAGTGGAGGTATTGCCAGGTAAAGGGCAAGCGGTTTTATAACCCTTTGAGTATTGAGGAATTTTCATTCTAATGGAGAAAGGCACCCATTAAGGAGAGCCCAAAAGAGGGAAAGGGATGGTTCTGTCACTGCAGAGATGACTGGAAGTGTTGTGGAGTCCTGATTCTGGTTTCAGTAAAGTTTGTCAACTGAGCCTAGGGATCCAGGGGCTCAGTTCAGTGTAAGGTGGCTGTGGAGGGTGCCCAACAGGATTGGGATGGGGTGGAAGTGGAGATGAGCTTGATAGCTGGTAAGGATCCAGAAGGCCTTCCTCTGGGCAGAAGAAGGGGAAAGCAAGCTTAATGAAGCAGAGGACCCTGGAGCAGAGTGGGGGTATCAGAGAGATGAATGGAAGGGAAGAATGTGTTTGTTCTCACCTTCCCTCTTGCCTCATCCCTGCCCTAAGACCAGGATGTTGACTATTCCTTCCCTACTATTGTAATATTGTATTGCTTTCTTCACTTCAGTTTTCCTCGGGCTATACTCATAGTCTACCAATTGTGTGTCTTCCAATAGAAAGTAAGTTCTTTGAGATCAAGGATTGTGTTGTTTGTGCTTTAGTCCCAAAACAAGTCAGAAAGGGTCATTCAGCTCCTACTATGTGCTAAGCCCTGGAGATGCAGAGAAAGACAAAAAACAAAACAAAACAGAATTCCTACTCTCCAGGGGATCCCAGTGAAATGGGGTAGGCAACAGGCAATAACTATGGACAAACGAAAAACAGGCAGGATAAACTGGCCCTAGAATCACAGAGTCTAGGAGAGGCATCTTGTGGAAGGTGAGAGAGAATTCTAGGCATGGAAAACAGCCAGTGAAAATGTATAGAATCAGGAGATTCATTGTCTAATGAGAAGACTATCAAGGAAGCCAGAGAAGGCCGGGTTATGAAGGGATTTGGATGCCAAGCAGAGGATTTTATTTATTGGATCCTGGAGAGGATAAGGAACGAGCCACGGGAATTTATTGAATGGAGGATTTGGAAATGTTCGACAGTATATGACACAGTCAGATTTGTGCTTTAAAAAAGGTCCATTTGGCAGCTGAATTCAGGATGAACCAAAGTAGGGAGAGACTTGAGACAGGCAGATCCCTCAGGAGGCTATTATAACAGTCCATGTATGAGGTGAGAAGGACCTGCATTAGTCAGGTGGCATTTTCAAGAGAGAAGGGGATGAATTCACAGCTAGATGGCACAATGGATAGAGTGCCGGGTCTGGAGTCAAGGAATACTCATCTTCCTGAGTTCAAATATGGCTTCAGACACTGCCTAGTTAGGTGACCCAGGGGAAGTCACTCAAGTTTCCTCATCTATAAAATTATCTGGAAAAGGGCAAATCACTCTAGTATCTTTGCCTAGTAAATCTCAAATGGAGTAACAAAGAGTCGAGAAAAGTGAAGAACAGTGAAAACAGAATTGACAGGATTTGGCAATAGATTGGATGTGGGAAAGGAGTGAGACAGAAAGAGTGAGGAGTTAATAGATTGCAAGCGCTGGGTAACTGGGAGGGTTTTTTTTTTTTTTTAAAAAAAAAAGGAGGAAATCTAGGAAGAAGGGAAGAGTTTGGGGAAGGGGAATGACTGGTTTAGGACATGGAGGTCAGGATAGGGTCTATCTAGATCTCTTAGGGCTTGCTCATATTAAGAGGTCTAATGTTATTCAGATTAGAGTTAGTGCTGTCTTCCCATTTGGAATCCTTAGGTCTGGGTGGGCCTCAGAGTAGCTAAATGACAGAAGACTTATTAAATCTTAATGAAGGACCTTCTGTTGCCCAGGCACTGGGCTGAGCTTAAGTGTCCCAGGACCTGAGGCCATGTCTCAGCTCTACTCCTTCTTCTCTATGTGACCTTGGGAGGTAGGCAGGGAATCTCCCTGAGCAAAGGAGAAGTGAGTGACATGTGCACCCTCCTCATCTGTAAAATGAGGTAATACTGTTAGAGACTTGTCAGGAGGAAGGCTCTTTTAAACTGTGTAGTGTAGAGATTAAAAATTAATGGTTTGACTAAAATATATGAAAATTATAAATAATAATAATGGTGGTCACTGATTCAAAGTATTATTGCTCAAAGTTGAAATTACCTTTAATAGTTTTTATTTACAAGAGAGGTGGAAAGAATGAAAGCAGAGAAATACAAAAGGGTAGAGAAGACATTAGCCTATCTAACTAAATAATGCTCCAATATTCAGTGTTCCATCCAGGACTTGTTGACCTTCAACCAGAATTAAACTCTCTCTAGAAGACAGGAAGAGAAAGCCAGCTGTCTACCCCCCCCAAGTTCCCTTCAAGAGGCAGATCAAGACGATGGCTCAGCTGAGAGCTGAAGGTGACTTCTGAGGCCCACCTTCTTGAAGCTGACTTCCTTCTTGAAGTCCAACTCCTCCTTGAAGCTGAACTCCCAGCCCCAGAAATTCAGGGCCTTGTATAGTGGGTTCTTGTCTCTTCCCCTCTTTACATGGGCCAATCACAGCTTCCAAATTGCCTAGCACTGCCCAGGGGGACAGTGTCGGTGGGATCCACTTCTTACCTTCTGGAGGTGTGAATTTTCATCAAAAGAGTTCATAGTTTCCTGGCTGATAGAGTTTCTGAGGGTGTGAATTCCACCTAGTTCAAGCTTGTGTTGATTCAATCAAAAGGTAGACAAAGGAGAGTTAATCCTGTCTTCACAATTTAGTAGGTACTAAGTAGGGGCACTTAAGTTATTGTTAACCAAAGTGTTAACTCCAACTAGGCAAAGAGAATAAAGGATTCCCTTTTTACAAGTGTAAACTCAGAATAGACAAAGAGAACCAAGAACTTTCTTTCACAGTAGCAAGCATTGTGTATGTGTTATACCCATTGGTTGAGCTATCCTTCAGTGTGGAATCAGCAGTGAAGAATCAGAGTCCTAAGGATTTTATATAAACATAGGTTTTATATGATTCATTTCCTCATCTATAAAATAGGGGTTAGACTATATGCCCTACAGTCAATAAACATTTATCAGACACCTACTATGTATCAGGAATGGCAGTTAGGTGGTGCAGCGGATAGGGCACTGGACCTAGAGACAGAAAAACTCCTCTTCCTGAGTTCAAATCTGACCTCAGACATTTTACTAGCTGTGAAATCCTGAGTAAGTCACTTAACCCTGTTTGCCTCAGTTTCTTCATCTGTAAAATGAGCTGGAGAAGGAAATGTCAAACCGCTTTGCCAAGAAAACTCCAAAAAGGGTCATGGATTGTCAGGTATACCTGAAAAATAGCACCGTATTAGACACTGTGTGCACTAAGTGCTGGAAATAACAAAAAGAGGTAAAAGTCAGTCCCTGTTCTCAGTGGGTTTACAATTTAATGGAGGAGACAACATGCAAACAGATCTATTCAGACAAAAGCTGGGATAAGTGAACAGAGGGAAGGCATTGAAATGAAGATAGAGATTGTTGAAGGTTTCCAGTAAAAGAAGAGACTTCAGCTGGCACTTAAAGAAAGAGAGAGAGCATTCAGGGCCTGGAGGACAACTAGAAAAAATACCTAGAGCCGAGAGCTGGAGGGCCTGGCTCCTAATCTTGATAGTAGAATAGTGACCAAAATCATGAATCAAGACTGTTTGCAGCCTAAAAGTTCTCAAACATGTATATGGCCTGACTATAGTGACTTGGGGGATTTTACCAGGATCTTAGATGGTGCTGAAACCAGGCTTGAGAAACAAGTGAGTGTAACAGATGTTTAGATGATAATCCTTTTCTGTTTTGCAAAACCAATTCTGCAAAATCACTCCTAGTACTGTATTTCTAAAGGGTTTTTGTAGATGGTTTGTAGCTGTGTCATTTCACCACTTGTATAGAAACTGAACTGGGGTGTAGTTGAGCTTGCGTAGCTCTTTATGAGATGCCTGAGGCTTCAAGATGTTCGGGGACTTGGTCCTTGGTCATATGGGCAAGTAAGTGAGTTGTCTGAGGCAGGTCTTGAAACCAAGTTTTCCTGATGCTCTGGCTTGACCTCTGTCTACTTAAAGCTGCTCCCTCACCCAGGTCGTGACATACAGAATCAAATAAGTTCATAAGTCATGAAGCAAAAATGGAAACAGTCATTCTGAACATTTCAGGTAAAATTTGACCTATTGATGAATTCATCTTCCCCACCTCTAGACTCAAAGGGACTGTTCTACAGTTTTAATGATTGAAACAAATTAAATGTAATAGAGATTCTTCCTGCCTCCAGCTTCCCAGAGAAGCTCTCATAGCTGGAGGTCTCCATTTAACTGGGCAATTTGCCTAAAACTTTTGCCTTTTATCCTTCTCTTAGTTGAGCAGCTTGCATATCAAGGAAGAGAAAATCAAGCCAGATGCCAATGGTGAGTAGTTAGTAACCATAAGCCAATGTAAAAGTCAGTTGTTTTCTTTGGCGATTTCTCCTTTGAATTTGTAACAGCCATGTGGAAAATGTAGCTTTTATTTTAGCATTTTTGTTGTTGTTTAAGCCTTGTAATTTCATCACTTGTTCCAGTTAGGAAACTCCTATAATTAATAAGTGTGTGTGTGTGTATGTGTGTGTGTGTGTGTGCGTGTGCGTGTGCGTGTGCGTGTGCGTGTGCGTGTGTGTGTGTGTGTGTGTGTGTGTGTGTGCCTTTCCATTGCCTAGAGAATAAGTTAATAAACTCCTTTTTGGCTTTTGGTTTTTCCCAGCCTGGCCCCAGTCTATTTCTAGCTTCATTGACCATTACTCACCCTTGCATCCAACCAAAGTGGTAGTCTCTCTGTTTTTCACACATTACACTCCTCCTATCTCCCTTGGCTAAACTGCACTCCCTTCTCACCTCCACTTCATAGAATCGCTTTTTTTGTGACCACATGAAGCTCAGATTTCCCCATGACCCCTTTCTTGACCTCCCAGTTGCATACCTTCCTTCTCAAACCACCTTGGATTTACTCCAATTCCTGGCACTTAAATAAATGCTTGTTGGTTGACTGAATATAGATGGGCAACTCCTCTGGAAATTGTGATCTTAGAGGGTTGTGTGGGGTACTGAGAATTTAAGGGACTTGCTTAGGCTCACATAGACTGTATATGTTAGAGATGGAACTTAAACCCATTTCTCCCTGACTCCAGAGAGTTATCCTGCTTTTTATTGTGGTAGGCTACCACTCTACAAAGTTTCAAATGTATACAAAGGTAAGTTTTGTGTATATGTGTGTGTGTGTGTGTGTGTGTGTGTGTGTGAGAGAGGGGGGGGGGGGTAGGTCAGGTTGCTCCAATTTGTCAGTATCTGTCCAACATTTGATCTCATGAATTCAGTGATAGTCATATTTATTAACTAGTGTTCATTCATTCATTTTATAATGATTCTGTTCTTTTGGGATGGCTAGAATAGTCCAAAGTGTGGCTGTGGCTGCCAGGGTGGGTTTCTTCATTGGATGACTCTGAAATAAATCTACCATAGTATTTTAAGTTGCTACATCTGTTAGATGCCCTTGAATAATTGCAATTATCTTTCTGATACAGGAATTGTCAAAGCTGATGAGAATTCAGGAAAGACAGATGAAGAAGAGAAAGGTAACTAATTTTGACATTCTTATGGTAGAAGACAAGTTAGAAAGATCCTGGAAATTAAGTTCTAAAAGAATGGGACCAAGACTGAGGAGGGCTGCCACACAAGCAGTGAGTGGGTTGGCATCAGAGCTTGTAACAAGTTTGATTTGCCAGACGTGGTCCTGTCATCATCCTTGTATTGGTTCTTTCCTCACAGAGGACAGAGCTGCTCAGTCACTGCTGAACAAGTTGATTAGAAGCAACCTAGTTGATAACACAAATCAGGTAGAAGTCCTACAGCGGGATCCAAATTCCCCCCTCTATTCAGTGAAGTCTTTTGAAGAGCTTCGACTGTAAGTATTAATTCTCTTGTTTTTCTCCTGACCCCTAAGAACTTGGCATTTGAGAAATCGTAGTGGGATTTTGATGTATCCCCACTAGAGATTGTCTCAGGTCACACAGGCTCAGTGTGGGGGATTCATTTGCCAAGCTCTCAGTGCTATAGCCTTATTAGACTATAGGTGCTGCAGTTACACACTAACTTGAACCCATTTCTCCCTGACTTCAGAGTTATCCTGCTTTTTATTGTGGTAGGCTACCACTCTACAAAGTTTGAAATGTATACAAAGGTATACATTTGAACGTATGCAGTCAATGCTGTTCTCTGGCAGCCAGACCTCCCCACCTTGCGGGGTATACCGTCCTTGCCCTGAGAAACCTCTGAGAGATTGCCTGGCTAGCTGGAAGGGAATTGGGTCTCTCACAGATTTTGTCCACTTTTGTTCCTCTTGATGGTTACAAGAAAAACAGGTTCACAGCAGGGTAAATCCAAGATAGTAAAATCAAGGATCTCGACTCAGATTTAATTCTAGGAGCTCCCATCTCCAGGTCTGGCTCAGTTAAACTTACCTGCACAAAGTATCAATAATATGGAAATAGGTCTTGATCTACGACACATGAAGAAACCAGTGGAAATGCACATCGGCTTTGGGGGAAGGGAGTGGAGTTTGGGGGGGGAGAGTAAGAACATGAATCATGTAACCATGGAAAATGTTTTTCCAAAAAATAAACAAATAAATAAATAAAGCTATCTCCAAGGGAATCATTAAAGTAAAAAAAAAAAACCAACTTATCTGTACAGAAGGAGAAGCATGATCAGACTCATTTCATTTTTATTTTGATAAGAAATACCTTCTGGGGAGCAGCTGGGTGGCTCAGTGGATTGAGAGCCAGGCCTAGAGACAGGAGGTCCTAGGTTCAAATCTGGTCTCAGATACTTCCTAGCTATGTGACCCTGGGCAAGTCACTTAACCCCAATTACACAGTATTGATTCTAAGATGGAAAGTAAGGGTTTATTTTCAAAAAGAAAAAAAAAAGAAAGAAATCCCTTCTGGTTCCAATAAAAAAGAAAGGATAACATGCAATTCCCATTCTTAGAATCAGGAACCAAAGAAAGTGACCTATAGGCTGTTAGAACTCAGGAAGAGGTTTCTGACTAAAGTCATCCCTTGCTATATCGTGGTTCACTTATTGTGGCTTTACTATATCATGGGTTTTAAAAAATATATATCTAATTCTTTATTGTGGAGTTACACTCATCATGGCACACTATTGGCTGATGGAATGAAAGGCAACCAACCACGACATGTGTTCTGTATCCTGGGCGCTGATTGGTTCGGTAACTGTAGGTTAATAAGAGTGTGGTAAAGGTTTATAAGAGAGTGGGAAGGGTTTATAAAGCCATAAAATAGATATAAATAATAAAATAAATACGATGCCACTACTTCACAGATTTTCACCTATTGTGGGGGTCTTTGGAACATAACTCCTGTGATAGGTGAGGGATCACTGTACCTTCTTCATCCCAATCTAATCCTATACTGTAGTTCAAACAGGGCACAGGGCAGAAGGCCTGTGGAAGCCATAATGACTGAGATAGCCCCAGGAAGTCTGCCCAAGGTCCCACCTTCCCTTTCAATTCGAACAAATGTGAACAAAGATAGTCCTTTCTTAATTAAATTGAACAAAGACATTTCCATTTGGTGGCTATTGATTTGGTCACCATCACAAGAATAAATCTCTTTCAGAGAATTAAGATCTCTCCCTCAAATTGTCTCCTTTTCCAGGAAGAGAGATTGAGATCTTTGATTTGAGTAAGGCCTAGGATTTCAGACTAGGCCATTTGTCTTTGTATTATTCCCCTTCTCCCACCCCCTCCCCCTTGTCTTCCCTCTTAGAATCAATGCTGTGGCAGAAGAGAGGTAAGGACTAGGCAATGGGGATTAAGTGACTTGCCCAGGGTCACAAAGCTAGGAAGTGTGTGTCTGAGGCTAGATTTGAACCTAGGACCTCCAGTATCTAGGCTTAGCTCTCAATCCACTGAGCCACCCAGCTGCCCCCATTGTATTATTTTTTAAATCTTTTATAACACAGCTTTAGAACTTAGTTTCATATGCTTTTCTGTTCCTGACCCACATCTGACTATTAAATGTCTCTACTGAGAAGTGTAATGAGGAAATTAGGAAATTAGATATTTAAGGTATGATAACATCCAGACTGTCTTTAAAGACCTGAGAGTTCCAACCATGGAATGAAGAGAAGGGAAGTTTTCCCTTAAGAGACTCTGGTTAAGGCTGAGAAATACTTGCCAGTGGAAGATCAAGTGAGCAAGAAGATCAGACTTGAGGTGGTGGACATCCCAATCTGAGTCAAGCTCCTTGATTTTACTATCTTGGATTTACCTTGCTGTGAACCTGTTTTTCCTGTGACCATCAAGAGGAACAGAAATGGACAAAATCTGTGAGAGACCCAATTCCCTTCCAGCCAGCCAGGCTGACAGCCTGTGTTAGAGTAGTGTAGTCTGACCTATCTCCCAGCCCCTGTGTTTGTCTTTAGTGTCCTAGGTTTAGGGTGACTGCTCCCCATTATCTCTTGCCCCTAAAGTCTTTATTAAACTTGTGTTTTATAATTCCTTCGTCCCAGTCTCACTCACTGTAGTTTGTAGGTTTCTCAGACTTCCAGGCTAGGTGGATCTGAGGTGGCAGTTGGTATCAACTGTCATTCCAAGATTTCCAAAACCCTGTATCTTGGTGTGGTTTTTGTTTCCCCAATTTGTTGGTTTCCATTCTGTTATCCCTGACCCAAGCTGCCTTCCAGTTCCTCACTCTTTAAACCCAGTAATTATAAAAGTTACCCATAAAAGAAGTAACCAAAACTGAATTACTATTTTATAAAATTTAAATATTCTTTTTATAATGGGAAATACCTTTAATTTAAATATTTGTCCTTTTAAAAATTCTTCCTGTGAATTACTTTATAGTCATCATTCCTGCAATTTCCAGGAAAGACACCAATCCAGGACTGACCTGATTTGTGGGTGGGTGGAAATTTATCTGTTGCCCTCAAAAAGGGAGCCGTTCTGAATTTTCTAAGTTAAAGAAGCTATTGAAGATTATGTTTGTTTAAGAGAAGATGATAGTATGAATGTCCTGGGAAAGTTCATTTGGCTCTAGTACTAGGGATCTACTCCTTGCTGGATGAGAAGTAGACTGAACAGAAAGATGTTTAATTATCACTTACCTACTATAATTTTGGATGACTCATTTTCATTATATTTCTTCTAGGAAACCACAGCTTCTGCAAGGGGTCTATGCTATGGGCTTTAATCGGCCATCTAAGATACAAGAGAATGCCCTGCCCATGATGCTTGCTGAACCGTATGTATCCAGACAGTTTGATCTTTTCATAATGTAGTTTTTTTTAACATTTATTAATATACATTTTTAACATGGTTACATGATTCATGCTCCTCCTTTCCCCTTCACCCCCCTCCCCCCCCACTCCCCCCACCCATGGCCGATGCGCATTTCCACTAGTTTTGTCATGTGTCCTTGATCAAGACCAATTTCCAAATTGTTGGTAGTTGCATTGGTGTGGTAGTTTCGAGTCCACACCCTCAATCATGTCCACCCCGACCCATGCGTTCAAGCAGTTCATAATGTAGTTTTAATCTTTTCTATTTTCACTAGTTGGTTTTAGCTAGTATCATTTTTAAGATTTTAGAATAGTATCATTGTGAAGGTTCCTCGATTAAGAGACTAAATATATATCTTCTAGGAAGTATTTTTAATCCATTAATATCCTGAAATATTTAACCTCTACTTTTTCTTCAAAACTAAAACTATTACTTAAACAAAGATAGATAATATCTGTTATAAAAATATAGGATAGTGGTAAGGATACAGAAAATGGGTTAAGAAGCTTAGAGGGAGAATTTCAGGATCCCTGGTGTCACCTAGAAAAATTTAAAATGCAGGGAACCTAAATGATAGTCCAAGAAATTGTCATAGAAAGCTTTCTCAAATTGGTAATGATAGGTAGAAGTAATCTGCAAATAGAATCTATGGGATTTCCATAAGGAAGAACCCAGTGTTGAATATAACCAGACCCCTGAGCTCTGGCACTTATTACAACAGAAGGAAATCCAGGCTTCCAGGAGAAGGCTAGAAACCCTTGACCCTGGGGTTGTCCCAAGCCACAGTGGACTTTCAGGGAGGTCAAGGGACAAATGGAAGAAATGGTACTGTGATGTAAACAAAATAAAAAATCACGAGGCTCAGATTATCTGCCCTGCAGAGAGCCCAGGGTACTTGACAGATATAAGACATGAGAGACAGATTCTTTTTTTTCCAGTGGGAAATAAGACAAAGGCTTAACTTTATTTATAATTTTTAAATATTTTCCCATGTTTACATGATTCATTTTCTTTCCCTCCCCTCTTCACTCCCCCCTCCCAGAGCTGACAAGCACATTCCCACTGGGTTGTACAAATGTTATCACTTGATAAATTTTTCCATATTATTCATTTTTGCTACTGAGCCTAAACCCCATATCACATACCCATAGCATTCTTTTCCTATAATTCCTTCAGGAGTGTTCTGGCTTGTTGCTTTGTTTCTAGTAGCAAAATCTATTACATTGGATTGTTCCACAGTGTTTCACTTTCTGTGTATAATGTTCTTTTTTGGTTCTGCTCGTTTCACTCTGCATCAGTTAATTAATGTTCTCCCAGTTCATATAGAAATCCTACAGATCATCATTCCTTAAACCACAGTGGTATTCCATCACCTTCAGATACCGCAGTTTGTTCAGCCATTCCTGATTCAAGGGACAGCCCTTTGTTTTCCATTTTTTTGCTACCACAAAGAATGCCCCAATGAATATTTTTGTACAAATATTTTTTTCTTATTATCTCTTTGGGGTACAAACCTAGTAGTGGTATTGCTGGATTAAAGGGCATGCATTCTTTTAGTTTATTTATTTTTTTGTTTTCCAAAATTTTATTTGATTAATTATTTTAGAGCATTTTCCCATGGTTATAGGATCCATGTTCTATCCCTCCCCTCCTCCCACCCCCCTCCCATAGCTGATGCACAATTCCACTAGGTTTTACATGTGTCATTGATCAAGTCCTATTTCCATATTATTGATATTTGTGCTAGGGAGCTCATCTTGAGTCAATATCCCTAATTATATCCCCATCCACCCATGTGATCAGGCAGTTGTTTTTCTTCTGTGTTTCTACTCCCACAGTTCTTCCTCTGAATGTGGATAGCATTCTTTTTTGTACATCCCTCATAGTTGTCCTGGATCATTGCATTGTTGCTAGTATGTTCTATTTTACCACAGCGAATCTGTCTCTGTGTACGATGTTCTCCTGGTTCTGCTCCTTTCACTCTGCATCAATTCCTGGAGGTCTTTCCATTTCACATGGAATTCCTCCAGTTCATTATTCCTTTGAGCACAATAGTATTCCATCACCAGCAGATACCACAATTTGTTCAACCATTCCCCATTTGAAGGGCATCCCCTCATTTTCCAATTCTTTGCCACCACAAAGAGTGTGGGTATATATTTTTGTACAAGTCTTTTTCCTTATGATCTCTTTGGGGTATAAATCCAGCAGTGGTATGGCAGTATCAGAGGGCAAGCAGTCTTTTAGTGCTCATGCATTCTTTTAAAGCCCTTTGTGCATAATTCCAAATTACCTTCCAGAATGGCTGTATTAATTCACAACTTCAACAGCAATGCATTAGTGTCCCGATTTTGCCACAAACCCTATAGCATTTATTATTTTTCTTTACTGTTCTATTGGCCAATCTGCTAAGTGTGCGGTGGTACTTTGACATTGTTTTGATTTGCATTTCTCTAATTATAAACGATGAGAGACAGATTCTTGAAGGAGAACTTGGAGAAACAATCAGAACTCCCTCTCCTAATTAGATAATATCTAATCTTATTATTCCCAATTAGATACCAAAGATAGCCTGGTTTCTAACAGAGTTAAGAATCCTCAACATTGACTAAATCACTTGATGTTTTAGAATTTTCAGATGAGCAGAAAAAAAGGGGAGAAAATGAAAGGAGAGAAGAGAATAGGGCAGGGAATGTCAAAGCAAAGTTCCAAGCAAGACTCATTAATAGAGAGGAACTTCAGGTTAAAGAATCTTCATAGCTAGTAATAAAATTCAGAAAGATATTCTTTAGAGTAGACTCGTTAAGTTAATAATTTAATAACAGAAATAATGAGAACAACTATGAAGAATAAAGAAAAAGATAAGTTTGATAATTAAATGAACTCAATTCTAATAAAATGAAAAGCAATTCGCCAATATTTTATTTACAGGTAACACATTTAACTCAGAAATAATTATGTTAAAAAGAAAAAGTGTTAAAAGTTTTAAGAGTATCTCAGTTTTAAATTTATACCCATCTAATATTTCTGTGGTAAAATGCATAGAGGAAAACCTCATAGTTTCGTGAGAAAAAAACTTCTTCATATTTCCTAGTCAAAAAGTAGGAAATGTTAACACCTCACCATAATTACATGATAAGTTCAATAAAAAAGGTGAATGAGAAAGTTGAGCAAAGTATTAAACAAGAAAGAAATGGAAAGAAATGACTGGGTAAAAAGGAGAAGCTATTTAGTAACATTACATAGAAACCATAATGATTCAGAGACAATATATAGAATATTAAAGATACAACTAAAGCAATCCCAAGAAGCAAATTTGTAGCACTTTTGTGATTGTGGATAAATCAACAAGACTTGACAGCTGATTAGAGGTTAGAGTCAAGGAGGAGTTGAGATAGCTCCAAAAATGGCAAACCTGGGTGATCAAGGGCAAGATGTGCCAGACTCAAGGAATATGGAAAAATTGGAGGTACTATAGAGGATTATAGAAATTTTGGAAAGCAATCTGTATAATAGGAAGTTCAAAGATGGTCATACTTCTTGTCCCCATGATTCTATTAATAGGGTTAATAGACTTAATCATAAAAAAGAAAAAAATGACCCAACTGTGCAAAAATTAATTTAAAAAACTCCAAAATGAGAAAAAAAAATCACCTAAGCCAACAATTGGAGAATGACTGAATAAATTATAGTTTGTTGATGGGACAGAATATTGTGGTTCTAGATCAGCATGAAATAATGCAAAGTAAATCATCAAACCCAGAACTGTAGAGAGAATCATAGTCTTTGTATTCAAAAGAAAAGAAAACCAAGGGTAATGGAACTTCAGGCAGACTCAGAAGAGACTAAGAGCCTAGGTAGCTTTGTTTATTGTTTGTTAAATTCATTCATTTCTACTTTGTTAAATATTAGGGATTTTATGTAAGATTTTATGTTTATGAGAAAAAACTCAAAAAGAAATAAGTGGAGTTTTCCTATAGAGTAGCTATTTAAATTCAACTCCACAGTCATCCTTCAACTTAGGCTATTAGGCATGTTAAAAACAAAATTGATTTTTGAGATTCTTGCACTTTCATGATGTAGTCCACAGAACCTGATCGCCCAATCTCAGTCTGGTACTGGTAAAACAGCTGCCTTTGTCCTGGCTATGCTCAGCCAAGTGGAACCTTTGAACAAATACCCCCAGGTAAGGGCTTTGTGGGTAAGTGTTCCCTGGCCAACTTCCCTTTGGGGAGCAGATGTCATTTGGTTGATGAAAAGCTAGCATGGCTTTGGAGGGAAGGGGTGGTCTGAAAACTTCTGATTGGAATCTCACATCCTTCTTTGTTCAAGCAGATTGGAGCAATTTTTTGCCTCTAAGCTTGGAGTATATTAGAAAAACTTAACTTAGCAGTGTGACCCTGGGCAAGTCACTTAACCCCCATTGCCTAGCCCTTTCTGCTCTTTTGCCTTGGAACCAATGCACAGTATTGATTCTAAGATGGAAGGTGAGGGTTTTAAAAAACCCTTAAAATTAGATCAAAACAATAGCAATAGGGGGGCAGCTGGGTAGCTCAGTGGATTGAGAGTCAGGCCTAGAGGTGGGAGGTCCTAGCTTCAAATCCAGCCTCAGACATTTCCCAGCTGTGTGATCCTGGACAAGTCACTTGACCCCCATTACCCACCCTTACCACTCTTCCACCTATGAGGCAATACACAGAAGTTAAGGGTTAAAAAAAACCCAAAACAATAGCAATAAGCCATCCTGCAAGTGTTAAGTCAGGACACCTATGCAGAAGTCTCTACACTGAGGCTTTGTAATTGAATGGTGGGAGTGGGAGGGGATCTGTCACTTGCCCTTTGTTTATTGTTGAAGTTTACAGTCTGGAACACAGCCTCTCCGACCCTCTATCTTGTGTGCCTCACCTTCCCCAGAAAAAAATATTTTAGTGTGGCCTTGGGAGTGAATAGGAGGAGGCTTCCTTACTAATTAGCTCTCCTGAAACACACAGGAGGATGTCTTATTCTCTCTTCTTTCCTTTTTAGTGTTTGTGTCTCTCACCCACTTATGAGCTGGCTCTTCAGACAGGAAAGGTGATTGAACAGATGGGCAAGTTTTATCCAGAACTTAAACTTGCTTATGCTGTTCGAGGCAACAAGTGTGAGTATGATTTTTATTTTTTAAAACCCTTTTCTTACTAACAACTTTAAGACAGAAGGATAAGCAAGGACTGTGCAAATGAGGTTAAGTGACTTGCCCAGGGACACATAGCTAGGAAGTATCTGAGGCCAGATTTGAACCCAGGCCCTTCTTTCTCTGACCCTGGCTCTCTATCCACTGAGCCACATACCTTCCCCTAGTGACTCACATTTTGGATGAAAGAAATCAGACCTTTGTGGAAGCCGTCTAGAAGGAACTTCTGAAATATTCACACTGAACTTGACTTTGTTAGAAGTCTGGTCAGTAACTTTTTCAGTGGGGAAGGGATGGCCTTAGTTAAAATTAGGCCAGGAACCTTCTTAGTTTATGTTTCTTTTGGGCAGGTGTGATGTCTTTGCCCAGGGCAAGTCAACAAAACATTGTTAGAAAAGTATACTGAACTAGAATATTATTAACCTCAAACCCTCAAATATAAACCTCACTTTAATAGCTGTACCAAATAATTCCTTGACTCATTGGCCCATAAAACATACATCAGACTGTAGTGGTCTTCAGGAAAAATTAACCAATATGAATTGAACTGGTTAGGAAATGATTGAGAAGGGTGAAAACTGAGTCCAAAGACTGGGTAGAATTTGTGTGGGCTGGCAGGAAGGAGAAGAGGATTGTAAGAGGGAGAATTTAGGTATTTTATAGATATGAATTTAAAATGTGGCTGCCAGGAATCAACAATTCAGATTGATTCCATAATTAAATCAGACCCAAGTCAGCATCGGGTTAAGGCTATTTATTTACAACTAGGAAGGTGAAGGTATAGGAATAAAGAAAAAGGGAGAGGCTAGTCCAGGCCTATGGAGGCCTGGATGAGAGAGAAGGTTAAAAGGCTAAATAAATTAGGCTGCAAGCCATAAGGCCTAGCAACCAGATAGGCTAGTGCCTACTTAAGGCAGAGTTTGGAAGCGGCCTAGGTAGGCCAAGGAAGTCAGCCTAACTTACCCACGTGACAATACAGAGTAGAAGCTGCCTGAGGTCTCAAGAGAGGTCCTTCAGCACCAAGTTCAAAGCGGGAACTGCCTGCACAGGAAGTAACCAACATACTTAAAGAGATAGTGTCTTTCGTCACTTCCCCGTGGGTCCACCTCTAATTCAAGTGGACAAATGGCAGTCTCTACATTGATTTGGACTGCCCAAAGGGCAGTCCCTTGTTCTTGATTTGTTACTTATTGTCATGTATGGGTAACTCATCTCCCCTCCCCATTAATGGAGGTGAGGATTACATCATTCTATGCTTGGGTAAGTAAGAGTTTAGCTATGAATGGGCTAGAGTTAATTCCATTTACACAATCCCCCCTGATGATCATATTGGGTGCCTAGTCACCCCAAGTGATCATTTTACATAATCATCTTATACCCACAAAGGTCTTCTATCTACAATAGTTAGAGATAAGAGGGAAATGGAAAAGAGAGAAAGCAAAACCAATGTTTTGCTAAGCGCATTGACAAGAAACCAACTGGGGGCAGTCCCCTATTGGCATAACATGTACAATTAAAGTAGCTGTTCAAAACCCATCAGTCCATTCATTTGTACCCAAAAGTTCATTTTGGATCACTCGATGCAACAAACCCCATCAGTTCAATCAATTGCAACCCAAAGTTCATTCTGGATCTCTTGATTAAATGTAGGCTCTTCAGGCATCTCTGCAAAGAGTTCATTCTCTGGATTAAGGAATCAGCAAGTTTCTTTCCCTGAGAATCTTTCTCAAACAAAATAAAAATTAAATCTTGGATATAATAAAAAATATAATTAAATCTTGGATTTTACAAAAATACAATCCCCCCTGACGTGGGTATTTAGAAAGAAATACCCAAATCAGCTCAAGATATATAGTGAGTCATGGGGTTGTATGATTAATTTTAAAAGAAAAAACAAAAGTATATATAAAATCAAATAGAAGAAAATTGAAACTTTGGAAAAAGAAAACATTGAAATCAAAAGCTATGTATATAAAGTTTTTGAAGAAACAAAATTATTTTATAACAGGCCCTTGTATTAGGGTCCAATCAATTATAATTTCCATCCTACTAGTCTGTAGGACACAATGCAGTAATACTGCACTTACCCATTTGCAGCTAAGACTACAGGAAGTTGCCATTCTATAAGAGAGAAAAAAGGACCAGATTTATATGCAAGGGAAGTGCCTGTCATTCCCTTCATTCTCAGGAATATATGGGTGAGCCAGATGATAGCCAACCTGCGGTACCTGACTGGCAGTGTAGTTCGGCGAGTCCTACGTCTTAACATATGTTAAGCGTCGCAGCTTCGATTCTTACACTGAGTTCAAGTCCTTAGTGTTGGCGTGGGAGTACCTCAATCCCACCTGTATATGTATGATGTCTTTGACCTTGTGCTCCTTGGCACTGTGCAGATGTTCTCATCAATCCCATTAGATTGGTCGGTCGGTCTCCATGACCTTGTGCTTTCTTAGCACTATTAACAGCTCATGTGTTCCCTTCTCCTGGAATCAGACAGAAGCATTAATCACAGTCCCATAACATTTAACAATATATGGCAAGTTCCCAAAGTCTAAACCTTGTGAGTAAGCAGTAATATTACAGCAGATTTTATATATATATAATTGCATTGCAAAAAATAGTGAAAAAATTAAGTGTTTATATGTACTTAAGTATAAGAAATGAGAAAAAACCAAAAAATATCAATTATTCTATTAAAAGATATTAGGAAAATATTAAGAAAATATTAAGTATAAGAAATTCTATTAAAAGATATTAGGAAAATATTAAGAAAATATTAAGTATAAGAAATGAGAAAAAACCAAAAAATATCAATTATTCTATTAAAAGATATTAGGAAAATATTAAGAAAATTAAAATAAAATCAGGGAGGGCAGCTGGGTAGCTCAGTGGATTGAGAGCCAGGCCTAGAGACGGGAGGTCCTAGGTTCAAATACGGCCTCAGACACTTCCCAGCTGTTTGACCCTGGGCAAGTCACTTGACCCCCATTGCCTACCCTTACCACTCTTCCACCTATAAGTCAATACACAGAAGTTAAGGGTTTAAAAAAAAAAAAGAAATAAAATAAAATCAGGGAAAGAATCAAGACAAACCAATGATTCCAAAATTAGCATCCATAAGTTTATGAACTGTTATCTCCAATGCAGGTAACAGGAAACAGTCAATCAGGTTCAATAGAAGATGCCCTCTTTACATGTGAGCAATGAATCCAAAAGTCCTTTTCTCCAATCTTTATAGCTGTTGGGGTGGTTAATAAAATTTCAAATGGGCCATCCCATGAAGGCTGGGTTGCCCCATTGTGCTGGAAGTTCTTTATGTACACCTTGTCTCCTGGGTTCAGGTCATGAAGTGAAAAGTCTATTGGTCCTGCTTGTAGTTCCAGATTCATGGAGTTCACACAGTTTGTGTTGCAATTCCTGTATATAGGAAGCAATAGAAGTATCTCCTCCTAATAGTGATGTATATGCAGGAGAAAAAGGCTTAGCCTGTATAGGAGGATGTCCAAAAAGCATCTCATATGGTAAGATGTGTAGATCTCCCCTAGGCCTGCTTCTAAGATAAAATAGAGCTAGAGGGAGAATTTCAGGCCATTTTAGATGTGTCTCAGTACATAATTTGCCAATCATAGTTTTAAGTTCTCTGTTCATCCGTTCAACTTGACCTGAGCTCTGGGGGTGATATAGTACATGGAATTTGGGAGTTATCCCCAAACATGAATATATTTCAGATAAAACTGAATCAGTAAAGTGATTCCCCCTGTCCGAGTCAATACGTGCAGGCAGACCAAAACTAGGAATGATTTCTTTTAAAAGCTCCTTGGCAACAAAGGCCGATGTGGCTTGGGCAGTAGGAAATGCTTCCGGCCACCTGGTCAGTTGACAGAATTTATATTGTCCAACCTTTGGCATTGTTATGAAATCAATTTGTAGGTGCTCAAAAGGAGTGTAAGCCAATGGACGCCCACTGAAAGCCTTGCCACGAAAAGCGTGTTGGTTATATGCTTGGCAGGTAGGGCAAGCTGCACACACTTTAGAGGCTATAGTGGTTATGCCAGGAGCTATCCATACTCTCTTAATAGAGTCCACAATGCCCTGGGTACCAAAATGACCATTTTTATGAATAGATTGGCAAATTTGGTGATAAAAGTGTCTAGGGAGCAGGGGTTTTCCTTCAGAGGACACCCATACTCCATTTATCTGTTTAGCTTTAAATTTCTGCTTCCATTTTGTTACTTCCTTCTCATCATAGGAAAGTGATAAATTTAAGTCATCAGTGGTTGTTAATGTTAAAATTAATTCAGGCCCTTCTATAGCTGCTAGCTTTGCAGCAGTATCTGCCCGGTCATTTCTTCTAGAGACAGGGTCAGTGCCACCTGTATGGGCAGAGCAATGAACTACAGCTAGGGCTTTGGGTAGTTGGAGAGCAGAAAAAACTTCATTAATAATTTTTGCATTAGCTATAGATTTTCCAGCTGAGGTTAAAAATCCTCTCTGGAGCCATAACATACCATCACTGCATGACATATTCCAAATGCATATCGAGAATCCGTATAAATTGTTGCCTTTCTATCTTTGGCAATTATACATGCATGTTTTAGAGCTATGAGTTCCGCAGCTTGAGCACTTAGATTTGAGGGCAGTGAAGCTGACCATACAGTGTTAAATTCTGTGACTACAGCCGCTCCAGTGTAGCGTATGCCATCCCTCATAAAGGAAGAACCATCAGTAAATAAAACTAGATCGGGATTCTCTAAAGGAGTGTCCAGGAGATTGTTTTGAGGCTTTTCAGCCATGGACACTAGTGTTTTGCAATTATGTAAAGGTTCTTCTGAAACTGGTAAATCAGGAAGCAAGGTGGCAGGATTAAGAGTTGTACAACGTTTTAAAGTAATATTTTCATTATTTAGCAAGGTTATTTCATATCTTGTAATTCTCTGATCAGAAAATGCCTGTGTTCTGTCTTAGCAGTAATGCTTCCACTTCATGTAGGCACATAATTGTTAATGGGCATCCCAATACTAGATTAACAGTTTTTGTCACTTATAGAGCTGTGGCAGCTACACCTCTAAGACATGGCGGTGCACCTGCAGCTATAGGGTCCAGCTGGGCTGAATAATAAGCAATTGGACGCTGTTATGGTCCCAAAGTTTGGGTTAAAACACCTGAAGCTACTCCTCTACGCTCATGTACATATAAAGTAAATGGCTTGTTATAATTTGGGATGCCTAGAGCAGGAGCAGATAGGATAGCTTAAATTCGATAGAGCTAACTTGTGCTCTGGCTCTAATTTAAGTGGTTCAGGGACCGAATCTTTTGTTAATGCTATAAGGGGTTTAGTAATTTCCCATAGCAAGGGATCCACTGTCTGCAGAAACCTGTTGCTTTTAAGATTGCTCTTAAGTGTTTTTTAGTGGTAGGATTGCTCAGTTTTTGAATATTTTCAATGCGCTTAGGGGACATATATCATGCACCAGCTGTCAAGATGAACCCCAAATATTCTACTTTGGGGAGACACCACTGAACTTTTCCTTTTGATATCTTATGTCCTCTTTTATGTAATTCTAAAAGAAGATGTTTACTATCTTCTTGGCATGTTTTAGCATCAGGTGAAGCCAGGAGCAAGTCATCCACATATTTGATCAATTTACTATTTTTAAATGTATTATCTGTATCTTAGCTCAAAATCTGTGCAAAAATAGCTAAACTCTTGCAATATCCCTGTGGCAAACGCTGCCACAACATCTGAGAATTATTCCAGGTAAAGGCAAATATATGTCTGGAATTCTCATGAATAGGAATTGAGAAAAAGGCTGAGCACAGGTCCATGACCGTAAAGTAAGTGGCTGTGCTGGGAATAGAAGAAATAATTGTGTTTGGGTTTGAAACCACTGGGTGTCTCTTTATAACATGATTGTTTATAGCTCTTAAATCTTGAACAAATCGATATTGGGGTTTTCCATCTGGGCCTAATTTTGGCTTCTTAACTGGAAGAATAGGTGTATTATATTCTGACTTGCATGGGATTATTATTCCTTGCTCAATTAATGAATTTATCACTGGGGTAATTCCCTCAATGGCTTCTTTTGATAAGGGGTACTGAGGAATGGAGGGAGCTGGCCCTCCTCTTGTTTTAATCTGAACAGGAACAGCTGATTTGAGTAGGCCTAGGTAGGCCAAGGAAGTCAGCCTAACTTACCCACATGACAATACAGAGTAGAAGCTGCCTGAGGTCTCAAGGGAGGTCCTTCAGCTCCAAGTTCAAAGCGGGAACTGCCTGCACAGGAAGTAACCAACATACTTAAAGAGATAGTGTCTTTCATCACTTCCCGTGGGTCCACCTCTAATTCAAGTGGACAAATGACAGTCTCCACATTGATTTGGACTGCCCAAAGGGCAGTCCCTTGTTCTTGATTTGTTACTTTTTTTTTTGTTTTTGATTTGTGGGTAACTCATCTCCCCTCCCCATTAATGGAGGTGAGGATTACATCATTCTATGCCTAGGGTAAGTAAGAGTTTAGCTATGAATGGGCTAGAGTTAATTCCATTTACACAGGATTTCAAGCAAAAGAAATACCATTTACATGGTCATCTTTTTTTCTTCAAATCTTTTTTTCTTGCTTTTGTTTTTATTTTATCTTCATGTCAGAGAAGCACATGACATAGTGGATAAAGAGTCAGTCTGAAAACCAGGAAGATCTGGTTCAATTCCCACATCTGATTAGTATTGGCTGCGTGATTGTGGGCAAGTCACTTTACCTTTGCAGAAAAGGGACCCACCTGTATTGGCAGAGGGAGTTTCCTCACCTCAAATTCTCCATAGTAATGATATCCCAAGTCCAGTCTCTGTCCTCACTTTCATCTTACAGCATAAATCTAATAGTTTTATCCATTCTCCTGCTCAGGAAGGCTCTCTCCTTCCTAATCTCCATTCCATAGAATCCCTCATTTCCTTCAAGGCTTAGCTTTGGGTCATCTTCAGAAAGCCTTTCCTGATCCCCAGGTACTCCTGCACTGTCTCTCAAAGCTACTTTCTGTTCATTTTGTATACATTGTGTATGTGTATATACATAACAAAAGCTTCCTTAGGACAGGGACCGTGTCATTGGTCAGTACATCAGTCATATCTAATAGTGTATGCAACATTTTATACTTTGAATCTCTTACCTCTAAGAAGAAGGGAAGGAGGTGCATTTTCTCAGGGTCAAGCTAGCTTGAATCACTATAATTAGATGGCATTTAATTTTGATTTTTTGCTTTTTCCATCTCTATGGTTATTTTGTGTATTGTTTATCATTATGGTTTGCATCCCTCAATTCTTCTTCACTTTTCATTGTTTCCAATAGTTCGGTAATATTCCATTACACAAACTAAAAAAGAGAGCCTAGCCTCTGCTGTCACAGAGCTTCCAGTCTGATGGGGAAGACAGCACAATAAAGGGAGCCAAAAATCTGAGGGAAGGGGATGGGCCATGGGAATGAAGGTACCTGGCCAGGGGGCATGGTTTGGAGTCAGAAAGGGACTGAGCTGGTAGCCGAATGAAGGGTGGCCAGCCCAGCCCTGCCATAAAATGGAGCCTCCAAGAAGAATTCATCAGTGGGAGCCAGCATGGCCTGGTGGAAGGATATTCCAGGGTGAGGAGGCCCCAGGGACCAAGGGATGGTCCAGGATGAGACAGCAGCAGAGGTCTGGTCTCGGAGTCCAAAGGGTCAGGAACAGATCCAAGAAGGGCTTTCCTTCCAGTTGTTTGCTACTACAAGAATTGTTTCTATGAATATTGTGCATATGGAACTTTTCTTTCTGTTTTTGAACTCCTTGGAGTATTTGCCTAGCAGTGGCTCTCTGGGCCAAAGAATGTACACACTCTAGTAATTTTTTTTTAAGCAGCATAATTCCTAAGTGCTTTTCAGAATAATCGGACCTGTTAAAGATGTTTCTTTGTTGAATTGACATCTGTCAAGTGGTGTGAAAAGATGAATATGGCAGTAGTTTGCCAAGTGGGTTGCAGGCATTAAGTGCTGCATCTCTGAGCAGTTGTCCAGACATGAAGTAGTCTGGCCTCATCTAGGATGGTGAAGAAAAGGAGGAATAAGAGAGAGGATTCCTTTCCAGGGAGGCTGGCTCTCGAGAGCAAAGGAGAACTCATGGGCAATTGCTCCTCTTCTATTTCTGTCCTGTACCTGTCAATGATTTCACCCAGTATTTCTGTAGACTTCAGTGCTGTCATGAAGATCCAGCCATCCCATCAAGGTGTTTTACTTTGGCTTCTGTGTGGTTCTGGTACTGTATGACCATTCTGTAGGACTAAAGGAAAAGTGTGAGAAACTGAGAAACTATTTAATGTCCCCAAAAAAGCTCATGGAGAACTCATTATTGTTGTAACAGTGGAACGAGGTCAAAAGATCAGTGAGCAGATTGTCATTGGCACTCCGGGTACGGTTCTGGATTGGTGCTCCAAACTAAAATTCATCGACCCCAAAAAGATCAAGGTGTTTGTTCTGGATGAAGCTGATGTGATGATAGCTACCCAAGGCCATCAAGATCAGAGCATCCGCATCCAGAGGTACCGGGGGAGGAGAGGGGGAGGAATTGGGGGGGATGTTTGCTGTAGGGGGGCAAGGGGAGGGAATCTTCCTAGAGAAAATGAGCTCAGAATCTCCATCTAAATTTCAAATCCAGCTTCTCTCCCTGTGCCTTTTGCTATCATGCCATTAGAACTCACTGAACAAGAGGGCGGCCTGGTGTGGAAGTAGCTTACAGATAGGAGCCAGAGTGGTTCCCTGGGTGGCCTTACTAGTGCTCTGCAGCTGGCAGCCTCAGTTCTGCCCGCTTTCTCAGCCCTTTTGAGCCGACTGAAATGGAGCAGCTGCAGCAGCAGGAGGGGAAGAGTTCTTCCTGTTTGGGTCAGCCCATGGGCAAGAGGAGGCCAGAGTCCTGCTGGTAACAGCCTGGCACAGCTTGAAGGAAGGATAGGGCTTTTGGTTCCCTTGTGTTCCCCAGGACTCCTTGGTCCAGCAAATGAAAATTAGAGCAAGATTGCTTGTGGCTCAGCTCCTGGCCAGGCCTGGCATCTGGGACAACAGTCACTTGAAACTTATTTCTTATTGTGAAAGGAAAGCAAGGCCTGTGGTCCTCCCTAATTTCAGAGGCTCCTTCTAGCTTGGAGCTCACCGGATCCTGCGCGCTGAGCTCTCTGTGGCCAGAGAGATGCTTAGAGCAATAGAGGCTCTTCACCACACGCTGTCTCTGGAAGGAGATAGAAATCGTAGGCCCGCATCTCCCCTGGCATTTTCTCTCACCTTCTGTTTGTGCCTTTCGTTTTTGTGACAACAGCACCTCAGGGGTGTATGTATGTGTGTGCATGTGTGCTGTGTGTTTCTATGGGGGAGGTCTGTGGGTCTGGCTGTATGTGCATGCATATGTGTCTCCATGCATCCGTGTATATATCTGTGTGTGTGTGTGTGTGTGTGTGTGTGTGTGTGTGTGTGTGTGTGTACACGCATGTCCACAACCTGGTTCTCTAGTGCTGCCTCCCAGATAAGGAAATTCTCTTGAGACTGACCTGAGACATTGTGGATAAAAATTTGTGTTTGGTGACTTTATCTGCAGTTTTCATTTGCATTATTATAGTCACTGTAGATATTGTTGTTCTGGTTTTGCTTTCTTCGTTCTCCCTGGGTTCACACAAACATTCACACATTTCTCTGTGTTCCTGGATCATTTCTTACATACAATAATACTCAATTCATAAAACACAATTTAGCTGTCCTTCCATGGGTATCCACTTTTGTTCCCAGTTTTTTTCTTTGACCTCTTTGGAAAATATACTGAGCAGCAGTCTTGGGACAAAGGACAATATAGTGACATTTCATATAATATACTGTTTTCCAAAATAATTGGAACAATTCTCCCCATCGCCAACAATGGATTGATGTATCTGTTATCCTAAAGCCTTCCACTGTTCGAGATTTCCATCTTTTTCAGTTTGAAAGGGGTCAGGTATATTAATTTATTTGATTCTCACAACCTCTGCATGAACAAAGTAGAGAATAAATTATTATTGCCCTTTTATACATAAGGAAGCTCAAATAGAAGTATAATTGGAAATTTGCTCCACCCCGCCCCCCCCCCCCCCAAATCTGCCAGCATCCCATTTACATATCTACTTTACATACCAATGTAAGGAAGATATAAGTTTTGTGTAGCTCTGCCCTCTCTCTCCTCCCAGAACCCTGGCTGGGGAAGGTTGGGTGAGTCAGGCAGGAGAATTTTACTCAAGTGTTTTTTACTTAGGCTTTTTTTTTCCTTCTACTTCAAGTGATTATTAATGAATCTTCTAAAATATTATACTTGGAGTTATTGGATATTAATTTAAATCTTACATATGGGATCAGGACTCAGATTCTCCTAACTTTTTCATTCATTGTTTTCTATGTCTGAAAACTTGAATGTTGCTAAGGCATATTCCTTTTGACCTGTAGCCAGAAAATTAAAACTAAAGTGCCTAAATTTTCTTGAATTTTCTGAATTTTCTTTAATTCTGTCCTGTTCCATGCTTCTATATAGAGAATGAGAAGTAAATACTTGTTGTCTATCTTGCTAGAAGATAAAAGATATGTCCTAAATCTTCAGTGCTTTCTGGAATCCTCCAGTTCATAATTCTGATGGGTGTCCATGGGCTTACCTTTTAGGATGCTTCCTAAGGATTGTCAGATGCTGCTTTTCTCTGCTACCTTCGAAGATTCTGTGTGGAGATTTGCTCAGAAAGTTGTCCCAGACCCAAACATCATCAAACTGAAGCGAGAAGAAGAAACTTTAGATACCATTAAACAGTATTATGTGATGTGCAATAACCGAGATGAGAAGTTCCAGGCCCTTTGTAATCTCTATGGGGCCATCACTATTGCTCAAGCCATGATCTTCTGTCATGTGAGTAGCAGCCAGCAGGGCACAGTTGTAACACCAAATAGGAAAAATTTATGTTTTCTCCCTTTCAGCTAGAAATTCATTTTAGTTACTTAAAAATGCTATTGAGGATGATAGAAGGAAAGGAGAATTTCAGTTTCCATTTCTCTGCCCTAAGGAATATATTGTTAATTTGGAAAGGGGAGAGATGTGTTTTGGATAGAAATAGGAAAAATAGACCTTGACTGGTCCAGAGCAATTCAGGACTTCCTCCTAGTTAGAGAAATAGGGATGAGAGAAAAGAGCAAAGTCAACTCTTTTGGCCTGGGGGCCAGAACTCTCATGGAAGATTTTAGATTGGCATGGGTTTTCTTCCATATCAGGAGCCTGGGGCACTTAATGTCATGCTCATTATTGGTAGAACCTCATGGATGTGGATGTTCCCATCTACCAATGCAGCGTGAGCCATCCATACCAGCTCAGGCTCTGTAGTTCTTGTTTGGTTTTCCCATAAATGACACCAAAGAGGATCTACCTAGTATACTGTAGACCTTCTCTAGATTTCTCAAGTATACCTAAAGGTCCCAATGAAAAAATGATGAGATTTTTGAAACCTCATCAAGGATTTCAGAAACTTGACTTAATTTAAGGATGAAGCCTTCATTTAACTTAATGATTGAAACAACTTTCTAGTATATTCATTTTATCAAATTCTTTTCCCTCCAGACCCGCAAAACAGCTGGTTGGCTGGCAGCTGAGTTATCCAAAGAAGGCCACCAGGTGGCCCTCCTGAGTGGTGAAATGATGGTGGAACAGAGAGCTGCGGTGATTGAGCGTTTCCGAGAAGGCAAGGAGAAAGTGTTGGTGACTACCAATGTGTGTGCTCGAGGTAAGAGATTACACTGGGCTCAGCCACTTGTTCTGCTAGCAGGTGGAGGCTGGGGGACTTAGGAGAAAAGGAGGGATCCTCTTTCTAGCCAGGGCAGTTTTGGTTTTCCCCAGCAGAACAGACCCAGATCTTCAATCAGCATCTTTCTCTGCCTTTGCAGAAACAGTCTGTTGGACACTGGCTTTACCCCCCTGGCAATGCTGACCACGTTGTCTTTTCCCTTAGACTGAAAACATTACGTTTGAGCCTTGAGATGGCTTCCCTGGGGTCAGCAGATAGATCATCCTGTAGGAATTTTCTGTCCTTGAACATGGTGACTATCTCCAGATACTTCCTCAGCCCCCTGCTCCAGGGCCCTGGCTGCTAGGTTTTCCTCCCTTCCTCCCTCCTGTAGGCTTGAATAGTCCCAGGACTGGCTGTGGCAAATTGATAGATAGCGTCAGGCGGTTTGGGCCATCCTGCAGATGGGGGAGGGAAAAATCTTGGACCATTTGGAACCAGAGAATGACTTTGGGTGGATTCGATGCTTTTGGTAGTGGCTGTTCTTCAGGTCCCGCATCTTGTTCTGAGTGTCCCAGCTGCTGGTCCCAGACTCTGCAAGCTCAGTGTTGCCCATCCCTGGCCTCCAAACAAAGCAGCTGTGGCTCGTGGAGCCTGGGGGTCAGCGCGCTTTTGTCAGCTGTCCCCGTCTCCCCTCCCGTCTTGGTGCCCTGTAGGTATCGATGTGGAGCAGGTATCTGTGGTCATCAACTTTGACCTGCCCGTGGACAAGGATGGGAATCCAGACAACGAAACCTACCTTCATCGTATCGGGCGCACGGGGCGCTTTGGCAAACGGGGCCTGGCTGTGAACATGGTGGACAGCAAGCACAGCATGAACATTCTCAACAGAATCCAGGAACATTTCAGTGAGTGTCCTAGAGCTCATCTGCCCTCTGGGCCCAGGGCTCGTTTGGTGGGGAAGCTCAGGGCTCTTGGGCACGGGGGCTGGAGAGTGGTCAGAGTCTCATCCGCCATCTCCCTCCTTCTTGTTAGAGAAATGGGGAGGGCAGAGAAGAGCAGGGCCCACTCTCTTGGCTCAGGGACCGAAGCCCTCGGGGGAGAATGGCCCGGCTTGGCTTGTGTTTTCTTCCACCCCAGGAGCCTGGGGCACTTGATGAACCGTGAAGGTATCCGCATTCAGCTGAGGAGCGCCCTTCAGCGGTACTTGGAGATTTCTCGTAGCGTTGCCACAGTGGCTGAAGTAGAGCGTTGGAGGGGCTCCGATTTTGATTCTCTCTGGTTTGATTTCTTTGCAGATAAGAAGATAGACAGATTGGACACCGATGATTTGGATGAGATTGAGAAAATAGCCAACTGACAAGCATCGACTAGAATTGATATACACCTTTTACACGTGTATCTCCAGCTCCATTTGGACTGTTTGTTTTTCAAATTGGCACATCTCTCAGCCATTCACCAAAAAGGACAAAGGCGGGAATACACAGGAATTACCTACCTCATTTCAAATTATGTTTGGACTTAGCAAAAAACAACAAATTGTGCAAAAAATGGGGGAGGTAGAGAAAAAATGTTTACATAAGCTTTTACAATTAGATATAAATGGACATAAATTACCTTTTAAAAAAAAAAAAAAGCAAGTGTTCCCATCTTAAGACTCTTCTTAAGGGACTGTCATATCTATGGATAATACGATTTCCAGCATCCACTGTGGCAGCATCTGGTTTTGTTCTCCATCCCAAAGTGAGACAAGGATATCCTGGGGTGCCAACCAATCTTCAGCAAATTGCAAGGGGAACTGAGCAGAGATGACAATGGAAAGGAAAGGCAAAGCTAAGAGGTGACTGCTGGACAGCTTCCAAACCAAAAAGTATTGGGGCGAGTTCCCCAGCTGGGATGTAGCAGCTCTTTCCTCCCTGCTGCCCACAATAGGAAGAAATGGTTTGGGTAATGAGAATGACCCTCCAGACCTCTAGTGAGGCTAAACCTCAGGATGGGGGTTGGCTTCTAAGATGGGCCAATATAAATTCAATCACGTTATTATCTTGGAATCATAGTGCCCCTATTCCAGTGCCAAGACAGTGATATTATGTAATTCTCTAATTGCTGAGAACCTACAAGAAATGCCCAATGGAGCTGGGGACATGATCCTAGGACTGGGGCTCTCCAGCAGAAGCATTGAAGGCAGCAGGTCTCTGCCTCTGTGACTTGAAGAGAGGAGACCCTAGAAAAGGGACAGAGCAGAAGCCCAGAAGTCTGCACCGTTGCTCCATGCCTTCATTGTCTTGGCAAGGTGGCCTAATTCTCCCAATGAAAATCATGTCAGATATGGGACATCGTCTCTTCAGACCCCTAATATTTGTACTGAAGGAAGACTGACCATTTGTAGCAATAGAAGTAGCTGGCTAGCAGGTACAGCCAGGTTCTTTTAAGTGTCCTCTACTGTCCCTTCATGGACTTTCACTTCCTTCACCAGCCCTCTCTGTCTCCGGGCTATTGCCATGGTATTTCTTATATGCTATCTGGTTCTAAGGGTTCTCAGTCCATCCCTGGTTTCTTTTTGGTGACTAGATAAAAGATAGTACCCAGCTGTGGAGGTGGAGAAGAAATGAGAAGGTCACTTGATTCCAAGTCCAGGATAAGACAGCTCAGCTGCCATTATCTCTCCTAAGGACCTTGTAGAAGAAGGGGTCAGTTTCTGAAGAATAGTGCAAACTAGTCTTTCTTGCTTGGGTGAGGTCCCATAATCCACCACCAAATCCAATTGCTTTTAGAGGAAGAGAATCTGACTTCACCAACCAGTTGGCCATTTCTAATCAATCCTGTGGCAAGAAGTCACCACCACTTTCCCAGTCTCTTGTTTCTCCTAACTGCATGAGTTAAAGGCCAGTAGAATGTCCAGGGTCTGATCCCTATTGTATGTGTTGGCTTATGTGTGTATTTATGTGAACCATGTTTGTGAAGTAGCTTTGATAATAGGCCTACCTATTATTAGGCCTCTTTGTGCACCTAGTGTAATATGTAGGATCCAAATGGGTCATCCCTTGAGTTTTTTCCCCAGTGTCAATCCCTTGCTTTCCTCCCTTTAGGGCTTTGCTGAACTGCTGGGGACTGGAAGGGGAGGGGAAAAAATCATGAAGCTATTAATTATCCCTGCTTGTGGCTTCTTCCAACAGTGGGGGTAGATCTGAATGGAGACTGCAGAGTCTTTCTCTTATCTGTTTAGTTGCCCTGTATGAGCTTCCTTTGATTCCCTTCTCACCACTTTGCCTAGGTCCCTCCACACTAGGAAAGCTCATGACAATCTTGACTTTTTCCTCTTCACAGGTGGATATGAGTTAAGGATATATTGCTCTTTAACAGATAGTGAAGCAAAAGAGCTATAAATAAGCGAGTTGGACTTAAATATCTGGGAGAAGGGAAAAAATCAACCTAATTCCTCTCAGTCTTAAGGAGTCTTAGTTGCTCCTGTAGATTTCAGAATCGAGAGGGGAAAGGCTTGAAGCAGTGGATCATCTCTGCTTCTTGGAAAGCCTGTGCCATAAGGCTTTGTGCAACATTGATGAATCCTCATTTCCTGGGCACTCTGGCAGGGAGAGGAGGCTTCGCTGTCCCCTAGTCCAGTGTATTGAGTTGGAAGACTTGGTTTCTCTTTGTGGAAGGGCCCTCTTGTGCCCTTTCAGATGAACAGCTGACCTGTGGTGGAAGTTCTAACAGATAAGAAATGGGATATGCTGCCAATCAATAGAAAATCCTGTCTTTGATAAATTGAGGGTCATGTATTGATGATACAGTCAAGAAATTGCTTCATTGTAGATGTACTTTCCACTTATTATGTTAATAGATTTTAACCAATTGTGAAAATCTTGTCACTAAATTATTCATGATCTAGTTTTCTAATAGTGAAACTATGAATAAGTAATCATTGGGTATTTGGATCACCTGCTATGAGCCTGTCACTACTCTTCACATTGGGGCATTAGAGTGTGGGATGCAAGAAGGATATTTTCTGCATTCAGGAGTTGAACCACCTGCATCCATGAAACAGCTAGTCCCGGGAGACATTTTTCTTGAGCCTTCTCTTACCTCCTTACTCTCTATTTTCCTGACCAGGACTCTGGCTGTGGGCATCACCTTCCTTGTTCCCTCAGGTTTTTGGAGGTGATTGACAATTCTCAAACGACCATTCCTTGATTCTCCCCTTTGTACCTATTGTTTGCAGGACCAGGTGCGCAGGGCATTGAAGCAGATAATAATAAATAATGCAGGGTCAGCTTTTGACCTTGTAGGAGAGGATACATAATAAACAAATAACCGTTTTGGTCACATCCCTAAAATGAAGTCTCATGGGATCTTAGCATTTATAGCATGAGAGTACCTTGCAGATCACTTTGTCTTACACCTTATTTTACAGGCGAGGAACATAGGAATTGACATGGCTATGGTCACACACACAGGAATTAGAATTGGTATCTCTTTGGAAAATATGTATGTAATACATTGGGAGGTGGCAAGACAGATTATAGGCCACTAGGATATCCTTTCTATAAGCCAGAGGTAAAAAGTAGGGCTGATGTTTGGACCAATATTCTGGATATAATTAAGAAAGGAGCAAAGCCAGGATATTACCTTACCCAAGACATTGTACTCATTTACTGTTTAAAGTCTGGCACTACAGAATGAAAGAAAGGAGGGTAGAAGAGAACTGACTTCCAAGGGCTAAGAACTTGGTGGTTATGGGGGATCTAAGGACCCAAAAGAGATTTATAATCTGCCCCTTTTGAGCTGCCTAGTCATTGTCCATATTAGAAGCCCCAGTAAAAGGGATCTCCTGGGATTGATAATGGGAATTATTCTCATTCGTCCCAATGCTGGGTATAGGAAGGTGGTATTGACTGATGGAATGATCTGGGGTGGATATTGGAAAATGTTCTGGGTCAAATGCTTCAGGATAGAGATTAAAGGCTTAGGGGGTCCATGGGATCTCTTGGTATGCACATTGTGTGGTGCTTCCCAGGGATGGGCATTGGAGAGTTATACACTTTGTCATGTTTAGGCCATTAGAATGCTTTGAGGTTTGTGGGACCCCTTGGAGTACACCCTGAGGTGTTGGGTCACATGGTTTAGGATGAAGTTAGGTGGGTCTAGAGCCATGGCATCACCTGGGGTGGGGTTTGTGGGAGCTGTTCTGTGTCCTTGGTTCAGTACTTAGGGAAGAGGCTCTGGCTGCCAATGAATGACTTGGAATGGACTTAGGTAAAAGGAAGCAGGGTCCGTGGGATTTACTGGGGCCGGGGCCGGGGGGTGTTCATAGCTGTCTGCCTGTTCTTCACATATGAAATGGAGGTTATATTCCAAGTAGTCACCTGGGATAGCACCTAGCCATGGAGGAGTCCATGTTGGGGTGGGATTCCAACTGTATGCCCCTGTGACAGTGATAAGAGGTAGAAATGGTTGAAAGCCCCCAAATCCCACTACTTCTGTCCTGGCCCTTGACTGCAGCTTTAGATGAATCCCAGGGCCACATGTTTTATTAACTCAAGGAAGAGTGTCATGGGAAGGACACTATCCCAGTGGCCCTTCCTGTGAGAGCAGGGATTATGATTCTTAGGTTCCCTAAAGTGTCCAGTCTGAACAGAGTGGAGCTGATAAATCCATTTTCCCCATACTTACCTGAAGGTTCAGAACCTTTGGGTTCATCCTCATGGCCTTTAGGCCAGAAATACATGAAGGGCAGAACTTTTTCCAAACCTTCATGAAATGGGCAAGTGATGGGGTTCCCCTGCCTTTCTGGCTGGCCTCTTGGATAATCCAGTTCCAGGCTTCTAAGACCAGCATTCTGTTCCAACACTGTACCCAGCAGTGCAGCACACCCTGCTGTAATGGGGTGGCTTTCTCCTTGTAGATGACACACTTTCTTCCCAGCTTCCCTCATTCAGGATCAGAGGAGGCCCATATATCAAGAAGGATTTAAATGGACTCTGGGCTGCAAGAGTCCTCTTGGGATGCAGAAAGTTTAGGCTTCTTCCATAAGAGACATGAAGAAAAGGTGAGAGCTCTGAACAGTCCCCACAAACGGAATGGGTCTCCCACAGGGTCTAGGCACCATCCTCTATGATCATATGGAAAGAGGAGGGCTTTAGGAAGCAGACCAGACATGCTGAACTCAACCTGGAGCTCTATTCTTTTGGACTGGGAGTCTTCCTCTGAGGTCTGCCATGAAGGAAATGATGTTGGATTTGGATTTTCAAGGGCACCATGACACATTTCCCCTCTTGCCCTCATGCAGCTCTGAGGTGGCCAAAGCCAACATTTTAGGGAGAGAGAATGAAAATGAAAATCCCTTGACACTGGCAGCCTTCTACCCTTGCGTTATAGCTCGGAATCATTTTTACAAATAAAGGTCTCGGTGGTCCCCAATTCCAACAGTTCAAGGGACTTGAATTTCACACTCAGTAGGTATCAGAAGTAAGTCTTGAACCCAGTTCTTCCTAGCTTGGTTTGCTGATCTTCAACAAAATTCAATCCAGTTTACAAAGGGATGGAGATTCTAGGGATCAGGGCAGGAAACTGAAGTTGGCTCTTGCCACCTGAGTTCTCTGTTCAAGTCAGTGGGTGGGCAGGGTCACTATCATCAGTTCCAGAGATTGCATCTCTACTAAGCAGCCTCCCATATTTACCCTGAGGAGGGCAGCCTCGATGGGAAGGGTGAGGATAAGGGAAAGGATCAGTTTGAGATTCCAAGAAACGAAACTGTCCAAGGGCAGGGGATGGTACCTAAAGGTTTGGTAGCTAATGGTCTATTGTCATGCTCCTCAGAAACTGAACAATTTATATTCTCAAGCTCATCGGCCATTTCTATTGTTCTGAGAGGAAAAAGACAAGCTTTTAAGTTTTCTCAGACACAGAACATTCACCCTGACATCTCCAGGTAGCCCTCTGCAAAGAAGATCCATTCAGAGAGAAGACAATATGGCTGCTTGTCTAGTTGGTTTCCATTCGTCAGAGTCTCCAGTGTGGGAGCAGATCAAATGAAAGATGTTTCTATGGGACTTGTAATATAGGATTTTAGTATTGCCATGTTGGCTTAGTGCAAAACTGTCAGTTGCCCTGGATGGAATGTTGAAGAAGGCATGAGCCACTTGGCAAATACCAACCAGCAGTTGAGCTGAGGGTATAAAAAGCCCTGGAAACCCAAAGTTCTGTTCTTCCCTGACCTGACTTCATCCTGACCACTCATCTACCCTTCCCCTGGCCCTGGATGGTGGGAGTAAAGGGTGGTGGGATTGAAAAGGGTGGGGGGAGTGAGAACTTGGGGAAATTAGGATTTAGGACCCAATCAACTAGAGCAACACAATATTATCATCATCTACAGGATTAGCCAATAGATCAACTCAGTTTCCTAACCAGAGACTGCTTCACAGAGGTCAATCCAACCTATTCCTTAACAAGAACATCCAATTACAAGCCCAAAATATCAACTCCCCCCATACCACTGATCTAATTATATAAATGGGGAAACAGCCTCAGAAAAGGGAACCTCTTGGCCAGCTAACCATGGATAATGGATGTGTCAAAGGATCTGGATCTCCTGCTTCTTCTATCCTTTCAAGTTCAGCAGATCCAGATATTAAGCTCTTTGATCAACCAGTACTTGTATATTCAAGTCTAGATGAGATCAGGAATGGGAATTGAATTCTCCATTTTACTCCCTTACTCCCCACCCCAAATTCTCCCCAGAAACTGGACAGCAGTCCTTCAACCCTCCACACACTGGTCCTTAATGCACAGAAGCTGGGTCCCCTGAAGACCAAGGAACTTCATGGCCAGGCTTCCCCTCAAATCTTAGAGAAGGTATCTCCTGCTTGATGGATGGGGCTTGTCCTGAAGCTGCCTCTTCAGACCAGGGTTTTCTCAGACAGGACCTTCAGGCCTTGTAAGTACATATGTAGGAGGAATGAGCTCTCACTTGACCCCAGCTTTCCTGTTTGGGTCCTAGATAATACCTTTGACCTGGTCTAGTTAACATCTTCCTAGTTAAAGACTACTCGGTACAGAAAGACCTCCCACCAATCCTGTACCTCTTGGCTTTCTGAAAATAAAGTCAGATAAAGTATTTGGGGAACTCTAGAATTTGACAATTGAGATTCAAGAGTGATTATTAGCACCTTATAGCAAACAAATGAAGCCCTAGTTTTTCCATCAATCAACAGGTCTTTCCATTTCTCATTTCTAGATGGGGAATCAGCCTCCACTAAGTTCTGTGGCACACCTCTCACAGTAAATGTAAGCGAGAGAACTTATTGGATAAACATCTTCTGACTTGAGATCTGTCGGGTTTTCCCTTCCACTTTTTCCTCCTCCACTAGAGCCTTTCATGTACCTATGACTGAAGGATAAAAGGGTAGGAGCCCTTTCCTGAGAGTACTTCATGCCTGGCCTATTCTGAAGCCAAAGACTCTTAGCCATAGATAATGTTCACAGATGTTTACAGAAGTAGATGGGAACTCAGGGATCAGTTAGTCCAAACTCCTGAACAAGAATGCCTGACCATAAATGCCCCAAATGGAATCCCCTGGACTTCATAATCTTTCCTTCAGGGGGAAACCTATCACCCCCTGACTCCTGCCATTCTAAAGTTGGACAGTTCTCTCTGCTAGGAACTGTTTGCCATCAAGCCTTTATTTCCCTCTATGCAATGGCCACCCAGGGCTCTGTGGTCTTGTGGGTCTCATGGATCTTGTGGATCAAGCAAAAGGGGTCTAGTTCTCGGGGTTCCGGGTTAAGATGGCGGCAGAGTAAGAAGCAGCTCTTAACCTCTCCTGACCGAAACACACAAAACTCCTCAAGGGGACATAAAAACAAGTCCAGACGAACGGGGGAACCCCACAACAGGGCACAGCATGGAAGGTACGTGGAATCGAGACATTTCCAGGCTATAAAGGGCTCTCACTAAATTGCGGGCTGAGCAACTGCCCCACCCCCACCCCCTCCACACTCATCTATAGCTCCGAACCCAGCTAAAAAGAAATAGAGCAAGTTTGGGGCACCCATCGAGTCATCGGCAGCTCCGGGACCTGTTCCTGAGAGCAGCAAGACTTAGGACCCCATTAAGTCAAAAACGCATGCGAAATCTGAGCGCGCGCGGGAGCAGGACGCTGGGCGCAGAGTGCCAGCTGAGCAGAGGCGTGGGTGGAGGCAGACACAGCCAGGAACTAAAGCCTAAGTGGGGAACCAGTGCAGACAGGTATACGACTGTGGAAGCAGCGCCCTGAGACTTGTAAAGAAACCTCCAGCAGAGGATCAAGCAAGAGGGCCCACCAGGGGGCTTGACCTTGGAAAAAACCAGAACTCAGACCTCAGGAGCCAATAGATCGCGAACAGACACTGAGCGCGAGGATAAATCTGAGAAGCTGCTGGGCTAATGATGGCTAATCAGCCTCAGGAAGTTCAGAAGAGAGAGAGAAAGAATAATAACAAGAAAAAGAAGTCTTTAACACTCGACAGCTTTTACACAGAGAAAATCCAGACAACCGAGCAAACAGAGGAGGAGAACAAACAAGCATCCGGACCCTCCTCAAATAAGGAAAACTCCTCACAAGCTATGGAAGAGTTCAAAACTGAGATTTTGAGGAAAATGGAAGAGATCTGGCAAGAAAATAACAGTTTAAAAGGTAGAATCTTGCAATTGGAAAGTGAGGCTCAGAAATCAAATGAACTGATAAGCAAATTGAACACAAGAAATGACCAGATTGAAACGGAAAACCAGTCCCTAAAGGCTAGAATCGAGCAATTAGAAGCTAATGATCTCTCAAGACAACAAGAACAAATAAAACAAAGTCAAAAGACTGAAAAAATAGAAGGAAATATGAAATATCTCAATGAGAGAGTGACAGACCAAGAAAACCGGTCTAGAAGAGACAATTTGAGAATAATTGGTCTTCCAGAACAACCAGAAATTAATAGAAACCTGGACTCCGTACTAAAAGAAATTATTCAGTAAAATTGCCCTGAAGTCCTACAACAAGAGGGCAATATAGACATTGAAAGGATTCATAGAACACCTGCGGCATTCGATCAAGAAAGGAAAACACCAAGAAATATCATTGCAAAATTCAAGAGTTTCCAAGCAAAAGAAAAAATCTTACAAGAAGCCAGAAAGAAACAATTCAAATATCAAGGAGCACCAATCAGGATCACACAGGATCTGGCAGCCTCAACACTAAAAGACCGCAAGGCGTGGAATACAATATTCAGAAAGGCAAGAGAGCTGGGCCTGCAACCACGGATCAACTACCCATCAAAATTGACTATATATTTCCAGGGGAAAGTATGGGCATTCAACAAAATTGAAGAATTCCAGGTATTTGCACAGAAAAGACCAGGGCTAAATGGAAAGTTTGATA